>NW_028258296.1:16329833-16648666 GCF_053883595.1 Heterocephalus glaber | reverse complement strand
TTACTACTGTGTCATTTTAAACAAATGATGCTTTTTTGGCTTAAAAATTTTCTTATTTGTAAAATGGGAAAGGATACAGGGTGGAATAATTATATAATCCACAACAAATTGTGGTAAGTAGGAAGTAAATGGTAAACATTAGTATTATTAGCTTCTCTTACTATTTTCTAGCATGCCTATTTGGTTTTAATCATTGTGATTTCTTATATGTGATTTCTTTCCTATCTTGGTAATATTTGGGATAAAGACAAGAGCATGAAAAATGGATACATTTTTACTCCACAGCTTCTTAGCAAATTATTATTTTACTTTGCAGTATAAGTTGCCAAATTTGAGTGGTAATAAAGATTCAAAAAAATGACAAGATGTGATAAATACGCAGATTTTACTAGGTAGAACAAAACCAGTTGAGAACTCCAAGGTCACGAGTTTGTTTTTTTCCTTTCTCTTAGCTGTGGCCTATGAAGTAAGGGGTATAGCAAAATAATTTTTGTAACTAAAAAGAATGATTTAATTTTCATATCATACAAAATGGTTTAATTAACGTTAAAATAAATAATTAAACATTTACTTACATTTGGAAAATAGAAGCAGAAAATGCTATTATAATTAAAAGACATATATCAGGCAACTCTATACTCTTGGTATATTAGTAGGTTTTTTTCACTACAAAATTAAACTGTTGGTCCTTTATCTTTAAAAGCATAGAAGCCCTGAGTACTATTGATGGCAATAAATATTTAAAGGAGTTAGAAACAACTGAAAAAATAGAGAACTAATACCATTAAAACAAAGTCCTTATTTGAACTACATGTGATGGGATTAGACACTATTTACTCTAAGAGCTGTGATTATATTACCTGTAGAGTTTGGGTGGGTTAGTATTAGAGGATGCATTGTATAGCAGCAGAGTTCAAGAGTTCACTTCTTAGCTTCAACCTGGGTCATTTCTGTCTGTTTAGCTCTTCCTCCAACCTCCCTCGCCCTCCATTCTGCACACACACACACACACACACTCCTTATAGTTTTGCTGTAAAGAATTCTTTACATCCCTCCCTGGATCTGCAACTGAATCTTACCTCTCTGTGTGTAGTTTAACCTTTGTTCTGTTATGTAAGCTCCATAAGCCTCAGTGACCTGGTGCTCACTTGTTCATTAATATATTAACTAACTTATACAATTTTTGTCAATGATTCAATCAGTAAGCTATTAAGCTAATTTTATGATGGGTACATCTTTACCTTAAGATATTTCCAACAAACTTATATCTACACATAGAAAATGTTCAAATAAAAAGGATCTAGATGAAATCCCCCAAATGTGAAACTTCAAAAATGCATGTTTTCCAAATACAGTATATACTACCTAATGTGTGGCAATGTAAAACATTGGTTTAAAAGACAACTTTGAAGTGACTAAAGATTTGATTAGAGCAATTTCTTCGGGAAGCTACTTTGTTTATAGAAGTGACATTAACTCTTTTTTTACTCTCAGAAGCTTGACAACACTTTAAATATCTTATTTTCTTCCTGTTTTCCAGAAGTCTCTTAACTCATCCATACTTTCTTTTTTCTGTTATCTCACTAGACAACAAAACCCCTTGTGTCTGGAAATTCTTTCCCTCTGGATCTGCCAAGCCAAGGTTTTCTGCTAGTCCACATGACTGGCCCGCTGTTCTGAAGATTGCAGGCTGCATGGAGGGAATATCAGCACAATAGCCACCCTAGATACGGACTAATAAATAATGGATGGACAGACAGAGCGATGATAAAAGCTATTGACTCTTTCCTTCCAAAGTTAAGAAAGAGAGAAAAATGAGCAGGAAGGACGGAGGACTAGAACCAAAATTAACCAAATATTTAACCCATGATTCTTTTCTTTTACTTTGTTAATGTATATACCATACTCAGTCACCAAATGTATTCCTTTTATTATGTAGAATAACTATATAAGTAAGGCACATATGATTTGATAAACTGTTTCAATTATCAAGAATAAATGAACTTACAGCAGCAAACTTAATTTTGATGTTAGTATCTATCACTTCTAAAGACCAATGCCTCCAGGTAAGATAATTTACAATATTTACTCTGTCTTAGGCAAATGAATAATTCTCTAGATAGATTCATTTATTTTAATCATACCCAAAATTATCCCTGAGAAAGTTAGTCTTTTTGGTGAGGTTGAGGGAGGCAGGGTGCCATTAATAGCCTAAAGAACTTCTAGTTTATTCAGTGAGCAGAAGAGTCCCCATATGGATGCCGATCACTGGATGCCTGGAGTGCCCATGCTGTAGCACCTTTTGGCAGAACACCTGACCATCAAACAAGCTGCTCTGAGTAACAATGCATATTTTGCAGAATGACAAAATCGCTTCTGACTTAAATGGTATTACTCAATGTTTGAACATGATCAGCCAAATACATAGTTGTGTTAAATTATTCCTGAAGCAGATATTGTTTACCATGCCTAGGAATATTGAAGACAATATTTTTCGGCTGGCACATAGACAATTTAATAGATTAATGAATACAGACAATTGTTAATAGATATTTCAGAACAGAATTTTATCACATGTATGTCCAGTAATACATACTTTTTCTCCCTGAAAAATAAAAAAGGGTTTAAAAAGTTAGAAAAGAAATACTTTTCAAAAATTAGCATTAGCTGGGCAGGGGATTTAGCTCAGTGGTTCCGCTGCCTGCCTCGCAAGCACAAGGACCCGAGTTCAATCCCAGCACCCCCCCCCCAAAGTTAGCATTAGGCTTGGGGATGTAGCTCAGTGGTACTGAGCCTGCCTGGGAAGTGCAAGGCCCTGAGTTCAATTCCTGGTACCAAAAAAAAAAGCTTTAATTCCACTGTATTTGCTTATTAATATTTGTACTTCAAAAATATTTTCTTGCAGATTGTCAATTCTTCAGGGAAAAGTTTTTTTTCAGTTTTTCATATTCATCTTTATATATCTCTCCAGTATATTGTATCATTGTATTATATGGATATGAAATAATTATTTGATTCTTATTTCAATACTTTAGCAGTAAATATTTTTCTTTACATCTAGCTAGTTGAAGCAAAATTAATGATTTTAATGCACAGAACTTGCTTAGAGGGTGTTCTTTTGATACTTTATCTGGAAAATGTCAAATTGTGTTTCACAAATTTTTAAAAAATAAAATATATTATTTTTCCTACACAAGTAGGAAAAGCTATTCTACATAGATTGTATTAAGATTATACAATACAGTAAGATTTTAAGAATAGTGTAAGTGGAGATTAAGGTAAATGTCTGTAACTACTGATTATTAAAATTGAACTTCTTTGAGATAAAATTTTCTACCAAGGCAGAAGGAAATTTAGAAGGATAAAGCATGTGTACTAAGAGAGAATTTGAGAGATTTACCCTGATTAAAAACTTCTACTTATGTGACATATACTCAATTCTTTCTTACTAACATGAGAATTTAAGGACTTTTTAAACAAAGTTTCCAAATCTGGCTTGAGAACAAAAGAGAAGGTCTTTTCTGCTTTCTGCCCTTCCACCCAACACACACATACAACCACACACACACCCACCAGAGAGTACTTTAAAAATATATTCCACAGTGAAACTTAAAAACAAATGTATATTTCGAAATAACACAACCTAGAAAAACCCATAAGCAACTGGAATTTTCTGATGAATGCTACCTGGCTAGTTTGAAATGCAAGAAATGCCACGCTTGTCAAATTCCATTGCAACAACATGCGGTCTGCCAGTCTCGGAAAGGCTCTTCTGGCGTCCTTAACCAAAGCTGCATTTGAGACATGAAGAATATTAGCTTCCAAAGGATGTGCCCCGCTGACTTCTTACTCTGCTAACAGTATTAAATTATCTTTGAACAGAAACATTTTATACTTTATCATAGCCTGGAAGTCCGAAGATACAGTCACTTTTATTTCTGCTCATTTGGGTGGGCCACCTCAAGTCATTGATATATATCTATTCTTATATTGTAGCTTTGTTAGAAGAGATTCTTTTTTGTTCTTAATGTAAATATATACCCTCTTTTGGAGTTCTCCTAACCTCTCTCCCTCAACCCTCAGGAAAAACAAAAAGCAAAACCTAAGAAATAGACAGACCAAAACAAACAAACAAACAAAAATGCTAAGATCAAACATTGTCAAGACAAAATGCAAATTAAGAAGTTTCTGAATGCTTTAATTCCCTTTCCACACTGTATAACCTCTATCACCAAATTGGATTGCGTATGATGTAAGGATCCATTAGTGTTAGGCAGATAGTTAATGTAATACACTGTCATCACAATGATTTCTACAAGAATACAGCTGAGTGGTTCTATTTTGTAGTCAAGCAAGACAGACTTCATATGCTCTTTGTTAAATACCTCCACTGTGTACATAATTAGGTCAATTGTTTACTTCCCAGCTATTTCAAGCCTCAGACTAGACTAAACCAAGAAAATATATCAGTCAGTTATATTTGTTTGTTTGAAAAACAAACAAAAAAAATCCAGTAATTCTTTCCAGAGAAAATGGAAATTGTCCAAATTTGGTGATCAACTAATTGCCAGACGGTTACAAAATCATTGCAGATAATAAAGGAGTTTAAATTTTATATTCTAATTGGAAAAATAATTTGTATTTATTTAAATATAATTAAATGAAAATAAATATAAGCTATGAGAAATTTTCCTAGTGATTTAAAAATGTCATGGCCAAATGTAATTTACCCATGAGTTGTTGAACAGTAAAGTTTAATTTCTTTTATTTCATCAGGCTGCCAAAAATATTCTTTTGCTTATGGAAGTCATAAGGTACAGAAAATAAGAATGATTCTTCCATTGTAATGGAAAAGAATGTATCTGATACAAATTCAATAAAGTTGAAAAACTCAGAATAAATCTGTACATTTAATTTCTCATTATTTCCCTGATTTTCTTACATTGCAATATCAATAAAATGACATAATCTGGGCTATTCTTCTAGATGAGAATTAAAAAGAAAAAAATTATAGTAGAATGAAGGTTTCCATATTTAAAATGAAGGACATGAAAAGAATATTGTTTCATATTTCAGTTGAAATCATTCCTAGAGATTCATTCGCTCTAGTGAAGTTAAGCAAGTATCTGTAGTGTAACTTGAAAAGAATCATTTCATTTTTTTGTATTACATCTTCAAATACATATTTTTTAAAAATTTACTTAATCTACCCCTTACAATAGCAGAGATTTTTAAGTGAAAATACAAACTAATTGGAGATTTGAAATATCACATACACAAAACACCTGCCTGTCTTTTAGCATCTGATCCTTGGGCCATGCAAGACACCTAGATGGTAACCATCTATTAGGCTCTGGTATTCACTAGACACTAAACCTGTCGGTACCCTAATCGCCTACTTCCTAGCTTTTGAAAAGGAAACTCCTTTTACAACTAAATTCCCCAGTCTATGTTATTTTCTTTCAGCAGCACAGTCTAAGGCAACAGTGAATCTGAAATAGCTCACCTCCTCCTCATGCTCCCACTCTTCTTCTTTTTCCTCTCCCTGTCCTCCTCCTCCTTCCACTTCTTTTTTTCTCCTTCTCCTCCTTCTTCTTCACTTCCACTTCCTCCTCCTTCCCTCTCCTTAATTCATCCTCTTCCTCCTGCATCTTTGGTGTGGGTAGGATATAAACCACATATATTTAAAACACAAGGTCTGCTGATGAATTTTTTTATGAATTGCACTCAACTATCTGATAGAAATAGCCTTAATCTAGTGGTCCTGTAAAACAAAAAGAGTCCTCTGTAATTTCCTTCTGTATATTTGTTTGTTGTTTTGATATGTGATTAAAAATTAACAAACAAACCATTTATGAACATAACTTTTCATAGGTAGAGTCTGTAAAACAATTTTTAAAATATAAGTTTTAATTTGAGTCATTTTAGTCTTCCATGGATAGCCTGTGTGTGCAAAACTTTAAATCAGAGAGGGAATTCACTTACTATAATCATATGAATTATACATAAGTCAATGTTAAAGTGTATATTTTGGTTCTGAATTATATATTTGTCTGTTCTGAAAGAAAAAAGAACACCTGCCAACTCTTCTTGGTAGTTTCTGTTCTGCAGTCACAAACAATATCTCTTACCCAAAAACCTCAAACTCCACACACAGCAGTGAAACTGCAATTGTAAGTAAAAGCATAAGCATAGAGCTGTTTCCTTTTCCACCTTGTGTTAGATCACATCAAAAATTAAATGATCTAAGGCCCTTCCAGTGTGTGCACAGGTATACCCCAAGAACACACCACTCTCTGCATTTCTAAGCTGAGCATTGTTGGTGTTAACAAGCGTCCAGAGCCATAGAACATTCAGAACAATCCAGCGCCAAGCCTCTGGAAGTCAGCAGGGTCTCAAAGATTGTGTCGTGTAAAAGTCAGGTAATTAAACACTGATTACTTACTGTTTAAAGAAAAAAAAAGTACGACTGGGAAAATTTGGATTCAGAAGGTCTAATTTCACACTGAAGATTTCAGTGAAAATGAAGCCTTTAGCCTTTAACTATATTCTGCTTGACTTGATGCGAAAGAAAAAGCTAAGAAAAAGAGATTATGAAAGCTACTCAGGACAGTCTTTCTGGGGCAGAGCCTTGGAAGGTGACAAACAGCCCTTGGTAATTCAATCATCTTTTCCCCAAACAGTACTTGGATTCCTTTTCAAAAATTGGCAGCAACTCCTTAGTTCCATTATTCTTTCAAAATCCAAAGGCTCCTTCCTTCTGCAGTTTTGGAGCCAGTTGAGACGTTGTTGCTCCCTACAAACAGTTAATTTCTAATAAAGTTTGCAAACATAGCCAAGTATGTTTCACCTGATGCTATTTTATTTCTGGTACATCAAAAACATCTTTGGAATTGCTAATCGTGATTTATTTCAACTGTGCAATCCTTTCAATCAGGATAGAACAAATTTAAAATACTGCATGCTTAACATTGTTTTGTTTTTGCACCCCACTCTACTCCCCAGTTTATCCCAGCAGCTAGCATGGAGAAAAATGCCAGATGACACAAGTGCTAACACTATTTTTCTTGCTAAAAGTCATCTCAATTTTTATCCCTCTTGCTCCCACTCTTCCTGCATGGGAGGACATTTTTTTCTACTTCATGGATGAGATGCAGACTTATCTAGCAGAAATACTTTATGCTGCTTGTTAAAATGTACTTCATTTGTTTCTTGGGACTGTCACCAACTCTCTGCTCGCAAGAACATATTAGATTATTTTCTTATTCACCTGGAATTGTGCTGTCAAATTTATCAAATTCCTTCACGCATCACTTAATAATGGAACGTGTACTGAGGATGCATTGGTGTGTAATTTTCTTGTTGTGTGAACCCCATAATGTGTATTTCTATACACCTAACCTTAAAAGGGTACAGCACCATCACTCTACACTGATTTTTCTCAGCCCTGGGGATCCATCCCAGGGTCTTTCCTGGAATGAAGGTGCTGTGCCACTGAGCTACAAGCCAGCCCTCCTCCATTTGGCCCCTCAATGCAATCAAGAGATGTGGTAGGCATGCGAGGGAAGAGGCCACTGCCAGGGAAATGAGGGCCTATTGTTTTAGAATAAGCTTGATTTCTTAAGTGAAAGGAGCACTGTCTAAATTATAAAAACTACTATATAGTGAATATATAAGCAACCAGGAACAGTCATTTAGTAACAAGTGTTACGCATTGAACACAATTATATGTGCTGTATTTTTATGTGCCTGGGAGCACAGTGGGGTTGTTTATACCAGAATCGCCACAAATAATTGTGTAAAAGATTGTGCTAATGTTAGGACCACTGGGACATCATTTTGTCCGTAGAAAGGTTCCAGCTCCATTGTACTCTTATGAGGCCACTGAGTTTGCAGTCTGCTGACTCAGCATCCTTTTGTGACACGACCATGTTTCCTCAGGAAGCGTTTCAGCTTTGCTTTGCAGTGAGGTCAGATTAGCTTATTAGCGGCTACTGAAATACATACGCGCTTGACCTTATGGACACCTTTTGTAGCATAATCATCTCCCAGGTTAGACACTAATCCTGTAGCAAGGATTACAGAGAAGAGTTTCAGATCATGTGTGAACTGCTTAATAGTTAAAACATGTTGAAGATCTTATTGAGGAGTCAGTTGCGGTTGAAAGGAAAAATTTCATTTCTAAAGAGATAATATTAAAATGTGAGGCATTTGCCTCTCAGATACTTTTTATGGTGTTTTTAAAAAATTGACAAATAAATGTACATTTATTGTGTACACATGATATTTGGAAATATGTATACATTATGGAATTTAATCTATTTTATCTACTTTTTAGGGTGAGAACAGTTAAAATCAGTAATTTGCACAATACAACACATCATTATTTACTGTAGCCACATGTGGTACAATAGATATCTTGAACTTTTTCCACCTATTAGATGCAATAGTGTATATTTCACCAATCTCTCACCAGTTCTCTTCCCCCAAAGCCTCTGGTAATAACTATTCTATATTTTTATGCATTCAACTTTTTAAAATTCCATATATGAATGAGATAGGGTGGTATTTGTCATTTTTATCTGGCTTACTTCACATAGTATCCTCCACATTCATCCACATTGCCACAAGTGATAGTATTTTCTTTGTTTTTGTGTATTAATTATACATATATATATATATATATATATATGCCTGAAAATATGGCCTGAAAATGTGAAGTATATTTACACACATATATAACGTATATTATATATTTTATATGTATTTATTATATCTTATATTTCCTTTATCCTTTCATCCATTCATCTGTTAGTGGACACAGGTTGAGTCCATACCTTGGCTACTGTAAATAATGTCCTCAGCACAGAAGTGCAGATACCCCTTCACCATTCTGATTTCATGTCACTTAGATATATACTCAGTAGTGGTACTGTTGGTTCTTTTTGTAATTCTGTTTAGTTTTTAGAGGAACCTCCAAATTGCTTTCTATAATGCTTGTAGTAATTTACATTCCAATGATATACAAGAGTTTATTTTTTCCTCCATATTCTAACACTTCTTTTGTTTTTCCTTTGTTGGTTTGTTTATTGTGATAGTAACCATTCGAACAAGTGTGAGATGGTATTTTTCAGAGGTTTTAAATTGCATTTCCCTAATGGCTAGTGATGTTGAACATTTTTGCATATATTACTGGTTTGCCATAGAGTATCTTCTTTTGAGAAGTATCTACTCATGTCCTGTGTTCATAGTTTAACTGAATTCTTTGTTTTCTTGAAATTGAGTTATTAGTGCCTTATCTATATTATTTAATTCTTATCAGATATACGGCTTACAAATATTTTATCCCAGTCCATATATTTTCTCCTCACTCTATCATTTTCCTTGAGAAAGCTTTTTAATTTAATGCAATATTATTTTACTATTCTTGCTTTTGTTGCTTCTTTGTTGTACTGCTCTATTATTATTGTCTTTAAAATGTTGTAAATAGTAGTTGAGTTAGATGATTTTCATGTATCTTATAAATTAAACAGATTTATCTTAATAAAATTTAAGATTATAAATATGTACTTGTAAAACAATATTTTAATAATTAATATATTTTAATTTTTTAAAGTGTAATCATGAACATAAAACTAAAATCTCCCAATATTCCCATTTTTTTTTTTGCTTTTTCTGTAAGTTTTTGTTTTTATTTTTTCATCTTGGCTAAGAAATTACCTTTCAATGGTGAATTCCCACCCGAAAGACAAGTGGTCCTCCAGGGCCCTTTGTACAGTGAGAAGAAAAACAGGTTTTTTTACAGAGAAAAAAAAAAAGGTCAACTGAAAGTGTAAATAAGGACTAAAAGGTATAGTAGATAATGTGAAATAGGAAGAAAAGGGGCAAAGGGGAAGGGGAAGTGGGAACAGTAGGGGAAGGAAAGAAGGGAATGGAATGAACATGAGAAAATGGAAAAATGGAAACAAAGTCTTTGTAAATAGGGAGGGATGGAGGGGTTGAAGGGAGGGCAGGGGAAGGGGGAGAAAATAAGAACCAAGAGAGATTATGTAAAGGTGCAAATTTCCAATGATGAATGCCATTATATTGTATACCTAAAATGTACCAATAAAATAAAATTTAAAAAAAAGATCAGTGGGTTATTAAAACGGGTTTCAAAAATTATTAGTGAAAATATGCCCTGAACTAACAGGCTTTAAAATTGAGACTCTTTTCTTTGTATTTTCATCTAACTTCTGAACCTCTGCAGAGACTGTGGGTGATAGCGTTCTTATTGGTGCTACGTGAAAAAAGAGTAAGATATTGCTTTTGTGATACATGAGATGAAAAAGTGAATAATTTCTAAGGAAGAAACACAATCCTGATTACACACACACACATGGCACTGTACAGTAGTAGATAGATTCATGTTAGAGAGAATTAATTCTGTTGGAAATCTTTTACCTGAATGACCTTCATAAAAAGAGTAAGTCAGCAGCAATGTGGAAAGTATCTTTGCTGCTTCTCTGGAAGAAAGAAGGGACTGAAAGCAGGAGTTAGAAATGCCTCCTTTGGTATAAGATCCTACTCTGATCTCCAGCCTGACAGCATCATTTTTTACTTGTTAAAAACAGGAATCCTAAAATTTAATATAGTTCAAAGGGATTATATATAAATGAGGACATTTCTTTGGCTTACGTTTTCTTTGTTTTTGATCCATCTATGATGACACACAGTCTCTTGATTATTTTATTCTTAAAGTAAATTATCTTAGTAATATGGCCTAGTAATCCATAATATACACATATAATGTGGAGGAATATTTCTGATGTACCTGCCAGTTATAACAGTTTAAGAGTTACTCAAATTTCTCTTAGAATGCATGCTTGCTGATTTGAGACTTGCAATCTAATGAAACATTAATCAAATGCTAGAAAATGCAAATGCAAGTGACTTGGTTGTGCAATTCACAATTGCATTTTGCCAAGCTAATAATTTCTTTGACTATGTAAAGCTAAGTGGTACATATGAGAAATATAATCATTGACTTGCTAGTCATTTATTCTTTGATCATCATTCTTTCATCATCCAAATTTTTGTGAGAGCTAGTTTGTATCTAGTGGCAGGATTAATCCTTTTAGATGAAAATCTATTTTTTAAAGTAATAATAGCAAATAACATCACTGAAAAATTTAAGACAAAAGTCTTCCAGTTACTCTTATCCAAAAATTTAAATTCTGAGATTAAATTTGTTAAAGATTTCTTGTACACTCAAAGATATCAGCCTCACAATAATATTCAGATTGTACAGGCCATATTGGATAAAATAGAAATGATTTTGTCAACAATGTAGAGATTATTTGAGCAGTAGTGGCTGAAACAGAGATTTACTTTTTTTTCGGTATAAGACTAATGTTGGTCAAGCACCAAAATAACATCAACTAGGACATTGGGCTTGGCCTCCATAGTTATTTTCAAAGTTTATAGCTTCCAGTTTAGGCATAAAGTCTCCATTCAACGTTGGAGAAACAGGTGGGTGAAGAGCAGATGAAGGTCTTTTTCTATCAGGACAAATAATTTTCTCAGCTATATCCCACCCGACATCTGCTCTGTCTTATGGCCCTGACTCTATTTTGTGGTCCTTGATTCCTCCCTGCTTCTGGAGGCTGGCAGTGGAGGGCTGTTGTGCTGAGATCCGTCTCTGAAGTTGTGACAAAAACAGGAGGAAAAGTTGTAAAGAGACATCGAGTTGACTTCACATACTGCTGAACACATATTTTACTTTACCCCCTTAAAATATTTTATAAATAAGAACATAAATATTTTATAAATAAGAATATAAATATTTTATAAATAAGAATATAAATATAAAAGTAGCTAAAAATCAACCAATAGAATATTAAAAAACTCACATTTCAATGATATAACACAGCATTACCCTTTTGTGTATTTTATTACTGGTTAGGCCTCTATGGTCACGTTTTTAAACCAAGTGATAATTATACTGTCTACATTACAGAGTTTACATTACAATATGGAAGAGTTTTCAACATTTGTAATTAGTTCTCTTAGCCAACATTTTTAATGGCTACGCAGTGGGAAGACTAATCCTTCCTTGCTTAGTGGTCACATACTGTCAATGAATTTCTTCATATTCAGATTGCTATTGTTAATAATATTCAAATTTAATGCATATCAGCGATTTTCTGAATTCTTTCTGCAATTGAAAAAATATCTTATGATGTCCACGAATAAATAGGGCAGAGAGCCCGAGTAGATGTAGACAGACTGCGGCAGAATTCACCTCAATTAAATACCGGGAAGGGTTTCTGATAAACAAGGGCTGTAAAACACTGAAATATGTTATCACGGAGGGAAGAGGAGTTGTCTTTACAGAATATCCCCTAGAACACTCGTATACATGATGATTTAATTTCTGTTAGGATTGGATAGGAAAAATAATCTGCAAGGTTTATCAAAGTTCTTTTAAAGCCTATGGATCCATGGTCATGATTCACTTATTTATGACTCTCATAAGTTATAAATACCTTTCAGAGAATGTGGTTTCCTTGTATCTGGGGACCTTCGAAGTTGCTAATATTATGATGTGCTACAAACGTTATGTAAAAATAATTATTTTTTTATAAGTTCTTTTGAGAATTACCATATAAAAGAAAATAAATTGTCATCTATGTCTAAGCTTATAAAGTGCTCATAAAAAGAAAAGCCATAAAAAATTATGAAAGAATACATATTAAAATTAAACACCATTCTTCCAAAATTACACACCAAAGAATTTCACTGACTTGAGAGTTACAAAAGAAAAGTTGTGAATAGAATGTAACAATTTGATAGTATTTAAAGCAATTCCCACTTTAAATAATAGGCTAGATGAAATGGTCCAGTGGCAGTGTATGCAACCCTGTGGGAAGGTTTTCTATAATTCAGTTCTAAGATTGGATATAAATGGAGCCATTACCATGGAAACTATTTTGGAGGCTAATACAAGTGTAACAAATACAGACTAAAATATACCTACAAAACCTCTACCCAGACAGTAAATTTTCCCTTCTTAGTAAAAAGTCATTGAAAAAAATAAACCCCCTCAGATATATAGACTCCTTTGTTATTGTAGAGAACACTTGTTTTCAGCAGGCTTCTCCTTTTTGTGGCGTGTAAAGCCTCCCTTCAGGGTAAATGTGAGATTTATCCTGATGCATAAGGGAGGAAGGATGTAGTGAAAGTGAAATTTGAGGAATGCATACACTTTTAAAATAGTTTCTTTCCTAACCTAAGCGTGAATCCTAGTTTATAAACAAGTTCTATTGTTTCTTCCTGTCTTTCAAGGCAGACAAGAGTATAATACAGTATTGGTAATTTACAACTGCTGTGAATTTTTTTAAAAGTTGAAAATGTGTCTCTGCAAGATTCTCTGAAAATTATTTTGAGGCTTTTTTTCTTTTGAAGGTAAATATATTTTTATTTTACTACTTAAAACTTAGTGTTAGTTTTCAAAAAGAGCAGTAAATGTACAAATAAGGATTGGAAATGGAAGGCAAATTTTTAAGTAGTTTATAATAAAAAATTTAACCTCAGTTCAGTGGTTTAATACTTCCTATCATTTCAGCACTACTATCAATTAAGTATTGTTTCATAAAATTGAGTGCATATTCAGATTAAGGCAAAGAGAATATGAGCTAGATATAAGATAATTCATTTCTGATTGCTTAATAGAATATTTTAAAAAAATCAAATGAATAGTCTATTGACAATAGTTCATCTTTCAGTACAGCCAGTCTACTGGAGAAATCTGGTGTAAACTCCCAGTTGGTCAGGTATCATCCTATATCTCTGTACTTAGCTTTGGAAGTTTTCCAGCACCAACTGCTGCTATTTGACCAAGCTACCTATTTAAAGCAATATGTACTACAATTCAGATTAAAGCAGATCGACTGTGCTGGCTGTTATGTGGAGTATGAATAATTGCAGGGCTCCCCAAGCACAAAGACAGAAGAAACACAAGGATATTATGCAGCTACTTTCAGTCCCTGTGACATTGGTACAAACTGCCTTAAAATGCTGTCAGTTAGGTCAGCCTGACACAAAATAAACACAGATATGAGATCACTGGTGGTTTTCAGCTAAAAATAATGAAGTGAAGAGCCTGCATAGTGGCAGAAGCTACCTAATATCAGAAGTATGGAAATAAAAAAGACCTCAGGGTGCATCCCCTGTTTTAACATCTTTTGCAAAAACATGCCAAGCTATTACAAGTGGCACAGTACTTTGCATATGGAGTTGCAGTAGTGAGTCCATTCCCTATCCTCAGAGGTGTGCAGTTCTCTGTTAAGTCATGAGTTAAGTGCTATTATTTGAATAAAGAAATTATTTACTATTTCATTTAATCAGATCAATCTTATAAGATATCCTCAATATTCCCACTTTACAAGTGGGCAAAATGACACTTAGAGAGAATGAGGTACTTGGTTAAAAATCTGTGTACAATAATGCCAGAATTTCAACCTAATCTTATACAACTCTATTGATTTCTGTCTCTCTCATCTCCCCTCTCATTCTCACAATTTACCAATTATCTTTTAGTCAATATTTAAAAACATGATATCTTTGTCTCTAATAGGAAGAACATATGTAAACAGGAAAATCATCATGTGATTAACAAAATTGATGCTAATGACTTGAAATATAAACAGCTCATGAATTTCTTCAGGTAAGAATTCCTAAGTGGGCTGGAAAGTCAAAAGTTTTCATGGAAAGAAGACTGGGAAACTCCTATGATGGTCACCTCACAGAATTTCTTCATAATGTCATATACCCTTTTCATAACAATCTTGAAATAAAAAGTACAGGAGAGACTCAGCTATTTCCATTGTTATTCCAAACAAATAAAATCCAAACTACTGGGACCTAACTTTTTTTTTTTTTTTTTGGTATTTGGGACCTTGAGCTAAATCCCCAGTGCCGGGAACTAACTTTCTACTTTACACCCAAACCTTCTGAAACCAAATGAGGCCAGAGTAGTTTACTTTATTTCATACATGAAGAAAATAGAGTAAATCAATAGGGTAACTTGCTTAAGGTCAAAACAATAATAAGCACCGGAGGTGGGTTGGGGGGGGTCTCAACCTGGATCTATTCACCTAAACTTCAGTTATCCCAAGCTTTAATTACTGCGATATACTGCCTAACAATTTGACCAATTGCATTTTCACATGGATAAGTGTGAAAACAAAGTTTTGACTGAAATCATAGGTTTATCAGCTTAGGGTTGATGGATTTTGATATCCTTTCCATGTTAGACCTTCCTCCATCAAAGCTTAGAATGCACACACAGGCTTCCTTTTTCCTTCATAAAGCAAAGACTGCTATCACCCTACCCACATCCTGCCAAATCCCTGGGCCCCTTCCATCTTGGAAAAGTAGTCACATAAGTCCAGAATAAGGACGGCATTTTCCAGTAGCTTTTGAAATTAGATGTGGGCTCTAAGTTCTGAGTGGGATCATTTCATGTGTAGTGTTCACCTTAAACACAGAGGACCAGCATGTGCATACTTCTCTCATTTTCTACTGCTAGAATGTGGTTATGAGACATTTTGTACAAAGTAAAACGAAATAAACCAACCAAGAGCTTGCAATCCTGACTCTTTGATTCCAGCATCATAGCTCTCATCTGCTTTCACTTTGAATGTTATAGGGAAGAAAAATGAACTTCTATCTTTATCAAGTAGCTGCTAATGGGAATCTTCTCTCTAAAGTAATTCTCTTCCATTTTTTTTTTCAAGCAAATATCTCTGGTAACCCTTGCCTTTCTTCTGTATCACCAAATATTTATTCTCTCCTAGAATTTCTCCATCACTGGAGAAATTTTAAGTATAAATGCACTGTTATTTCTATTTAATTCTTTTCATGAACTCCCTTCTTTTCCAATCGCCATTTCTCTCTTGCTTTTTTTGGGGGGGGTGTACCAGGGATCGAACTCAGAACCTTGTGCCTGTGAGACAGGCGCAGTGCCATTGAGCTAAATTCCTGGCCCCTCTCTCTTGCTTCTTATAGATGAACTCCTTGTTATTGCTGCTCCAGTTCACCACTCTGGTTAGGAGACCCCTGTCAGTCTACCACAGCTGCTCTTGTCAAGCAGCATGCTGCTAAATCTACAAGTTAATTTATGCTTCTGCATCCAGAAAGTTGCTTTCAACTTTTCTTCCTGATTTGAATAGCTTGCTTATTTGTGTGTCTTTCTTAGCCCAGTCTTCAATAAGAATACAAACTTCTCGAGGACAAGCAATTTATCTGTTATGTTCCTGTTGTAACCTCTGACCCTAGAACCATGATACGGCAGGTGTTGAGTAACAGAATGAATAAGTGAATGAATGAATGAATGAATGCTTTTTGAGAATGTATTAGTTGTCATTAGTCTTGCTGGATTCCAGCAGATCCAAAGTGAACATGATAGGTGGAGTTTTCTATCCCAAAATAATTGTGATCTAGATTTGAAGAGAGAAATGATCAATTCATTCAATTTCTATACAATATGATAAATATTGTGAGAAATGTAGAACAGGGACTTGAAAAAGAAACACTGAGCCTGAATTTGAAGGATCAGGAAGGCAGTGAAATTAGACCACGGAAGAGAGCTACATCAACAGCACTGAGAAGCAAAAGGGAGGAGGAGGGGGAGTATTAGAGAGAAGAAGCAGTTCAAATGAGAATGGTATCTTGTGGGAATTCTAAAAAGTTCACTATACACTAACCATAGGCAGCAAAGTAAAAATAGTAAGAGAAGAGATGAAGTAGTATAGGAGTCAAGGTTGAGAGTTCAAATGACCGAGCTCTTGAATTTAAGTTTCACTGTACCACCTAATAACTACTGTGCTGGGGGATGTTACTTAATCTCTCTGAGCATCAGTTTACTTATCTGTGAAGTGGAAATAACAGTATTTCACTTGGTGTTTTGAATATTGAATAAGGTAAGAATGTAAAGAATTTATCATAGGATCTGCTAAATGCTAAGTCCCTATTAAAGGGTAGTTGCTGTTGTTTGACTTATGAAACAGAGGAGAGATAATTAGGATTCTTGCAGGGCATGCTGGGAACTAAATATCCCATTCTCTCCATACAGTCTTTAAGACATGTGTTGCTGGTTCAGCTGTTTTTCTAGTATCATTATTGCAAATGAATACTTTTCCTGTTTTTCCAAATAATCTCCATGATACTGAAGAGAAAATGGATGTGGTGGTCTCAATGTCAGTCCAAGGAGGTGTGGAGGAGATGAGGAGAGAGTTTTTCATAGTCTTAATTAAAGCACTTAATCAATACTTGATCAATTTTATCTATAGAAATAACTCTAAAGGTATGTTTATGATAAAGACATACATCCAAATTCCATAAATTACAGGCAATTAATGTAATAGAAATAATATGTATGTTCATGAAGATATTCTATTATCATATTTCCACATAAATTTCTATTAGAATATATATATTCTAATGGTTACATGATGTTTGTTAAAATAAAGTTCTAGAGGAATGTTAGAATTCCCCCCGCCCAGCAGCTTTTACCTATTCTAGGAAAGAAACAATCTAAGTAATTCAGTGCTTTTGGGAATCTCAATCATTGGTATAATTACCTTAATTCTCTATTAAAAGAAAGATCTTTAAAAAGGATGTTCTTTGATTGACATGTGCCTGCATATTTTTTAAAGATAGACAAAAGAGGTATTTAGTGTAATTATTGACTTTCATTGCATTACACAATACGAGGTGTAAGAGCCCAAATACTGAAGATGTAGGACACCTCATTGTGAATTCTTTTCTGGTCCACTTACTAGGCAATCTTTATATACTATTAATGAAATGTCAACTGCAAGTGATCAGTAGTGAAATTGAGCATTTATTTCTAAGAAGGCACAAAGGGTTGTTTTTAAGTTTCATTAGATTCTTTTGTGATTTCTGTTGTTCATTTTTTTCATTGACTGCATTTGGCATGAATGTGTCAACAGGTGTAACAAAGTTTAAATGGATGCACAATGCCAACTGCTTCTCTATCTCTGGCAGGAGGAAGAACCTCCTGTAAGAAGAGCTGACTCCTGAAACATTTTGTTAGCTGTCATTGGCTGGAACTCGTGTCATAGTATAAGAGACCAGCCAACTTAGAAGTAGGCAACCCGCCATCTAAGCAGATGGGCATAGGTTTTGCAGCCAAGAGGCCAAGTGTATACAGCAAATATAGGTAGTAGGGCTCCATTTCCTGCTGAGATTGCTGAAAAGTCTGTCTTAATATCATATAAGCTGCTGTGACAGTTTTGATCCAATTTTCTAGGCACAAATGATTTTACATACTTATTCTAATAAACATTTCAAACTTTTATTTGATTGATTATTGAGAACTTATCAAGGAAAGTAGAAAATAGGACAGGGAAAAGAACCATTTTAAAAGGAAAAAATGAGCCTATAAAAATTGAGTTTCATACCAGTCATTTCAGATATTGAAGGCAGAGTGTGTGTAACACCTTTTATTGTCCCTGTAAAGGGCAATGCTTTGAGAGCAAGAATTTTGAAGGTACATTTGTGATACCACACACAAAGGAACTCAATAAATTATAAGTAATTAAAACAATACAAATAATGCCAATTATTTTCTAAATGTGTTAGTTACTTTTCTCTCTTTGCTGAGACAAGAAACTCAACACTCAAAGTTAGAGGGGAAGGGGTTTATTTGGCTTACATTTTATGGAGATTTTAGTCCATAATTGGCCAACTCCAAGGCAGAGATGACAAACAGGCATCACAGAGAAGAAACAACATGGTGCCTACAAAGTAGCAAAGGTTACAAGGAATGTTACCAGCATCTTTCTGCACCTTTTACCTTATTCAGGCTACTTAGGATGGGTAGCACTCACACCCTTAATCCTAGCGGCCCTGAGCCTAGCATTGCAACATGAATCAATTCCAGCTTCATATTCTAGATCAAGCCTATTACCACATGAGGCTTTGGGGGACATCTAGACCCAAACCATAACACAAAATAAAGAACTCAAGAGAAAAGGGGGCTTTCTAAATCTTTCTAATGCTGCTTCTCTCATTACTTACGGACAGATAGTTAAAATGATTCTCTGGTTACCATCCAATATTTACCATGCTATAACTACATTCAGTGTCATATAAAATGTAAAATATTAGGCAGCAGAGAACCTGATCTCTTTGGTGACACAGTGATTACCTTAAAAACCTCCCCATTCAAATGTATAAATATCAGAATGAAATATGGGCTGACAACATTTATAACTGGAAATGTTGTCAGAGATATCACTTTGATCTCATCTTTATTTTAAATATATGCAGACCAATAGATACAGAAATGATCACAAAGGCAGATTGATATAGATTGATATACACATGTAGATGGTCCTGATCTGTCCACTGACCTGTACACAGAGTAGTAACATCCTAGTAACAATAAGAACACCTAGTACTCAGCACTTCCAGACAAGATACCTTAGGGAAATCACTAATCTTATGGATGAGGTAGAAAAATATACAAGATGAGCTTAGAGCAGTAAGGAAGTACAGAAGCGAAAAAAATAGAAAAAAGCATAGAGTCATGTTAAAAGTACATGTAGCTAACCTGAAACAGACTATAATGGCCAAAGCTGCAACATTTTGAACAATAAATAATGATAGCATCAAATTATGCTATAGTTTGAATTCAGGTGCTGAGACATAATAGTCAATAGGATAGTATGAAGAAGTGGAGCATTTAAGAGTTGATTAGATCACCAGGGCTCCTCCCTCATGAATAAGAACAAGGCTTTTTATATGCAAAGATTTTGCAGCATTTGGCTATCTTGCCTTCCTACTGTAATACGTGAGGACACAGTGTTATTCCCCTTTGGAAGAAGAAGCAACATGGTACTGTCTTGGAAGCAGACAGCAGCTTTTTTCAGATAACTGAGCTTGCTGTCAACTTTCTAAGTTATCTTGGACTGCTCAGCTTGAGAATTGTAAGAAAATAAATTTATATTCTTTATAAATAATCCAGTCTATGATATTTTGTTACAGTAGCAGAAAAGGCAAATTCAACAAAAGAATAAAATTACAGGCAGAGAAGCTCAGCCGGTCCCAGCACCCGGAAGGAAGCTCCCCACCTCCATCCCAGGCTCCTAGGGCAGAGAAGCTGAGATGGTCCCAGCACCTGGAAGAAAGCTCCCCTGCCCCCATCCCAAGCTCCTAGGGCATAGAAGGTGAGCCACATGGGTGCCAGAAGCCCCCCCCCCCCGTGGAAATGAGAAGACACATAAACAAGCCTCAAAAACAGACTTCCAGATCACCTACAGCAACCCCAAAGGGAAACAAGATGGAACACTCTGATATTCAACTACCTGGACCCTCTGAACTGGCAACAAAAGAGGATCTGGGAAAAATGAAGTCAGAAATAATCACTCAGATAACAGCAAAGATTTTGCTCATGGTGCAAGACATGATTAATAAATCTAGAAAGGACACAGATAAAAAAATAGAGGATCTGAAGAATATGATGGAATCCCAACATAGGAAACAAATGGAATCCATAAAACAGATGCAAACAGATTTCCAAGAGATTAAAAACTCCATCGAAAGTCTGTGCAGCAGAATGAACCAATGTGAGGATAGAATTTCACATATAGAAGATAAGATTGCAATTAGTGACCAGGAAAAGAAAAATTGCTTTAAAATTGTAAGGGAACATGAGAAATCAATCCAGCAGCTGCTGGACAATCCAAAGAAGAATAACATAAGACTGATTGGAGTCAATGAAGAAAGAGGAGAGAGTGCAGATGACATAAAAAAACTGTTCACAGAAGAGATGGCAGGAAACTTCCCAAGGAGGGGAAAAGGACTTGACATACAGATAAAGGAGGCATGTAGGACTCGAGCTAGCCTTAATCAAAAAAAATCTACACATAGGCATATAATAGTTAGGATTCCAGAAATCCAACAGAAGAATAAAATTCTACAAGCAGCGAGAGAAAAGAAACAAATCACCTACAAAGGAAAGCCCATCAGAATTAAAGCAGACTTCTCAATGCAAACCCTCAAGGCAAGAAGAGCTTGGAGTGATGTATTGCAAGCCCTAAAGGAAAACAGCCTCCAGCCCAGATGGATGTACCCTGCAAAACTATCTTTCAAAATCGATGGAGAAATAAGATACTTTCATGATAAAGAGCACCTCAGGAACTTCATGAATACCAAACCAGCACTCCAAAATATTTTAGACAATACCCTAGGAAAAGACAATGAGGATCACAACCCCAGGAAACCCAGCAGAATGAATCCATTGGGCGTGACAAATGAAACGCAAAGGGGGAGAATCCAACAAAAAGAAAAAGTCATGACAAGGCTTTTAAAACTTTTGACTTCATCTCCCTAATGAGTGTATAATTCAATCTTATTATTGTACTGATTAGTATTTTTCTGATTCTAGAATTGCACACCATTCCTTGTGCTGTACTGGCTATTTATCATCTTTTTATGTCTACATTTTAATTGGATTGTCTATTAATGAGCTCTAAGAATTCTTTATATATTCTGCTCATAGGTTATATGCATTGTAAATATGGTTTTAAAGGACTACTTTTCATTTTAATGATGTCATTTAAAGTTCTAAATTTTGATGGAATCTCACTTATCAATTTTTTTTCTTTTATACATCATGTTTTTTATATCCTAGGTAGTTCTTGCCTACCCTGAATTCATAAATATTTTTCCTTATAATTTTTTCTTAAAGTTTTATACATTTAGGTTTTCTTATTTAGGTTCATAGATCCCTTCAAGTTATTTTCATGTATGGAAAAAAAGGGTTGAGGTTAATTATATATGGATACCAGGTGTTCTAGTGCCATTTGCTGAAGACACTCTCTCTTCCTTGGCTCTTGAATCGAGTTTATATTCTATAAAATGCTAATGTTAAATAATCTTTCAATACTCAGTGGACCATATATGTGTGGTTCTATTTCTAGATTCTCTGTTTTATTCAAATGATCTATAGGTCATTCCTTACACCACCACTGCCTTGATTACTGTAGCTTTAGAATAAGTCTTAAAATTGGGTGCTAAACGTCTTCCAACACTGTTTTTGCTTTTGTTTTTGTTTTTGGCTTTTCTGGGTCCTTTGTACTCCTACATAACTTTTAAATTTCAATATCCAGTTCTTCATTTATAGCAAGTATACACAGACCTGAATTTTTATATATACCTTGTGTTTTCTAATCCCGCTAAATTCAAGTACAAGTTCTAGGGGCTCCTAGAGGTTTCTTAGTATTTTCTCTGTAGATGATCATTGCATCTACATATAAAGATTTTGCCTCTGCTGTGCCAATCTTATCCTAGTTGTGTCATTTTATTGCCAGACTATTTTGATTTAGACCTATGTTTCAAAGTCTAATGGACAGATGAAGAGTAGGCATATATGCCCCTGTTCCCCACTTTAGGGAGAAAGCATTGTATCGTCTCCATTCATAGGAGGAGTTTTTGTTGGAAGTATGGAGTACATGTCTTTGATCTGTTGAGAAGGTTCTGTTCTACTTCTAGTCTCCTGATAGCTTTTACCATGAACAGCTGTAGAATTTAGTCCAATACTCTTTCTCCAACTAGTAACAGGATCACATGGCTTTCTCCTTTCCTCTGTTAAAATGATGACTTTTGGGGGTGGATCTTCCAATGCTGAACCAACACTGCCATCCCTATAATAAAACCACTTTCTACATCCTGCCAGATCTGACTTCTAAGAGTTTGTTTGGTTAAACAAATTTCTATCTATGTTCATACTTTTTTCTTCTATTATCTTTATCCAGTTTTAGGATTAGCACAATGTTGAGTTCCTAAAATGAGGGGAGAAGTGTTCCTTCTTTTTTCTGCTTTAAATGTTTGATATAATTTATCAGTTAAAATGTTTAGGAGCCTGCTGTTGTCATATAGGTAGGTTTTCAAACTAGGAATATACTTTCTTTAATAGGTGCTATTCAAATTTTATATTTCCTCCAGAGTTAGTTTCATTAATTTGTCTTCTAAGTTACTTCTTAGAAGTTGTCAAATTTATTTCAAAAAAGATTTTTGTAATATGCTTTCTATATCCTTTTAAATTCTGCAAAATCTGTGGTAATGTCTCCTAGATCTTAATATTATAATTTAAAAAAATGTATAACTGATATTGTGTAACAGGAAGAAAAGGTCTAAAAGAGCAGGGGGATTGGGAGGGGTAGGTGAAGGGAAAAAATGGAAAGGAAAAAATATGAGAAGAGGAAAAAAAATGGAAACAAGGTCTTTGCAAATAGGGAAGGGTGGAGGGGGTGAAGGGAGGGCAAGGGAAGGGGAGGCGGGGAGAACCAAGAGACTCATGTGGTGGTACAAGATCCCAATGATGAATGTAACTGTATTTTATACCTAAAATGCACCAATAAAGTTAATGGGGAAAAATTTTTAAAAAAAGAAGAAAATTACATGTTCATAAATCCATGCTGGTGTAATTACTAACTAAATAAATCAATTTTGGAGAAGGACTATATCTTCTACTCAAAAGAATTCCAAGTAATAAATGAATAAGGAATGTGAGAATGAGAAAAATCACAATTATAATAGCATAATAATAATTGTTAGAGACAAATTTACTGATGGATGCTAAAATTAGTGGATAAAACTTTAAGGAGAAATAATGTTTTGCAAAGTCTCAAAATGTTTACCATCAAATAATGATTGATGATTAAAATTACTTAATACATTTTCCTTAAGTTCAAGAGAGGGAACTTAGTTCCCCATCCCTTGAGTATGAGCCAGACTTACTGACTTACTTTCAAAGACCAAAAAGGAAAACATAGTAGGGAGACCTAGTGAACATCCTCTTAACAAAGTGATAAAAGTTAGCATTACTAAGAAGCCACGTTAATGCCATGTCAAACAGAGTATGGTGCAATGTTCTCCTCAACAATCGTTAGCTCAGGTTAATCACAAGAAAACATCACACAAACCCAAATAGAAGGGCTATCTACCTGAATGTACCTGACCAACAATCTTCAAAAGAGTCAAGGTAATGAAAAATGTTAACATACCAATAAATTGTCACAGATTTGAGGTACCTAAGTGGACATATGTGTAAATACTGTATGGCTTACTAGATTTGATCAATGAAGAGATTAAGACAATGGTAGAAAGTAAAGTGACATTTAAATGAGGTCTCTACCTCAGCTAATAGTACGGGAGCACTCTTCAGTATCAAAAAATGTACCATTGTTATATGAGATGCTAATATTGGTAAAGCTGGGATAAGCTTACACAGGAAATTTCTCTAAGTATATTTGCTATTTTTCTGGAAGTCTAAATGTAGTTTAAAATTAAAAAGTTTTAAAGTTGTGTTTGAAAAATTTTAACATCAGTTCATTAACTTAGAGACTGACTTGAATTTAGAAATAGTGGTGAAAAAATTTTCTTTATATGATTTGCTGTTTTTGAAACAGGAGTTCTCTGATGATTAAGTATTATAGAGTAAATTAAAGTGTTTAGCTAAAACTCTTCTTGCTTTCAGATATGTATGATAAGAATTCAAATTAGCTTAGATCAAGTTGTAATACTAGAAATACGGCTACTTTATGTTTTTGCACTCTTCAAGAATAATCAACTTCGCAGACTCTGGTTTCGCCCACTGGCTGTTACAGATGATCGTAAGGGTCACTTTTTATTTTCCTGACTATAAATCACATGAAAATCCGAGATGGATGTCAAAAACCAATTTAGTCTTAAAAATTTTCCTCCAAAATTAAGCACAAACATTCCTTCTTAATAGTGGAAGGTCTTCTCAGAGCTGGCAAAAACTGGCTGTTTTAATAAAACAATTTAAAATTGCATAGTAAAATGCTCAAATGCTCCCTAAATCCTATCTATGTGGAACACTAACACAAGTGAAGGCTAACACATCCCTGTATACCATTGAAGGACATTCAAACTTCCAAACTATTTCAAAAAATTTGAGTTCCTTATACTTAGAAATTGGCCCCAGGCACGGTGGTGAATGCCTGTAATCCCAGCGCTCTGGAGGGAGGCTGAGATAGGAGGATGGCTGCGAGTTTAAGGCCAGCCTGGATTACATAGTGAGACCTTGTCTCAAAAAAAGAAAAGAAAAAGAAAAATTGTGCTGGGTTTCTTTCACAGTCGGGGGTTAGCTGGCCTCCAACTCCAGGCAATCCTCAGCCTCCCGAGTGCTGGGATTACAGGCATGCACCACCATGCCTGGCTCTATGATTCTCTGTTTCTGAGCATTTTGAAAGGAAAAGTATAGGAAAAGCTTAGAATCTCCATTTCAAACTGCTTTCACTAAGAACAAAAATGTGAAATGAATTGCTTAAAAGCTTTTAAAGTACAACATTTTCTCACTGCATTTCACCAAATCACAGATTTTAGCCAAATAGAAGATTCAGTGTTCTCATGTCAGTTCTGACATACGGGTTGAAGAGGAAATGGGAAGAAGAAAGAAAAACAGAAGTTCCAGTGTCCTAAATTCAAACATCTTTATTTACTTACCCTGGTCTTTCTCGCGGGATGCAAGGTTTTTTTTTGTTTTTCTTTTTGGAGGGCAGAATTAATTCTGAGCACATAAGGATGCTGCACAGGAAATATAGGCAGTACTGGGAAGTGATGGTTTAATAATGATAATAGCTAACATTGCTTACCAGGTGCCTGGCAGTCCTCTAAGCCCTTTTTATATTTATTTCACTTAATCCTCCTGACAAATAAATGGTAATTATTGCTTCTACTGCTTTTATTTTTTAGGAAGGTTTTGTAGCTTTCCTGATATCAAGGAGCGAGTGAGTGGGAAAGATGGCATGGCCACGTGATGGTCCATTCCCAGAAGCTGCCTTTGGACGGCTCTCTACTTCGGGCTCCATTTTGGCCTTCTGCTTCTCCATAATAATAATGTCTGCGTGTTCCTTGGGTTTGCCACATCACTGGCCCTGGTCCTGTGATCTTGCTGGGTTGCTTCGCACAGCTGTGTGACTCAGTCTCACAATATTTCTATTCCAAATTTCTGGAACAGACATTTGGATTTGTTGCCCCCTTGTTAGGTACCAAGCTCTAATCCAGTTAGGTGAGGAAGAAATAGAGAGGAAGGAGGGCAGTTCTGGGTCATCTATGCACACGTGGTGGGTGATATCCATTTATTTATTTATTTATTTATTTATTTAGGTACCGGGGATAGAACTCGGGACCTTGCGCTTGTGAGGCAGGCGGCGGAACCACTGAGCTAAATCCCTGGCCCTTATCCTTTTAGCAACAGAGATCCTGTGAGCCCAGGACTCTAGGTGCAATAGCTCTCATCTTCCTCCACCTACCTTCTTATCCCTATTTTTTATGTCTATTCTAAGAATGTTTTGCTGTAGTCAGGCAGATGTGTTCCTCAGTCTCCGAAGGTATCTAGTGCATTGCTACATCAGTTCTTTGCCCACTACACTTTTTTGGCCCAGAATTTATCTGTCCTGACTCAAAGCCTCTTGTTGTTATCAGTGCTTTGAGGCCCAAAGCAGCAGCATCTCAGTGCCGTGCCCACCTCTGACCTCCTAAAGAGCTTGTCTTGGCATGTGATGGATGGTACTTTCTCAGATTCTGCCTTGCATCGACATTTGTATTTTTACTGCTATGTGTTTTCTCCCTAACTTAGTTAATCAAGACTCAGGTTTCTTGAAATTGCAAACTATGTATTTAAAAATTTGTATTCCAGTAACAACTTTGGAGAGTGTGTACACTGGTTGATTGAAAAAATAATGGAAGGAAGGAGAGAGAGAGAGAGAGAGAGAGAGAGAGAGAGAGAGAGAGAGAGAGAGAGAGAGAGAGAGAGAGAGAGAGAGAGAGAAAGAAAGAAAAAGCAAGAAAGAAGGAAAGAAAGAGAAAGATTTTAACAGTACAATTGAAACAATAAACAAGGCTCTGGGCTGAGAGGAAAATGGAGACAGCTGAAAGTGAGTAGTTATTTCATTTTGTTTCATTTTAAAAATCCTTATGTGAATGAAAACAGAATGTCAGTTCCTGATAATTAAATCTTTTTACTCTCCTAGCCTTATCTACTTTCAGGTAAATGTAGACTGTTGATTATTAATTCAATGGTCAACAAACGCCTCATGCATTTAGGTTTTTCTTGAATAAATTCAACCTATGAGTAAGTTAAATATTAAGTTTTCATAAATTTTAAATTGAGATTATAATGTAAAACACAAAAATATATCATTTGGTATAGAACAATAGGATTGTGTTGTATTTGTGACTTTGGTCAAGATTTTCTAAAATTTTTAAAGCATTTATTTCTGTTTTTTTTTTTTTGTTTTTGGTTCTGGGGATTGAACTTGGGTCACTGAGCTAAATCCCCAGCCCATTTAAAGCATTTAATACCATATTTAATTCATTATTTCCACTTCTGTTAATATACTTCATTAAAAATATATTTATAGAAATAATTTTTAGAAACCTATTTCAAATAATTTGGATGTATTTCTCTGACCCAATTTCGGGAAATTATTTTCAACTGGCAAATGCTCTTGTCCTACCAGAGAACTGATAAAGACCAGACATATGGAGATCTAGAACTCTAGGGCAATATGTCTCACAATCCATATGATTAGGTTTAATCTATTCTAATGTTTACCTAAATTTAATTATGTCTTACACAAAATAACCCCTGAGATTTTAGGGTTATAGTCATTTGTTCATTCATTCAACAAAGATTTATTGAACACTTACTTCATGTCATCATTCCAAGTTTGACCCAGAACAAAATGGTTACCTTGGTGGTGGTTGATTTCACCCATCTTTCTACCTCTCCTTTTGTTACGGATTCTCTTCTCAGGCTATCAAGGCCGAATCCTTGTGGATCTGTCTCTGTGGTACAGCACCAAGCTCAGTTTCTTCTCAGTATGCATCACGTACTCTAACTATTCTTCTTGGCCCAAGATTGGGCAATATTTTACTCTTTTCATAAGGAAGTGTCAAAGATATAATACTTCGTCCTAATAAGGTCTTTTAAACCTTACATATCTCTGCGCAGAGTAAGAAATAAATTTTACATCATGACCTCCTAAGTTCTTGTGTATATCTGAAATTCATCTTATGAAACAATTTTTGCCCTTAAAAATACAAGCATAAAACCACAAAGTAAATAATATTATTAATAATGGACTCTAATATTATATTCAGTTTGATTTCCTTAACATAACTTACTTAGTTTACCTCAAAATCTATTAAACTGTTGACTTCATTGAAGTTGTTTCTGGCATAAATGGGGCTTTTATTCATACCTTAAATTATGCGAAAAGGGGCATGCTGTTCCATATCACTCACCTACATTTCCCTGCTTCTCTACCCTGCTGTATGAGGGTCTCCTGAGTAAAATGGTGTTTGGACAAAAGGGAAGGACCAGCTGAAGGAAGCTCACAACTTTAAGGAGTCCTCGAATTTTCTTTTTATCATTTAGACTCCACAGGATTCTTGGAAAAACACTGAGAAATTCATCTGATATCTGAATTTGGAAAAGTGACAAATATGCAATTTTGCCTCTAGATGTAGCTCTGGTCTCCCTTCCGCTAGTCAAATAAGTGGATGCTTATTGAGTGAGTGTCTCCTATAGTGTTTTCAAGTTAAGTTTAAGCAGGCATCATGACACAAAATGTTATTTTTTCCATGGTCAAGAAGGTTGGATAACATCTAATGTGATCAGACTCCTTGCTGAGTAATGAATATGGAAATTAGATAACTGGACTGCAGTAGAAGGTTAAAATGAGCTTCAAGAATTTAAATAAATAAGGCAAAAAATGTGGGTAACCTTACATGTAAGAGTATGAATATGTGGTAATAGTTGTTGCAGAGAACATTTTTAACCCAATAATCTTAATAGAATTGTTTTAAAATTGAATACCACTATGAACAGCTTTCACCATAATTACTTGAAAAACATCCTAAACTTAATGGAAGATACTTAATTTTTTAAGAAATCTTAAAGTCATATACCTGAATTAAAGAAATGATTTTGGGAAAGTGTCTCTTAAGCCAAGGTATAAATAGGATGTGTCAAGGTATTTCATGGAGTAATTAGATTCTTTCAATTTTCCATACACTGAACAAATAAAATAATCTAAGTTTAACAATGTAGAAAACACACAACAGGGCTGGGGATTTAGCTCAGTGGTTCCGGTGCCTACCTCACAAGTGCAAGGTGCCGAGTTCAATTCCCGGTACCAAAAAGAAAAAAAAAGAAAAAAAAAAAAAAAGAAAAAGAAAACACACAACATTTATCACTATGTTGGGGTACTTGTTATCCATTAAACTTTCATTCTTCTTAGTTTCCTATTATTTTGGTTTGAGCCTATGGCCTCCTGTGGTTATGGCTATGTAAGTGGGAGACATCTAGATCAATAGATACTATGCTTGCCTTCACCATTAATGAGTAACTTTCCTAAGGAAAGAGATTAAATCCTCTATTTCCTTCACAACTATCCATAGCCCCTAGTATTCTATTCATAAATACATATGCTCAATAAATGTTGATATGCTGACCAGCTGTTCATAACCTGAATGTTTTATAGATTTTTCCAAGAAAAAGAGTTCAAGGAGGTCAAAACTTAATTAACTTCACCATAGGTCATTTTAGCAAAGCCAAATATGAATTCTCATTCAAGTCAGATACTCACTGGTAGGAGAGCTCTTTAAAGTCATTGTGCCGCCCAGATAGACAAAGCAACTGTAATAGAATGTCATGCATTTGAGTTCAGTATCTATATCTAGTGATAAGTGTATGGGTAGAACAGTTAGAGCACATGATATATTTAGAAAAATATTCAGAATTAGTTTCAAATTGGCAGAGTGTATGGAATAAACTTTTCTATAATCAATCTAAGGACTCAGAATATTTTTAAATCTATGAGGTATACTTAAAGCCACTTTTTAATAGTCATCTTCTATCTCATTGGTAACTAAACTCAACTTTTCGTCTCTAAAGGAACAAATACAAAATACAAAAATAAAAGTTATATGCACACATGCATACAATGCATTTAAATATTCTGTTTTCAATGAACATAAAACTTGTTTTAAAAAATGGCGCTTGGACCAGGAATGCAGCTCAGCGGGAGAATGCTTTTCTTCCACCAGAAGACCTTGGTTCAATCCCCAGTCCTGTGAAAACAAGTAAAAAACCAAACAATCACAAAAGTTAAACTATTTCTTTTTGTTGTTTTTGCATTTCCTTAATAGCTAGGGTAAAAAATTCTCTCTCTCTCTATATTTTCATAATTAGGTAGCTCAAGGACAGGCAGCCTTGATAAATTAAAAAAGAAAAAAAATAAAGAAAACAAAAAAATGAATGTTATTTCTCTTACTTAAAAACACAGTCATACCAGAATTTCTACAGAATTCTGGAAACTGAACAGAACTCAGAAAACATGTAACACCCAAAGTAGACAACTGTTTTCTGTTACTGTGATACATATATATTTTTATGTACAGAAATACTGTGGAGAGCTTTGTGTAGCTTTGATTTATGTACATATGTTATCTTTATTCCACTTATTTACTAAATCTCTACTCTATCCATGCACTTTGTGGTATATCATGCATCTTATCTTTCACACCCAAACTTTAAAGAATTTGTCACACAAATTGCTATTCAATTTGTTTGGGAGGAAGTGGAGGCTTTGAAGGAGGGGGGGACCCTTGCATTTACAGTAGTTCTTTTATTTTACAAAAGAAAGACATGTCTCTCACCCTTCCCATAAATTGCTATTATGCATAATTCCTGGATATAAAAGTTTCAGGTGTTTCAAGGAAGCCTCTAGAGAATAATCAGGACTGTAGGAATTCTTATCTTTCTGTCTTAAATATATTTCTATTCAGACTAAAGCTTGCTATTGGCAGTGGGATATCTGGGACCTTTGGGGGAATGTTCTGAATTTCGAACAGCAAAAGCTGTGAAGATTAGCATCAATGATTATTTTCAGTGTAACTATAATCTTTTGTGGGATTAACAAAATTATCAAGATATATTGAGTAAAGTTTTTACATAAATTTTATGTGATTTTGTTTCAGATTCTGTGGCTTTTAAAACTTAATTTATCAGACATGTCTATGTTATTTTTATTTCTATAAGTCAGTTTTTTCTATCTTTTAAGCACTTTCTATTCTCTATTATCAGAAATAAACTTATTTAAATTTATGCTGGAAAACATTAATTTGGTGAGTGAGGCAGTACATGTATAGTTCACAATGTTATTTTAGGAGCATATGAACAAAAGTTTAAAGACTGCTTCCTGGATTTGCTATCACAGTGAAATGAGGGAGAGACAAAGATGGAAGTAAAAATGGCAAGAAGTGTCTGTTTGGAAGGGTGAATGGGAGTCCCTTGGTATTGTCAGCTGAATCCACTCCCCTCCTGAGGGATCCAATGAGTGTCTCCCAGGTCTGGCTTGCCTCAAGAGGTGTGAGCTGGAGGAATGGCAGAAGAATTGTGGTGATAATTCTCCAGGAAGACGAAGGAAAATGTCTTTGAAGACACCAGAATTGACTTGACTGCTCTCTTTATATGAGGTCATTGACAGAACTATTCATTCTTTTAAAGATGACAGAATGTTTCATTTTATTTTCAAAACAATGAAAATAATTATAACTGAGTTTTTATAGTAAGAACAAAAGTGATACAGATTTTCTTTTTTCTTTTTTTTTTCACATTTTCTTTCTTTATTCTGTCTACCTACAAGTCCTGGCCAAGAAATTGCACTTTTTTTCTCACTTCTTCCTCTTTAGCTATGATACATCACTAAGTTCAGTATTTTCCTCCCTTCAAAATAAATTTCTAATCTTAACTTTTCTTCTCATCTCTCCTATCTATCGTTCCTAAGCTAAGCTACCACATTGCTTTATTTAGAATATAGCCTAAGAATTTGTATATCTAATTTTATTCTTGCTTTTATTAAATCCATTTTTGATGTAACTAGCATGGTCTTTCAAAAGCACTATCAGTGTCACATTTTTTCTTCCATTTGGAGATAATAAAATTGAAATTTGTAACAATACCTTTACTTGTCACCATTCTGCAGTGATACTCATTTTCTGGACTCTGAATTGGCCAAATTCTCCTCTTCCTCCTCTTTTTTTCTCCCCACAAGCCATACTAACTGCTTGCATTCCTTTCTTCTCCCCCATGCTTCATTTAACCGAGCCACTGTGATCATTAATTGTGATGTGTCCACCCACCCAAAAGAGTCGTAAATTCTGGGTGTGTAGGAGTGAGTCAGTAAACAGAGAGGGAAAGAACCACCCTAGATGTGGCACCAACTAATAGGCTTGTAGCTTGGGCAGAATAAAAAAGGAAAGAAGAAAGAAGTGTTTCCTTCCCCCTCCCCCTTTTTTGGAGGCTCTCCAGACTTCACCCTTGCTTTTGGGCATTATCATCAGTGCAGACTCCTCAGCCTTCCAAGGCAGACTCAGGCTGATGACTCTGCAGTGCGCTTCCAGGCCTTTGAGCAGTGACTTCACTGGTTCCCAGGGTTCTCAGAATGCAGACAGCCAGTTCAGAGCCTTCCATCTCTGACCTGCAGGCAGCCTTTCAGACTCTTCCAGGTCTGATCCTGGAAGCCTATGTAACAAATCCCTTGCATAATCATACATACATTTGTATCAAGTCTGTTTCTCTATACAACCCTAATATAGTTGTGTTTCAGATCTCAGTGGAATTTGTGAGTCCTCAAAGAAATCGTTCTAGATTACTCAGTCTAAACTAGATCTTCTCTGTTATTCTTTCCCACTGAGCTGTATTCTTTTCTTCCTTCCGTGTATCAAGATTTGTTATTATACATGTCTATTTGTTTGTTTGTCTCCTTTGTCAAACTGTGAACTCTAGGAGGGCAAAGATCGGGTCCACAATATTATCCAACACCCAGCATCTGTTGAAATAATTAACTAATTAGAATTATATTAATAACAATGTGATTAGTTGAGTAAGTCATATTGATAAATTACAGCATGTGGTTCAGATATACATTTTTAAGTCCCTCATTTAAGGATTTAGAAGATTTAAGCCCTTTTATGGTGCAGCTGGGACTATTGTTCCAAGTATTATAAAACAGTATAAAAGATTGTGTAGTCTTATTTATTAGCCCTAAAATTGTTTTTTTTTAAATTTCAGATCTTCATATTTTGTCTTGTCTGGTGAACACTGACCAACAATTCTTACTTTATCATAATTTCAGGGAAATATTTAAAATTCTTTTTGGAGATAAATCTTTCTGAAAAAAAATTAATGGGAAAAAAGAATCTATCCATTGTTGAGAGATAGGGACAGGCTCTATCCAATATCAAAGCACTAAACACTCATCCCTTCAGCCTTAGCTAAAGAATATTCTGAGGATAATCTAGTTCATTCCATCTTCAATGTCTCACCTAGTATCAGATCCAGGTAGAATCTGATGGAAGGAAGTGTTTCAGCAACTTACCCATGTCCTGTCCAACCAGACCATGAATATGAAAGAATAAATTTCCTTCGAACTGACTGAATCATTTCTGAACCAGCATCTCTCCAATCCATGTAACTGGAGTCACTTAACAGCCAACTGGCAAATTAAATGCCATTTCTAGCTCTTGGAACAATCCTCTTCCCAGGGAGAGGAAATTTATCTTCTTTAGTCTAATGGCTATAGGAGTGAGCCAAGAAGCAATTAGCTCCTACTTTACCTTTGCTATCAGATCTCCTTTCTGGATTCCCTTTCTGTTCTTATGACGAGACCTCCTAAATCCAGATTAATTCTTCTGAGGCATGGGAATTGCTTTCTGCCTTGAAACTTTGGGAACCTTTTTTTCTAATGTGGACAGTTTTCTTGACAATAAGTGTTTCAGAGTTAGAATCTGAGGCAGCCCATTTTGCATGTGAGTTTTCAATGGGTAAATGCTATGAATCTTTTTCTTTTACTTTGCACAAATTGCATAACCACTTGAAACCTTCATTTTCTCATTTTTATAAAGAATAGAATAATAGCCGATTCCTTACAGAAATATTGTGAGAATTAATTGTGATTAGGCATATAATACAGGTAAGACTGCTTTGAAAGTAGTAGAACTTGTTTCCCTGAAAGTGTCAAGCAGTAGCTATAGGTCCATATCTACATCATCCTTAGACTGAGGGGTACATCACTCTTCTAACAGGCAGAAATCTTGATTGTTTTTTTCTTCATGAACCCATTCTTTGTCCGTTTTCTATATCATCCGTGGAACTATGATCTGCCAAACTGCTCATGGCCAACTTTTAGAAACTGTTCTCAATTCCTCTCTTTCCCTTATGTTTTACATGCAACATGTTAGCAAGTCCTTTGGGCTCAATCCCAGAGTATTCCTTGGACTACATAACTTCTCATGATTTTCATTCTTAACTACCCCAACTCAAGTATCATCTTATCTGAACTATAATAGCTTTTAAATCTCATTTCCATAATGTCATATTTTTCACATGTGAACAAATTGACACTTCAAATATATAAGCCCTACCACAGCACCCCTTGCTGAAAGCCATACAAACGCTTTTGGTTAATCAATTCAAATCTCACTATGGTCTTCAAGGCCTTCTGAGTCTGGGCTCTAACTAACTTTTTTGCATGTATTTCCTCTATGCAGTACACTTTTTCAATTTTCTTATCATCTTCTTCTTTTTTTTTTTTTGGTGCCGGGGATCCAACTCGGGTCCTTGCGCTTGCGCAGCAGGCGGCGAAACCACTGAGCTAAATCCCGGGCCCTTATCATCTTTTTCTTTACACATACTAAGCTTGTTATCTCCTTGAGCTTTTGAACCTGTAGTTTCCTGTATCCACAACATTCTTGCCCAACATTTCCCTGGTAACCACTGTCATGATTCATTGTCATCCTCAATAAATACAACTTCAAATTTTCCTTTTTTGCTACCATTTTGTAAATAGGACTACCCGCAGTCCAGTCACTTTCTCACTGCCATCTTCTATTTTTCTACATAGTACAGTGGATCATTAAGTTACCACCGACCTGACACACGAACAACTTGGGTTAATCGAAGATTCATCTGCCTCTGGTTATGTATAGTGTATACCCAGGTAAACACCCAGATCTCAGCTGTATTGACTTCCAACCAACTTGAGTTACAAGCAACCCTTAGTAACTGATCAAGTTCATAAATCAAGGGACCACTATTTGAAATAATTTTATTTTCCATCTAACCTCCTCATTTCCCTGGACAATATACTTTACTATCTTAATATTCTTTATTCCCCATTATATTCGCAGCATTATATTTCTGTGGGAAAGCACAGGGTAGGTGTATAATACCTATTTGATGCAAGATTTGTGAGTTTACTTCTTTGGCCTGCTAATTGCGACTAGGGAAAAAATGTTAAGAAAAAAAGGACGAAAAGAAGAGTTTGTTTTGCAAAGGACTCTTGCTACCATTTCAATAACTAGGACTACAAGAAAATGACAGGCCCTGTAGACCTGGCCTTTTAAAGGCACACCTACAACAGAAAGGGCACACTTCAGGGCATTCCCACCACATCTGCATACCTAATGCAACAACAGTTAGCAACAAGAGCAACAGTTCAGAAACAAAAGGCCAGAGTAGTTTTCATTATTTTTAAACTATTTTTAGAATTGTTGATGATCTCTTTTCTATCCTTTGGAGATCAAATTCTTCAGGGAATTTAATAGGTAAACACATGAAAATAGGTACATGGAGTAAATACAATCATGAATTCTAATTTTCATTTTCTCTTTTTAAGATTTATCTTTAAAATTAATTACTTTATAATGTCACGGAGGGGACATTATTTGGTTAACATGGTTTAGAGACTTTTTTTTCAAGGAAAAGAAACAGTTCAAATGATGATTCTGTGCTACTGTGACTAAGTATTTTGGTATTCACCACAGATGAGGAAGGTATCCTTACCTCATGGTACGCTGTCCCCAGTGGTCTGAAACATTCATTTTTGAATAACCAAAGAACTAGAATATTATTGATCACAAACAAGACTGAAGAGTGACAAATATGACCCTTAACTTTTGTAAATTTCAAAGTTTATGTTTGGGTAGACAAAATAGAGTAGAATATTGATAGTGATGAATGTCAATATAGACATTGTGGTTTGCCTTAGAACAACTGATTTTGTTTAAGGTAACTTTCCAAATTGCTTTGCCTGTTTTTGTCTTTGTGTCCAAAAAAATGATAATAATAGATTGATAAGGATAATTTTATCAGTTTAGAAGATAACATAATTTAATGTATTTTTATGACCTTGAATTAATGAAAGGGGAATAAATATAAAAATTTATGGAAACTGAAAAGAAACAGGCGCGTAATGGATTCATTACTAACATAAGTTGAAATATGCTTTCATATTATTGTATTTATTTTTTTTGACTGACACATTACTGTTTTTTAATATAATGATAATTACATTACATCAAAATTTCATACATGGTAAAATATGGACCTCATAATGATCAAAAGTTTCCAAATTTCTGTACTTGCTGCATGTTAAGGTCAAAATATAAGTTAAGGCTATGGTTTTTTTTGTTTTTGTTTTGAATTTATATTAAATGCTTTATTTAAAGGCTGTAACATGAAAAAAGAAGACCACAACACAGATTACATTATGATGACCAAGTCAGTGTTCTACATGACAAAAATCAAAACAAAACAAATGTGTACAGTAAATGTACCAGTGCTGAACACAGTACTTGAAATTGAACCCAAGCTACATATGCATAAAATGATCTGACTACAGGATTATGCAAAGTAGTTTTTTTTAGAACACCAGAATGTCAACCATTCTGACTATAAACTGACTTATTCCCCTAAAGAGTACTTTGAGACAATTTCTATATGACATGAAAAGAACTGACATAACACTTAAATACTAAAAAAAAGTTGAAAACATATTTGTAATGCAGTTCTCTATAAAATATACAGTTAATCTTATTGCTTAAAAAATTAAAAAGCAAAAGACCACCCTGAATAATGGTGAAAACCTCAACAAAGAAAAATGCTCATCATTTGGATATCATTGGCAGAAAACTGAAGATTTTGTTGAGGGGAACAAGGAAGGTATCTATTGAAGTCATTCATGTAAAATTTGTTCAAAAATGTTCATAAAGTTGTAAATTTCTGCTTGTAACATCTTAAAATATTATACCATGAACACACTTTCTATTATTTAACTGGAGGACAAAAGAATATCTTGAAGAAAGTGTTTCTCAAAATGAGGTTCAAAAGCCCAAAAGGATTCTAATGTGGGCTCAGTAATAAAACATGGTAAACAAACATCCTGGGTGTTTATTCTACATTCTGAAATGCCCTACGGAAAAGAGCAACACTTAAAAGCGAGACCCTAAACATATTTCTGACATGTTAGAATTCTCTAATTCTGTTGTGAATACTGCTTTTTGTTTTAAAACAAGTTCCAGGAATTAAGACAAACATACATGCCTTGGAAATGAACACATGAATGTCTATAAATATTTTCCTTTGATGTTTTCATTAGTTTCAAACTAAATTATATGAAGAAAAGACAATACATGACTACAAGCTTTGGAAAAGTAGTATCTCTCATGAAATGGGGCATCCGAAAAAGATTAAAAGGTAATTTATTAAATGTTTACAACACTTCAAATCATTCTGAATTCAAAACTAGATCGTTAACTAAAATTAGGGTGCTATATATCATCCTTCTGTTTTAGTATCCTTTTTAAGCCAAGGATTTGAAAGGTAACCATCATCATCTAAATGTAAATAAGTTATAATTGTGCAATCTTAGTTTAATTTAATTTTAGTTAATGATCCAGTTCCAAATCTAGAACAATTTAAAATTTATAAACATTCAAGAAACTATCACTTAACCACCTTCAGATGCCCTGTTTCATGAGAACTACTACCCCTCCAAAGCCTGCAGTCTTATATTGTATTTTCTTCATATAAAAAAGATACAAATATATGTGTTTTAATTCAAAATTGTTGTTATGTTTTAGATTCTCCTGAAGACAACATAAACTGAGCCCAAAAGGTACAGGTAATGTGGTTGGAGAGAAACTAGCATAGGTAAGATATTTTACTGAAAAGACAAATTGTTTTCTTGTTTTCTTGTATAATAAGTAAAAAGAAAAAATATTAGGCACTATGTCCCACTCAACAAATGGAATGTATATACAAGTGTGGTTAACAAGCGATTGTCTCATTGTTAATTAATTAAGTTCATAAAAATCTAATCTATGAACAAAAATTCCATATTCTCTACTATAGACTATAAGAATCAAGTATTAGATCTAAATATAACTTCAAAACAATAAATTAAAATTAGCTTCCAAACAGCTCTGGAATGGTTAATTCTATCCAGGCTGGTAACAAGTTTTTCCAAGCATTAAATGGCAACATAAGCAAAATGCATAGTTGAAAAATGAGGATCAGACCCCTTCTTCTTCATACATTGTAAGATGATTGATATTCTCAAAACCTGCAAATTCATATCCATCAAGCTCCCTCATGATGTCATTAGCATCTGGGGTGAGCTGGACAGGTTGGTTAGTAAATTCAGGATCAAAGTTGTCCAAACCGAATCCCTCAGAGATATTTGGTTTAAAGGGCGGCACCACCTGCTTTTGCTCCATCATGTCCCAGTCCATATTTTGAAAGAATGGATGCTCCTGAACATCAGCAAAGCCCCTGTGAGGATGAGAACCCAATCATTCTTTTGGGTCCCTGTTCAGAAAACCCTCTAGGATACTTGCAGCTTGTACAGACAGACAATGAGATATGAAAATGTCTCTTTCCAAAATTACTTGGAAGAGATTCTCGATTGAGTCTTCATAAGGGTTATGAGAGCACTCATCAAGATGGAATGGAGACTCTCTGACCATCATCATATACATCAGTACTCCAAGAGCCCACCAGTCCACACTGAAACTGTAATCTTCCTCTCTTATAGTTTCTGGAGCCACAAAATGAGGAGTGCCACAGAAAGTGCTGGTCGTATCTCCTGGCTGTAAGCCTTCCTTACTAAAGCAATAATCAGTGAGTTTAAAGTGCCCTTCGAGTCCAGTAATACATTTTCCATTTTTAAATTTCTGTGAATTATTCCTTCCTGATGAAGATAGTTGACTGCTAAACTGATTTCTGCAGAGTCAAACCTGGCATGTTCTTCAGGAAGCATGCTTTGTTGCTGCACATGAAACAGCAGATCTCCCCCACTGACATAGTCTAGAACAAGGAGCAGTCTGCTTTCTGTCTGGAAGCAAGAATGCAGTCCAACAAGAAAAGGACAATTGGATTTCTGCTGAAGAATGTGCTTCTCTCTCTGTACCCGATGAATGTAAAAATGATCTTTTTCACTGCTTTCATGGAATACATACTATCTAATGTTTTCAGTTGGACTAACAGTATTTTCCCATAACTTCCTCTGCCAATCACTTGGAGCAAGTCAAAGTCCTCAAGACCTAGACCAGATAAAGCTTTGTCACCTTCCCTGGTGTTCCCTGCCTCATTCTCTTCATCAACTTGTTCTAAAACCTCATGAGTTGAAAGGTTATGTGGGATTGCTGTGTGTGCAGGGTCTGAAGCCATGGATGATGGATCAACTGGCACTATGGGGTCTGATGGTAAAGAATGCTGTCCTCATTCAATTGTGACAAGTTTGTGGCACTTCTTGTGAACTGAGAGTTTGCAGTTGGTGCACTTATATATCTGGTGGCCAAGTACCCCTACACGGTCTGTGCAGACAGCACAGTGAGCTCTCCTGCTGAAGCATTTGGCCTAAAAAGTGTGGCCATTTGCATAATACAGCTTTCTCCAGCTAGCCTGCAGCTCTGTGGTGGATGGATTTCTCTTCTCCTGGACAAGGCACTTTAGGATGTTCTGGTATACAAGGCGATGAATGAATTAAGAGTTCAGAATCTTTCTTTAGCTCAGAAAGCCTAATGGCCTCTTCTAACTCCAACTGAGGTGACACAGTATATGGGTCTCCTTCCTCCTCTACCCAGTGTATGGTGAAAAGCTGTTTATTGTCCAAATACCACACATCTCGATCTTTATCACACAGGCCCTCGAAGTGGATGGAATTCTCAAGAGACCTTGTCATGATGTCTCTTCCCCAAATCAGGGCCAATTGGGTAGAGGTGTGGGTGGTGGAGGTGCCTTGGAAGAAGGGACCATAGACAGGTAGGCTGCCCAGAGAAACAGGCAGGCAGGGATCAGAGAACGAGAGTGACCTGACTGCCTGCAGGGACTGCACTGGCTGGAATTCTGCAAGGCTCTTTGTGAAGTTGTTTCCAAGAGTGGCGGCCAGGCCTGGATGGATGTATACCAGGCTTCTCAGTGTCTCTTGGGAGCTGGTGGCTCTGACTTCAGTCTTCCCATCTGGACTTTGACTCTCTAGGTTTTCTGTGCCCGGCTCTGGGGAGACCTGCCCAGAGCTACTGGGTGTTTCTGGGCCTTGTGATATTTGCCCCGTGCTCTTCCTAGTTTCTGTGCCATTGGTATTTGGGCTTAGGGAGACTTCACTGGGGTACCTTGATTTTGGTAGGTCACTGGTGGTCACTCCCAGGGAGACCTGTCCCTGGGGTGTCTGTGACAGTCGTGTGGCATCTGGATGGAGTCAGCCATCTTCTTAATCTTTCCCAGATACTTTCTCTATCTGGGGTCCTGAGGCTGCGGCCTCTTGAAGTGGAGAAGCTCAGCATGTTCACTGTTGACCGTCTCTGGCCAAGTGAGCTTGGGAGACAGCTGTTACTAGATTGTGACACCCATTAACAAGGGTTCCAAGTTCTGTTTGGAGATGTTGCCAAGGAAGTGAGCTCGTGTCTTGGGGCTCCATAACCTGAGTCTCCATATAATAGAAATGCCTATAGCCCTGTAGGGATAGAGACCCCTAGGCAGGGAGCGACGAGCCCCTCCCCAAAGGAATTCAGATAGCTGGCAGAACAGGCTTAACCACCCATAAAAAGCTGACAGTCTGCTGAGGTTGCACCTCCTCTTCATGCTGTACCCTGCAAAGCTTGGTTTGCTAAGATCAAAAGGAAAAAGAATCTTGGCCCTAAGATGTAAAGGGTCCCTGAAAAGACCCTTCCCCATTGCCCCTAGTAATGAGCTAAGTTAATCATTAACCAATCAAGTAGGGGCACCCTTAGCCCAGAGGCAGGATAGGTCCAACTACCATAAAACCAGCATCTTGAGCCCCCCTGCAATGGTGGCTCCATTTTGGGCACCCCCGTCTGTCTCTCTGCGAGAAGGCACCCGTACTCTTGCCTGCTAGCTGAATAAAAGTACAACTTTACTTCTACACTTTTGGTCTCTGATTCTTCCACAGCCTTTGCGTCATCGGGAGAGCCAGGCCCGGGACTGTGGGGACTCTCCCCGTCTCTGCCCATGACAGCCATTTTTTCTTCATAATAAATAAATCAGTGGCCACCTATTTTGTTATTTTTATCTAAGTATCTATGAATATTTTTTTCTATTTCTCATCTATCTGTTAGTTTTTCACTTTTGCATTACTGGGGCTTGTACTCTCCATTTCCTCAGTGAACTATATTCTCAGACATTTTACATCAGATACCCACTAAGGGTCTCACTAACTCACCAAATTGGTCAGGCTGGACTCCACCATGTGACCTTCTTACCTCAGCTGTCCAGAGTGCTGGGACTGCAGTCACACACCATCCTGCCTGATTCAGTGTGCAACCACAGTGGTCTGGGGTGCCTTTATTGCAGAGATTTTCTTCACTTTTCCAGTGGGCTTCCATTTTCATCAAGAAGCCTGAGAGAGGCCCTCTTTCTGTTGCTCACTTCTGCTCTATCTTCTGGAGCTCAGAACAATGTCCTTTATGACCCCCTGCGCCTCTGGGCTGTGGATCCCAATACTGTCTCAGTGCAGCCACCGGGATGCGGGGAGAGTGGTGCTGCTGGCAACTGTGCAGCTCACCTCCTCGGCACTGGGGGGGGGGGGCTCTGCTTCTCCAGTTTTTTGCTGTTTTGCACTGTGAAGTACATCTGAGGATTTTATGTGGCTATGGTGTCCCCGGGCCTACTCTAGAAAGTTGTATAACAAATTTCTTCTACGTGAGGGTCAACCTGATACCAGCAACTTTGAGCTATTGAAATCTTGATTTCAGGCTCTGCAAAGAGTGAACCTGAAGAAGATAGCTTGTACAGGACAGTCCCCCTCGGAGCACCGCTTGTTTACCTTTCATGACTGTGTGGCCAGCTGGGAGCAGCAGCGTTTATCAGGAAGAGAGTATCAGGTCACGTGTTGCCAGCAAACTGTTACTGCTTCCAGATGTAGTGGAGGATGCTTGTAATCCCAGCACTGAGAGACTGAGGACACACATTTGAAGTCAGCCACAGCTACATACTGTGTTCAAGGCCAGCCCGAACTGCATAGCAAGATCCTGTGTATGGGGCTGCTGTGGCTTCCACACCTCCATCACAGGGGCTTTCTGATGTCCAAGAGGAGACAGCACAGCTCCTTGTTCTCCCCTCACTCCCAGGTCCTGATGTCATCATAGAAATCAGCATCCTGGTTCAATTATCACTGCATAAGGCACCATCTCAGAATATAAAGACTTCAAATATCTTCAGTATTAGCGACCGTGAGTCTGGTTGCATCGTGGCTTCTTCAGCTGACTCTGCCTGCATCATTCTTGGAGCAACATTCCATTAATGGACATTCTCAGTAGTATGCCTTGAAAGAACATCTACAAGACACTGATGGACACCATTGCTGCTGGGCATGATGAGAGGCACAAATTTTTTTTGCTGAGATCAGAAATATGGCAAAGATTTCTCTTCTCACAACTTTTCTTCAATATCACAGCAGAAGCTGTAGCTGTGCCTCAGAGCCGAGCCCAGCAGCTGCTGGACGCCGAGGCCAGAGCACCTGTGTGTGGTGGCAGGAGCGCCATGGACTCCCGCTGTAGCCAGTGTGTCAGGGGGCCGGTACCTTCTGGTGCACGGCTGGCATTCGTTGCTCCCTCTCAGTCATGACTCCAGTCCAGGGTGACCTTTCAGTTGGGCAGTGTGTGTCCGGGGGCAGGACCTGTGTGAGCTCCAGGCTGCTGCACAACACCTTGCCCTTGCTGGGCGCCTCCACCCTGCTACTCCCTCTGGGCAGCCCGTCTTGCTTGCAGCCTAGGGGCAGCGCAGCGACCCCTCCCCCTCCCAGCACGGCGAGCAGTGCGAGCTGTAGAAGGAGCAGTGGCGGCTGCGCACAGCCCCTGGGGCGCCCAGACGGCTCCATGCTGCAGGCCGGGCCTGTGGGTGAGCGAGTGGCTAGCGCCAGCCTAGCCGGTGGCCTCTGCACACCAGGTCCCGGCCACCGGGCGCCAGCGCCGCTGCTCAACTCGCGCTATGCTTTCATTTTGAAGAAAAGCCATGCTTGGAAATTTGTTCATTAAACTCTGTACATGTGTGGATTTTTATGTATAAATGAGAATATTCACACGGATAGATGGTGCTTACTTTAGAGCAACACAGTAGCTGGCAATACAAATTACCAATTTATACAAACTCTTTAATCTTCTGTGTATGCAAACAGCAGAAGCTGGGTGTCATAGCATATACTTGTAATCCCATCACTTGGGAGGCTGAGGCAGAAGGATTGACATGAGTTCCAGGCTGGCCTGGATCACCTAGTGAGACCTTGTTTCAAAAACCCCAAACAAAACAAAACAAAAGAAAGCAAAACAAAACAACCAACCAAACAAAAGACAGTAGAATGGTGAACAGAAGTTTATGAATTTAATTTAGACATCTATCTTCGATGTCTTTTAGAGCTGGGGCATGTGCTGGTTTCCCTAACTCCCTAAAATATCCTCAGTCATTTCCACATGCCATATTTTTATTCTTGTGCAAACAGCACATGGGACATTTTCTAAGATGGTAGGTCCCAGAAACAGTAAGGAGACAGGTGAGTCATTCCTGAAAGCTACTGTATGGTTGGGTGGTGATTAGGAAAAAGAAGAACATCTCAGAGGACTTAAAGTAGCACTGTGAATATTGATGTGCACACAGAATATATGGTAGGTAATAAAGTGATTAGAATATCCTGGTAACCTTGATGTTGAGACATACACAGTCAAACTGAAATATGGGGGTATCTTGATTGTTGAACTCAACTTGTTCCAAATTTGTATATGAACATCAAAAAGTTTGAAAAACGAATATATTTTTCCCAAAAGAAATGATAGAAAACCAAGTAGTTGGTTCTGAGGCCCAAAAAATTACATTTATAAATTCACTTTTCCAATAAATTTTGCAGTAACAAATTTTGCAAGGATTTCTTTCTTTAACTCTATTGAGATTCTCAGTTTTTCTCTTTGCTTTACTGCTAGTATTACTAACTTTCTTTGGTGTCATGGATACAATATGGCTACCATATTTTACGCAAATGAAACACAATGAAGAATGTTTTAAAGTACTAACACAAGTGCTGTACATTGTCTGGGTGAGAGCAGGGCTTAGACTGAAGTGTCACCCCTTTGAGTCCACAGTGAGATGCAATGTGTGACTCTCAGCTCTACAGGTTTCTTCAAGTCAGATTTTCAGTTGACTACCCAGTGAAGTTATGAACGTCAAGCAGATATTTTTTTAATTTTGCTTTTCAAATAGTGGGAAGTTCGACACTTGAGGTATCTCTGTATCTAGAAGTCTGTAAATTGGGTATCAGAAAGGTCTGGACACTAAAGCTTGTTCATCTACTATGAAAAACAGTCCCTTAAGTCCTGACATGACATTTACAAAATCTTTTAAAAAATTGTACAATTTTAACAGTCTTTAATTTTCATTTACCGTGATCTTTTAGAGATCTCAAAGTGGCTAACATCGAGAGGGTTTAGAAGTAAATTCAATGCTCAGAGAAGTATGTGACTGAGACAGATGGGGACAATCAGAAAGCTCATATCTACTCCCAGGAACCAAGGATCATGGTCTTTGGGGTCTATGTGCTGCATGATTTTACAGCCTTTCATACTTCCTGACAAATAAAAGTAAATACGTCTTAATGATGGTAACTCACTCAACAAATTTTAAGTTCCTGAAGCAGTGACTGAGTCTTCACAGTTATGTCCACGTGGAATACAGGAACTGCCACATACTGGGCACTAAACAAAGTTCTTGCTGTTAGATGATTGAGTTTGGCTTTTAAATTCCAGGGAGTTTCTTTCTTTCTTTGTGTATCTTTTTATGAAACCATTCACTTCCTCCTATTTGGAAGATTATTTCAATGGAAGCTTTTCTGCTCATCACATGGTCATTAGCTATAAAGTGTATTGCAGATAAGATTCAACATGACCGATTCTACAAGGAGTGGGTTTGAAATCAGCATACACTGTTTGGCTTAAACATACAGTAATTTGTTTTATCAATAGCTTTCTGTATAACCTTGGACAATTCACTTAATGCTTCTATAAAATAAATTTCCCATCTGCAAAATGAGGCTAATATTACACATCTCCAGCTGACTTCACTAGAATAGCATGTGCACACTTGGGACAATAGCTATAAATCATGTGGAGCCCACTAGAGATAATCACTGCTTAATTACAATTGTTATTATTTCTTAGATAGCGTTGATAATGATGGCAGCAAGAGATATTGTGTTACTTGGGGATCTCCAGAGATACAGAACCAATAGGAGTTGTAGTGTAGATACAGATATGTGGGAGGGAATTTACTAGGAGAATTGGTTCATGTGGTTTTTTTGGAGCCTGAGAATTTCTATCAAAGGCAGCATGGAAGCTGGAGTCCCTGTGCTGTTGGTGGTGTGGCTCAGTCCAAATACGAAGACCTTGGATTAAGGGAAAACCCATGGCATAATTCCATCAGAGGTCAAAGGCCTGAGAACCCAACAGGCTTCTGGTGGAAGTCCTGGGGTCCTATTGCTGGGGATCCTGGAGTTGTGATGTTGAAGAACAAAAAGGAAGAGTGTATTCCAGGCTCTGGAGATGGAAGGATGCATCCGATTTTTGTGTTTGTGTTTTCTCCAGGGTCCACATGTTTGGATGATGCCTGCCAACATCGAGAGCAGCTCTGCCCAATTGAGTCCACTCGGATTCCCCTGCCAGCATCCTCTGCAAACATGCTAACAGACACACCCAATATATTCCTCATACATCCGATCCCTTTCTATGTATTCCTTAACCTAGGAAGTTTATACCTAAAATCAACCATCACAGATGTTATCCAAGTTTATGCTGAAATGTAGCTATTCTTGGAACAAAAACAAACAGAAAAAGGAAAGCATAATTAACATTCTTGCCAAAATAAATCCCAATGACTTATTTTTGTGTTGGAATGACCCCAAATAAGACTATTTTCTTCTAAAGAAGCAAAACAAAAATTATAAAATAGAAAAGGAGAGAATAAAGTCTTTTATGTGAATTTTCCTGAAGCAAGACAAAAAATTAAAAATGGAATAAATAGCAAGAATGAAAAGCTTTAATGAGATTTCTAATTCACCTTTTAAAGACACGTGCCTGTTGGTGATGTGTTCAGGTTTATCCACATTTGTGCTATCTAGGTTAGACCCGCAGCCCTCCGCGTGCTGCTCACCTATCTGTATGTTTCTGGCTCAAGTCCTCTTTCTGTGCTCTCTCCCTGAAGCAGTTTTTATGTCAAGGAATGCACACCCATTTTAATATTAGCCTAAGGTAAACATTAGTAGGGTAAATTTTCTGCCAAAATGTGGAAAAATCATATAGTGCATTTCAAATACAAATGTAATTTTTGTGAAACAAAATATGTCTTATAATTCTCCAAAAGATCATCACAGTAAAGAAACTTAGAGTTAGAGTTAGATATCATCTATAAATCATTATTGTTTGTCCAATGAGGAGAATACATTTGAAGATAATTTTTAAAGTTACTAAATTAATGACTTCCTGCAAAATATTCAAGAAATCTTTTGAACTTACCAATAAATTGAGACACCATAAATAAGTATATTGAACTCCTTAAATATATAATATTTCTAAGAGGCATTCTATGTAATTAAACAATTACAAATAGAAAAAAGAAGATATGGGGAAAAGAGAGAGCAGAATTATCAATTAACAGTAGGGTTATTTGATGAACAGGATGGAACATTGGACATTGACAGTGTAGCGCTAGATCACATGTAGACAGGAACAATTTGCCTTTTCCATCACTATATCCCTCCTGCAAATGGAAGACAGGCTCAGTAAAATACATATTGAATAAAGGATATGACAAGAACAGCAAGGGATAGAGGAAATTGGAAATCATAGTAGTATAAGGGAAAAAATGTATAACGGGAAGACACAAAAGGGTACAAGTATGTGAGTAATAAAAACCAATTTCATTTAACTTTTTAAAAGGCTTGATTTAAAAAAATGTAGATAAGTTTTCAGGTCCTTGTGTTTTCATAATTATTTTTTTACATTTTAGAAACTTTTGTAGCCAACTGGTTTCAATCTGTTGTGTTTCTCTCTGATTCACATACTTCTAAACCAGAGAGATGTATGCTTTTATTCGCAAGAGTGATCTGGTCCTTAACCCCCAGGCTGAAGGGCTCTGCTGTGCCTAAAGATACTAAACTTTCAGGAAAAGAAAAATAGTGCTTCTAAAAGAGAATGCTCCCTCGAGAAGAGTGGATAATGTCTACACCCACTGTAAAAGTTCTCATTTCACAGTTCCCCTACTGGTGATAGTTTTCTCTTGTAAGTAGCTTTTAAACATGGGTCCCTCTCATACCTACAGTTAATCCTAAAACATTTCCAGGTATTTGTTTGACTTTTCCCCTTTCTCCCAATTTGAACAACTCTCATCTCACTGCCTCCCCTGAGTGCCACAGAGCTTTCTGAGGCAACCGCTGAATAAAGTCAACACGACAGAGCCAGTTCAGATTTTATTGTTGGAGCACACAGACCATGAGTTTTTTCTGACTGACAAAGTTGGCAGTTTAGAAAGAGTTTGGCCTACTGCATTTTTTTAATCAATAGTTTTAACTTTTAAAAAATCTACCTCTCTTATGGAAGGGCCCCGGTGTCTCAGTGATTTGAAGTAGTAAAGATGGGACCTTTTGGAGAAATGCCTGCCCCCCACCACACTTCAGAAGCAGCAGTGCAACCGCCCAGCTTTGCATCCTGTATGTGGATGATTCTTGGAAGTCGAGGGTAAATTGCATAAACAATTTCTGGGAGAACAAATGATGCCCAGAAGCAAAAAATTAATAAATAAAAAAATAGCAAGCAAGAATAGGCAAACTTGCCTGTGTAAGAATTCATTACTGAATGCTTTGACCTTGGTCTATGGATACAAATGGATCTGTGATGCTAATAGGAGTTTTATGGATATTAGGCATGGAAAAGAAACCAACCTACATTGTGAGTTGAAGGCGAAAGTTGCATATTTCTACAGTCTTTGAAGACATGAGAAGTTTGTCAACAAGCTGATCTTGCCCATCTATAATTATTAATGGCTTTCAAAGTTTCAGAGATTGGCAGTATATTGTGCCCAACATTTCATATTGCTCCGTCTCTGTTTATATCTCCCTGGTAGACACACACTCCACTTTAAATTAGAAGCTCTTCCTAAGAGACAGCCTCACAAGATCCTCTTTATGCACACAAAGCTTGAAATAAGACATAGCCTAACCTTTAATTATGAGTTACTACCTAACTTTCAAGGAGTGTGAAAAGGGTGGCGAAACAATGAGAAAATTATGCTGGTATTTCTTTCTTTTTTTTTTTTAAGATGACAAAATCTTGAGGTTGATTTAACAGCGGTTCTTTGATTTTAAAAGTCATATGCTTAAAGCTCTTGTTTAAAAAAGAAAAACAAAGTTCCTGCACAGGTCACACTGTCAAGGATAAACAATCATTCTTAAGTCCTTTGTTTCGGGCCACAGTGAAACCTAATCCCTGAGGGGTTCCTGTCTGCCCATGCATGCGGGGACCTCCCCAGTTCTCTAGTCCTGGTGCTTGCTTTCAAGCACAGAGTTCTGGACTGCAAGGCATTTGATTTCGTGTAATTAATCAGCTCATCATACACGCTGTGTTTCTCCCCCAGGCCCAGCTCAACTGAGTGATCCAAATCGGGCTTCAGGAAAAAAAAGAAAGCATTTATGCTCTGAGTGCACAGAATGAAACACTGATAAACAGTTCTTGGTAAAACATTGAATTCAGATGGCATTATTTTTCTTTTCAAGCCATAAGTTGTCTTAAAAAAATACACACAGCAAAATTCCCAAACCAAAACAAAAGCTCAACAAAAACATGTTGGATGCCCTTTAAACAGTAAGCATTTTGTCCTAATAAAAGACTTATCAAGATTTGCTGGTATTTTGTGAGTCTGGTGCCTCAGCCTTTTCAAGTGTTTGCCTGGAATGTTAATGTTCATTTTTTAAACACCTTCTTTGTTGGACTCTTTATCCCCAGTACTTTATCTCAGAATTTCTTGTTTGCCTTGTCTCTATAATAACCCAGTTACTACTAATTTTATCAGTTGTTGTGAAAAATCTGAACTTGTTTTAGTAATTTGTCATACCTAGAGACTTGGCAACTTTCATTGTTTTCAATTACTTTTTGTCTGCCTCAACAGCCATTTGTAAAGCTGGGTTTTGTTATTAGAACTGAGAATACCCTCATATATGTGTCTTGCAGGTAATTTTGAGTCCTCTTGTTTCTATAAATAATGTAGCCCTATAATGGGTTCCCTTTTCTCACCAATTATTCTGCTCAAAACTGAGATTAATCAATCAATCAGTTGTCAAAAGCATTTCTGAATTGGCTGTATTTGATTTATAGAAGCTAAGCGTGAACACTAAGCAGTGGGAAACATGGCATATCAAAACTATAATAAACTTTAATGATTTTGAAGACAGCATGAATTTCAAGTAATGCCAACCCACATAATTTTTTCCAAGTCTGACAATATTACTCATGGTTATGATACAGTAATTTTATCTTAAAGAATTATTTCTTCCAGACATTGGACTTAATGTTTTACAATGGCAGGTTCCATCTGAGTTCTCAGGAGATTTTGTTTTCCAGGACAGGTTTAGCGATTCTGGAGACATTTTTGATTGTCACAACTGGGGAGAGGCATGAACCCACATCTTACGGGTAGAGCTTGAAAATATCTCCAAAACACCTACAACACACAGGGCTGCAGAGGAATGATTAGATGGTCCAAAATGTCCATGTTGCTGAGATTGAAAATTCCTGGATTGTGTGCATATGTGTTTATAAATGTACAGCAGCAAAAATTTGCAAATTAAACGCACCCATATAAGTAACACATAAGGAAAGCAAAACCAAGATGATCAGTACCCAGAAGCCTCCTTATGCTTTTTTCCAGCCACAGCCTTTCCAAGAGTAACCACTCTCCTCATTTCTTAGGTTAAGTGGAACTACAAAGGAAGTTGCATATATACTTTATATCAGTCATATGGACAACTTTCTCTATTTGAATCTTAGCTTTCATCAAATCCTACAAATTAGAGACAGGACTTATTCAGTCAAATAAAATTGAGAAAATGTTATTTTGCACTGCATTTGCTGAGGTTTCTATTTATAGGTGCTTAAGCATAGAAACGGAAGGTTATTTCCATTGCATTATCTATTTACACACCTTTAGCTTACCTTACCTCATCTTTCCTGGGCCTCCTGGTGCTGGGTGATGGAAAGACACCTGGTCCCTGGTCAGGGTCAGGAGCTTTGTCATGATGGGAAAAGGAGGTGCAGATTCATAGAAGAAAGCAGGCAGGGGCTGGTCAAATAAAGTGAAGAAGCATTCTCTGAGCTTTTGTTTGTTTTACTTCAAACAAACTCATGTACAAAGAGAGAGCCCTCAAAGTCACAAGTAAATGATGCAGCCTCTTAGCTAAATGGGAAAAAGGGCCCTTATATGTCATGTCTTGTACCCTTGTGCTGTTTCCAATTTTTCCTACTTTTTAGTTCTAAGCATACCATCCACATAAGTAAAATAAACCACATTGGACTAGCGCTTAAATTAAATATCAAAATCTTTGCATGCTGACCATGAAAACTCAATCATGCTGAACATTTGTGGGTTATCGGGATCAAAGTAAACTTCGATATTTATCAAACAAGTTAGCACACTGTGGTTTAGCCTTCATTAACCTGGTATGTATTTGAAGAAGTCAATAAAGTTAATGTAGACCAAGCCCGAACTGAACTTTTTCAACTTAGGAAAACACTTATCCTCTTGAAGAGATAGATATCAGTTATTAAATATTGGGAAAGATCAGAAAGAGCAGAAGGTTCGCACATGGTTGTCTGACTGAGGAGGGCTCACTACAGGACAGAATAATGCTTTGTGCATGAAGAGACACAAGAACAAATTTGTCTTTTGCATAATGCTTCTAATACTGAGTTGGAATGCTATAGGAAATCATGCTGAGTCTAGACAACACAATATTTTCTAGTTTAGATCCAAAATTATTTTAAATGAGGAAAATGCCTCAATGCAAAATGGTGGGGTGATGCAGACCCTAGAATAAGCAGACTCCTCTAACAAATTTGGCTTACAAATTTGTTCCTCATGGGGAAGTCTGGATGACGAGATTCTCTCCTAAGTCTAAGGGGAATTTTACCTTCCAAAAAGGCCTATTTGTTTATTGTGTCATTGCCTTCCTTTATAAAAAGAGCTTAGAGAGTCCATTTTATTTAAAAATTCCAGTATGAAAATCATTTGTATGTTTACTGCTGTATTTCAATATATTTATTACTTGGAAGCAGGTATGTTTCATTTTTTTTTTCTAATGAAAATAGCAATGTTGGGGGTGAAGGTTGGAGGTAGAGATCAAAAGAAAAAAATCTGTTGCATCAAAGGCTGTGCATGATCCTGGTAATAAGGGGAAGTGTTCTGAATAAGAATACGTTAATAAGATAAGGAGGAATGAACTTGCTACCTTATATCATGAATCTAAAAACTTTCCATGTAAACACTTAGCATAACTCCTATTATTAGATGGATCTTAAATATCCTACCTTATTTATCACAAAAATATAAAACATAATAAAGGTTTTATGAAAAAGAATTATTTTTTGTATTTTTGTATTACTTTTGTCAGTTTTCTCTTCCACACCTCTTTTAAAGAGGTATTTTTGGGGAATAAGAATTGTCATTGGCCATTGTAGAATGATGTAATTATTTGGAAATGTCATCTAATTTCTGTAATTATAAAATCAGCAATAAGTCAAAACTTTAATGTCATATAAGTTGTCCGTTGATCGTTTTTGGTATGTCTTATGCAAGGATTCTTTGTAAACTTAGGCACATAGCATTGCAAACATTCACATAAGTTTATCAAATGCAAAGGGTTTCACTGTCATCTTTAAATAATTCCCTAACTGTGGGCTGCAAATGCCCTGATTGAGACTGCTCAGCAAACTATTTATGTAAATTGCATATGTGAAGTGGAATTCTTCCATCACAGTCTCCAAATTTACATTGAAGTCCATAGTAAGCTGTGGATGGAAGATTAATACCTTAAGGACCTCTAGAAATGTCCTAAGGTCTAAAATACAAATGAAGGGCCAGAGATTTAGTTCAGTGATTCTGCTGCCTGCCTCACAAGTCCAAGGACCCGAGTTCGATCCCTGGTACCAAAAAAAAAAAAAAAACAAATGAAGAGGTTGAATGTCTATGCTTGAGCACCTTCATGAACATACAGGGATGGGAAGAAACTGGAAGGACTGACTGACTTTAAACTTGGAACAATTATTTATGTATTTATTGGTTTCAGAAAATTTTGATTTTAATCACTTTCTGTCATATACACAGAAGCTTGCAAGTATTTTACTGTTCACCTCAGGATACAGGTTCTGGGACCCTCTCTATAGCAGCCTTATTGCATTTATTTGAGAATATCATTCCTTATAATCAAGCCATTGGATCAAGATTAAAATCACCTTGGAAATTGTGCTGACTAGTAATGATTTATGCTTCATCTTCTGACAAGTCTACTGTAGAACTGACACATAGGAGAAAAACTTGGTACTTATAATTTTATTAGTAATGGAAACTCCAAAGTCGTCCATGTTAAATGCTTTTTGTGCTTTTGTTCTTCTGCTTGGATTTCCTCACCTTTTTTTTTTTAACAAAAGGATAGGTTTATTATGGTAGAACATGGGTATATATGAAATCACAAATATGAAAAATTTACAATGAAACATATAGACTTGGAATGGAAAGACAGGACAGCTTATTTGTGTGTTAATGCTCAAATCTAATTCAGTTGCTAGTGAGAAAGTTTATAATATTCATGCTAGTAGTAAAACTCAAACTGTAATACTTGGCATTCTAGAATAAAGAAGGACTAACTTAGAGCAGTATGAAGTGTGCAGAGAATAAAGATGTTTGATGTAAAGCGTTTGAAGAGCATCTGATTTATGTCACCATAAATACTTTATACACATGTATGGTTAAACTTCAGTGTACGTATCATTCACAGCACAGAGCAGAGTTCCGGTCTGAAGAACCAGCAGACCACCTGTCTTTATTGAAAATGACACATTGGAATGCATCTGCAGTTGTCTGGATGGGGGGATTGGGCCAAATTGCTTTACCAGAAATCCTCTCCTAGGCAAGGAATGTTTGCACGTGTATATTGTTACAGCACACAGGGATTGATAGAACACTTCACTATTGTTAAGGACCTGTCTCATCACTCAAAGAATGTGTCTGGCAGGCCACATGGGACATCTCATCACATTATGGAAGACTTATTCCAAAATGAAACAACAGGTCTGATCTCTTGCTGTTCACTTCACTTCTTGCTCTCCCTGTTTTCTTTGGTATTTTTCATCTAAGAAGTCAGGGATGCAATTGTCTGCTGATAAGCTTACATGACAGGGCAAATCCTTGACCAGCAAGCAGTTGATCACCTACAATGTGTTATCCAGATATGAATACCAGGAGTTAAAACACAAGTGTGTACCACTGAGTGACTCAGAATCATTTATCAGTTATTGAGAGATAGATAAAAACTTAGTAATGGAGTTTATTTGGGGAGTATCTTATATTTAAGTAGTGTACAGTTGTTAAATATTAGGTCAGAGATTGAAAGCAACTGCATTCTTTTTCTAATGGGATCCTAAAAGAAAATTTTTCTGAATAGACATTTACTCAAAGTCTTCTGACTTAGCCTTGAGTTATTTTTGCTAATTTTGTTGCCTAACATTCTATGAGCAGTGTTTCTCAATTGCAATACTATTGAGATTTTCTTTCTTTCTTTCTTTTTTTGTACCAGGGATCGAACTCTGGACCGTGTGGTTGCAAGGCAGGCGATGGAACCGCTGAGCTAAATCCCTGGCCCTATTGACATTTTCAATTGCGCACTTGTCTGCCATGTAGAGTGTTGAGCAGCTTACCTCTCCTCTGATCTCTAGATGCCGCTAGCACCCATGCCATGCTCCACTCCAAGACAGTGCCAAGTATTCTCATGGTAAAAATCACTTGAGACTGAAACCTCCTATTCATCTAGTCCAGCCTTATGGAGAGATGCACAGTGTTCAATCAATTTGGTACATTTGGCAAGTGATGATGTTAACAAGGGAGACACTGTAGATGGATGAAAACATGGGCATGGCTTTCTGTACATTTTCAGAGGCAAGATGCAAATTTTGATTCATTACCTATTGCATTTGATAAGTTGCCCTCTTTAGAAAACTTTGCTTCTAGCAAAGGTATTTCAGTCTAGATTCTTTTAGGCACATTCATTTAATAGCAGTGATTCAAAGTAATCATAGAAGGTCATATGAGCTACACCAGGTCAAACCAGTTAATCATCCACCCAGTCTATGATTTAGCCTCTGATGCTCACCAAGGAGCACTTAAGGTTGTTAGAGACGCTTTTCATAACATCAAGCTTCAAGAAAAATCCTGAACATACCTCCTTGGATTAAAATATCCATTAATAAATTAATTACACCACAAATGTACCTAAAACTATTTTGAATTAATTTATATATGAAGACTTTATCTTTTAGAGTGATAAATTTCTAAATGTGGGGGAACAAGAATCATTTTTTGGAGCACAGCTGCAGAGCCCATTCCAGGCTGGGCTTCGCCTTTCTTCCCTACTGCAAGCTGGCAAGACTCCGCTGGATTTTCTCTCTTTTTGATCAACACCAAGGGCCATTCTGTCTTTGGGGGTTGTCTTAGCCACCGAGAAGGAAGACAGAAGCTTGTGAAGTCTGGCCAGTTTGACCCTTTATTTACCTGTCTCTAACAGAAGCACACAAACCTCTTTTGTTTTAAGGGTTTTGCTGCTAAATCCTATGGGAAAAGTATTGAAGAGATAAAAATAACAAATGTGGGAAAGTGATGCAGGTTACAGAAGCTTATAAAGTTCTTGTGGTCTTATTCCCTTGGCGATGGCTCTTGACTCTCTACCAAAGACAGGAACTGGAAACTTCCCTTTGAATTTTGTCCTCATTTTATTTCTAAGAGTGGGAATAATCAAATGTCACTTCTTTGACCTGTTTATGAGTAGGTGATGAGCCCTCCTGGCTCACCATTGGAAAGATTTGAGGGAGATGCAAATTTTTAGGCTTTTCTCCTTAAAGTGGACTCCATTCACCCAGGAATTACACCTTTCAGACATTTTTTCAAAACATGTTGTGTTCAACTGCCTAAAATTCTGATTTCTTACCATTCAAATAATGCATGTTATGTTTTCCCCAAACTTCAAAGAATGTTTTCTTGTTCTAGTGTTTGATATTTCAATCATAATCCTTTTTGGTCTTAGCTATTTTAATCTTTTAAAATATGTAATTATACCTACTATCTTAATGTGTCTTTTTCTTTTTAGAGACTTTCTTGCAGTGTGACATCTAGGAATGCAAATGATTCCATTTTGGTAGAAGGTCAGATTTCTCTGTTTAGCAAACATGTATTTTTTTGCTAATGAGTGCTAGGGGTTCTTGTAGGCCTTAGGGATATAGGTGTGAACAAAACAAAAACTCTCTTCAACAAAGGTAGCATTCAAGTAAGGGGACAGACAGTAAACAAAGAAATAATGCACATAGTATGTTAATGGTGATGAATGCTGTAGAGAATATGAGGCAGGAAAGGAATAGAAATTATGGGTCAGTAGAGGAGTATTTATAATTTTAAGTGAAGTGACAGGGAGAATTTCAGAGAAAAGTGGCATTTCAGTAAAGACTAGAGAAGCAAAAGAGAAAATTACATAGAAGCTAGAGCAGGAAAAATAAAAAGAACCCTAAGGCCATCATCATTCAAGTCTATTTGGTAGAAAGAAGCGTCAATGTAAATACTCCAAGGTGGGAAGAGGGTTAGGGTATTCTGTGAAGAGCAAGGTTAATGTGGGTGGGCTAGAGCACAGGAAGGAGAGAAAAGTGGAAGACAAAAATGGACAATAAGCTGCCCCCCAGTGGTTAGTATTCTTGTTGACAAACCCAGTGGTTTGTAGAACATTTTGACAATGGCAGGTATAGTTCAAAGTTTTTAATTACTTTGCAGTTTACTCTGAGCATCACTTGGGCAGCGCGTTTTTTAATGAAAAAAAATGCAATTTTTAGTCAACTTGTATTTAAATAATTGATTTGATAAGTGGTTAAATCTATCTTCAATGACATCAGCCCAGAAATTTCTTTTTTATTAAGCCTCTGATTATCAAAAGTGCTATCTCTTTCAACCATTCCAAGGACTTACAAAGCTGCTTAGATATTTGCTGAATTCCTGGATTTGTTCTTGGTAATTACACCAGAAATCAAACTAAACCAAACCAAAACCAAAAATGCACACCAGGAACATTAGCAAATTAGCTAACTAATTAATCTTTTGGTGTTAAGAGGGTGAGAACCAATGGGACTCCAGGAAGCTTAAAATTTATTACAGGTACACTTGGGACTCCCAGAAATTTATTTTGCATTTCAGGTTTGCATTTCTCATGGTTACGAAAGACAAGAACTTTAGATAATGTTTACTTTAGGAATATATAACAACCAGAGATAATTATTTCTAAGAAAATACAATCCAATTCAGGTGGCTAAAATAATAAAGGGAATTTATTACTTCAGACACAATTGAAAGGATTACAATAGGAATCAAGATTCAAGGTTGGCTTAGTAACAACAACTTAATGATAGCATAAATGACCTGTTTTGTTTTTTGTTTTTTTTTTTTTGGTGCTGAATATGGAAGCCAGCATTTTTTGCATGGTAGGCAAGCACTCTACCACTGAGCATCATTCTCAGCTCAGAGACCTGATTATATTGTAATTTTTTTCTGTCTCAATATTCTGGATTCAATGGGATTGGTTTCATCTTCAGATTAGCAGTTCCAAAAGGGAAATTTGTCTGCTGGAAGCTCTGGAGACTTAATATTTACATGCTAACGATCCATATTAGAAGATCAATGCCTTTGTTGCAAAAATTGCAGAGAACTCTTAAATTTCAACAGGATTAAGTAGAAGTACTAATGTACCAACCTCCCCAACATTATTATATCCGGAGAGATGCTGTATGATGGAAAGCAGAGACCCTATCAGGTTCTGAGGATCACAAGCTAAGAGTAATGTGCAGCATTTGTTTTCCCCAAATAAAAGCAGGGTAATCTTGCTCAGACGCCCTGAGAAGGAAGAGACTGCTAATCAATAATAACAACTAACAACGTGTTTACTCGAGATGAGGCAATATGATGAACTGCTTTTGTACCCTTAGTTTTGTTTGTTTGTTTGTTTCCTTTCTGGTCTAGAGTAGGTAAGTGCTTTTTAAAATTGATTCATGTTGATTGAGTTAAAGAAAAGTATCTATGAACAAACATTCCTGATGAAGAATATGAATCTTAAAAAGGCATAATAATCCTTGCCTTTTGTATTTTGTAGGAAACTTTTGTATTTTAAAATCTATACTGAAATCTGTATATCTAAGCTATGCTGTTTCTAAGAAATGACCTTACTTCTGATTTTACCTTTAAAACTCTCAGTAGAATAATTTGGAGGATAATATGAACCTGTTTTGGAATAGAATTAAGATATTCTGAGGAGGAAGAAGGATTTCACATCCAGGAAAGTGCAGTAAAGTTCAGGCAAATGTTCTTTGCCTCTCAAAAAATAGAACAACTTTTCATTGCCTTTTCTTCTGTTAAGTCATAAGTCAAGTCTCACTCTCAAGTAAACCTTTCTGTTTTTGCAACTTTCTCAGTTCATCAGGGAATCAGAGGGTATTTAGCAGTTCAGGCTTTGCACATTTCTGTGGAGCTTATGTATGTTATTTTATTTAATTCTCACAGAAATCTCACAAAGCAGTGGGAAATAGAGGTTAAGAATCCACATAGGGATCAAATCCTGCCTCTTTCACTTGCTAGCTGCGTGACCTAGGGCAGACTCTTTAATCCTTTATGACTCAATTTTATTAGCTGTAAAATGGAGAGATAATCATGCTTTTTAAAGAATAACTGAGTCAAAACATTCAGGATACTAAAGAACATAGCTGAAATATGATCCCCATCCAATTCATACTTTCTATTATTATCATGTCACTGATACAGCTTTTTCATGTGTGGGCAACAGGCTCTCATCTTAGTGAACCTCCTAGAGTCCCTAAATTGGAATGTAACAAAGCTAGATTAAAATGCAGTGATGTTTAACTTTATAGTTCTCTGTGCTACTCCTTGCCCCCTCAACCCGTCTTTGGTACTGAGATGTGGATGCCAATTTCTTAGCATTAAATTGCTATCTGAGTGAAATCAGTGACTGTGACTATGCTGTATAAGCACCACAGAACTCTACACTGTGGAAGCTCAATAAATACTGCTAATGTGTTCAGAACTGTCCTCCTGGAATCTTAGCTCATGTTGACATTAGAAAAAAAACACCAATGCTAGAAGAGCTCCTTTATTTTTTAAATTCTAATTTATTTAAAACTTTAATTGTACAAATTACAGTCCTATCACTCAATACATATACATCAGGAGCAGTGATCACTCAGGGTACTTGCCCTTAGAAGACTTCCTTTAAAATGCACATCTTATCTAGGAGGATTAGATGTGCCCTCCTCCTTAGCCCATCTCAGAAGTAGCATGACACAAAGTAGTTTATCAGATCAATTGTTTATTAATTTTAGCAAATTGGAAGAGCACAGAAAATTAGAAGATTTATTAAGGCAACAGAGGAAAACAGATGCGGCGTGTCGTTACATGTTAGTCCACCTAATGGCGTACCAAAACTTACGTCCTGGGAGGAGCATTGTTACTTTTCTATCTGTTGTGTGCCCAGAGTAGTGTAAAGTCATCAACGAAACCTGTCTTTTTTAATGCAATGGCTAAAATAAAACACACCAAAAATGCTGACAGCAACGAACATAGCATTTTAGCTACACAATTTTCCTCTTTTTTCATATTTTTCTTCTGTTAGGTAGGTGATCATTTATAATTAAACAAATTTGTGTTTAAAATACAGTAATGAACTGTATACACTATTAGAACTGGTTAGAACAATTTTGAAACATTTCAAGTTTTGCAGTTACATTTTTCTCTATCTGTGTGGAGTTGATGGTTTCTGAGGAGTTAAGTCGGCACAAAACAGCATGAAAAAAGATTTGACACATCAAGTAGAAGCAATTCTTAAGAATTATAAAATGCACATTCAATAGGAGACAGAAAACACCCAAAAGACACAAATACACCCCCCCACACAAAAGCATCCTACAAACATACAACAACCAAAACCCTAAAAACACAACAAACCCAATATGAAAATCTTTTCTACAGAAAAAAATTAATATATCCAGTCTGATAAATAGAAAAAAACTTGAGAACAAATGGAGTTATTTCATAAAAGATGATGTATTAAAAACATTGTACATTGTTTATCATAACCAGAAGTAAAAAGACTATTTTCTGTGTGTGTATGTGTATGTATTATGTAGGATTTAGATGATTTATGAGTCATTCAAAGCACAACTTAATAACATGCCACAAGACTGAGAGCTAATTACATTTTATACCAAACATTTAGTCTCCCAGTTCATGAGTTTTTCACTCTCAAATATTCAGAAGGAAGTTTAAAGCCAAAGACATCAAAAGATGCTCCTTGTGTGTTTAATTGTCAGAGAAGCCTGCAATTCAGTAGGATCTAGAACATTTTGCAGTAAATGATCCAAACGAAGAAAACTAGAATAGTATGATCTCTCACTGTGCTAAGTATGATCAAATTAAGCTGCAGCAAGGGAGATGGGCAACAGGCTAACATGTTAGAAGAGAATAAAGAATTTCTAGGAAAAGTACCTTTTATTGTCTTTGTAAATAAGCTCCTAACACACAAGAGACAGCTTTTGAGTAGAATGTAATTCAGAACACTGAGCCCTGTAAAATCCCTGTATCAGCATTTTAGTACTTTTACATTTGGCCTATAAACAACAAGTTAATGGATCATTTTAATCCTTTTCTGACACTTTCCAATATGTAAGAATTATTATTTTTACTTCTTTTTATTTTGGAAGTAATTAATATGCTGAAGAAAAAAAATCATTAAAATAACCCTCATGTCGATCACAATTTGGTTTAAACCTGATTTCTTTTGTCTTCTATATTCATAGATTTACAATAATTCTATTTCCAGTCTTCCAGAACTTTGGTCCATGATTTATTACTCTTGTTATAATCATATTGTAGTTTCCCTTCAGTTTTTACAAATCTTTGTCTAATCAACTGAAAACAATGAAATATATTGATATTCATAATTGTTGAGTGTTCAACTAGAAGACATGAAAAACCAGAGTTCTAAGATAGGAGCCCTCTCATGGAAGCAACTGTGTCCTGGGATTTCTTAGGGCCATTAGCACAAATTCTCAGAATCCACTCTGGTTTGTTGGTTGCTGGAGCTCTCGGGGAAATGTGGATCTTGGAGCATGCACACAGGAAATGGGCTAAAGCCTATGTCAAACTGAGCTCAATTCTTCCTTTGCAGGAATTTTGAAAAACAGGTCTACAGTTCTTCTTTTAAGAAAATTTTTTACTTATTGTTTACTGCTTTGAGTTAATTTAGAACCATAGACAACTTGAAGCTGAATCCCTGGGACTTGGGCTACCTGTGCTTCTCCAGAACTGTATGGAACTGTGTTGTCTGCTGCTTAGCAACATGGAAGAATTCACATCTGCACTAAAGTCATACATCTGTACAGTGGCCTGGCATTTCAAGGCATGGACTGAATTTTGCCTGGTGTGTATGAAATGGTGTGGAAACTGTGAGTCTCTATTGCCATGAGCCTGGCTTGTCATCATCATGAAACAAGGGTTGATAAAATTGGACCCATCATATAGTTTTTTTCTTGCCCTACTTAAATATATGAAAGAAACACTAAGAGAGGCAGATACACTTACTGTGAACTAGAGCTTTGAAGCAATATTCAATGCTTGCAATTCTCCCACCTGTTCAGTGCTGAGCTTTGTGTCTTTCTTTTGCATTGTTACCACTTTATTTATTTATTTGGTTGTTTACAGATACTCTTATCTTCAGATTTTCTTATTCAAGACAAACTGTGTTTAAGTGTACTCAAATCAGTGAGTGTGCTTTATGGAAAACAAAGACTAAGCAGGTACATCTGAGATAATGACAGCAAAACAATCCAGTCACTTGTTCAAATGAAATACCTGAATGTTTTATGCACAAAAAGTTCAATAAGTTTTGTAAATCTCAGAAGTTAGCCTGTATTTATTAGAATTTAGGAAGCTTTTTATTGGCTGCAAAATACTTCTATCTAAATCCTGGTCATAACATTTCATTTTCAATAAAACAAAGGCTCTGAAAAATTCCCCCAATTTCCCTATCTGTAATCAGGAATACTGATTAACACAAATTCGGTTTTCCATGACTGGTTAACAAAGTGATAAGATAAACCTGCAATTTCAAGGTTGAAATAACACTGTTTAATTCTGCTGTGTGCTTTCACCTTGAATATTTTGTTTTTAACTGGAGTAGTTATAGCCCAAGCAATTAAGACGCTGCTACTCTCTTTGAAGCTCAGAGAATCTAATCACTTACAAAAAAAGGTTTTATTCCCATAAGTTAACTGTTGGCAGTTGCAGATGTTTTTGAGCAACCTTACATTCCAGAGTTCTACCATACCTCTTGACTAAAGAATAAGACTAACTTTGGTTCTTAGTGTCCTTAGTTTTCTGTAAAAGAAAAACTTTTAACCTCACCTAGATTTTAGTCCTACATCAGCATACAATACAATGATTTTTATTGATTTTTTTCATAGAAAGGCAACACTTTTTAAATATCAAGCTCAAATTTCTTTAAAAAAAATAATCAAAGTTTGTATCTTTCCCTACTGAGCCTGGGCAGCTCTCTGTTCTTACTTTTCTTTCATATAGCTTCAACAGATCACTTACAAAACCAAGGAGCAACATTTCCTCTAACATTCTGCAATATCTTCTTGATTTTTTTTTCTCTTTTCCTTCTCACTAACTCACATTATATTTATTTATTTTAGGCAGAAAGCTAACATTGCATCCTCCTTGAATATATACAATGGAAGATTTTTCATGTGTGACAAATGGATAATGCCAATTAATAACCAGAAAGCAGAGAATGACTAAAGAGCAGGTTTACAATTGACACCTGAGTTGAACTAAGAGTGAGATGACAGCTATGCATCTGACCATTTCTCAAATTTTTCAGAAGTAACTGAGGGATACTTTGAGGTAGACCTTGATAATCATGCAGAAGATAACTGCCCAAGTCACTGGGTTTTGAAATGTAATCTGATACCCAAACAGCATTGCTCATAACAACAATGTGCATAGTGGTCATCGGGTGACATTTGATTTTAGACTGTGGCTTGATGCTAGAATTTGTGGAAATGTTTACTACTATCATTCCAATGAGAGTCAAGGCAGATAGGAAGTGATTCTAAAGCAAAGCATCTGTCTCCTGCTTGGGCATAGTTCATGTGCTATTGCAGTGTATATATTAAAAAATGTAATCAATAATATGTTGACTTGAAAAACATCGAAGAGCTCACAATTGTATATTTCTAGCAGTGTTCATTTATGATACCCCTCTGGCATGTTATTATCATGGCAAAAAGGAAAAAAAGCCAGTCTAGTCAAATTAAAAGCAATTCTTTGATGAAATTATGATTTAGAAAATCCAGGAGCTTGAAAAATTATAAAATTTCTTACAATATTTTTATAGGTTGGCTTTAATTTTCTAAATCTAAAGAAGCAGACAAAAGAAGTAACTTAAGCTTTTCATGAAAATTCAATCTTCTATTGCAACAAAAATGCTGTTCCGTTGCCAGAATAGATGAATATGTAAAGTATTTGTTGAATTCAAATAGGTGTTGACTGAATCTCTGAGTGTCTGAATGAACAAATGAATGAAATAATGTACTCAAGTTCCTATGAACACTATCTATACTATTCAAGTGAGTGGATCCTATTAATCTTAAACGAAAAGTAAAAAAATATTTCCCACCAACTCCATGTGGCAAAACTCATAAAATGACAACACATATCACATGTATTTATTCTATACTAAGGAACCTCACAAACCATGAGAAAATTTTCTGACTTCTATGTGAAGGGTGTGGAAAGATGAAATTGGGGGAATATTTTTTACTACATCTGTATCAGTGACCCTTCTCATCTACCAAACCTTTCCCAGGAGATGCCACATATGACCTGTCATCTGACTTTCATCCTTGCATGCATGGATCTGTTGGCTTCAGGTTCTCAAAAACAAAAGCTTTTAGTGAGTTTGCAAGACAGAAGTCAAAAGGGACAACAATTGGAAATAGAACACTGTCTTGGAATCATTTCATAAACAGTATTTTATAAAAACCAAAGTGGAGCAAGTATTAACGTAGGAGAGAAAATAGAGGAGCTGGTACAAATTTTCACTTTCATATTGTAAGTATTTTTGATAGTATAATAAAACCAAATGCAATTTTTCAGAAGAGTTTTGAGACTATGTTTTTCAATATTAACTGTGCAAGCATCAAAATTCAATGGAACTACATATTACTCACCACACCATTGATCATGAACTTCAGGATTTTGGATTTGTTGGCAGGAGTGATGAGCAAGCAAATTTGGCTGTTATTCTTCTTTAAGTAATGACCTTCATGGGAAGGGGAAGTAGAAGTAGAATTATGTAATTTGCTTCTGTTATTGTCTTTATAAATAGCTTTATTTTGACATAGGATAGTTGAAAAACAGTCTTCAGGTTGCTATTCTGTACAATCAGAACTATCTGACAAAACTTGAACATCATGGCCATTACATTTTTGAGAGCAGCTGATTAGTCAAATATTACTTGAGGTGGCAAAGAAAGACCCCAAAGTAAAAAGCATAAAAATGTATTCTTTAACATTTTGTATTGACACTCTTAAAGAGCTTAGGACACATCGTAGACATTGGAACATTAACTATAATACACATCAAATAGATTCAGTCAAGTACAGATGGGAAAATGTTTTTCTTTCATTTATTATGTTGAAATTCTAATATGTCTGTTAGCTAGCCTAAATAACTTTGATCATAGGCGCCATAGAAATAATTAGATGGATAGTTGGAAAGACAGATTGAGTTAAAGGTTCACCAAGTTTCATGCCTATTATTGTTGAAGATCCATTAACCACCAGTCTTCTACTTAAGCTTTTTCACTGTGTTAAAAGCCTCCATATTTTTAAAGAGTGCCTTATCATCTTCCAGGCACAACACATCACCATTTAAACTAGGAGACAGTAAAACATTTTTGAACAAAAAAAAACAGTGAAGACACCCGTGTAATGGCTTTGTATATTTATTTTTAAAGTGATCAATAGTTGTTTGCAAGTAATTGCACAGTATAATGTGTAAGTAAGGTAGATTAAAGACACATTTGAGTTATGAGTTGATCTAATATGTTCAAATTAGGAGACAGATTATAGATCGTCCATCATGAGACGTCTAGTTTTGGTAAGTTATTGTGATCCTTATATTTCTGACTTTGCCCTGTATATTCCTTGTGAATTTCAAAGGAAGAGTAAACTTCTTCGAACTACCAAACTACTATAGTAATTGAAGTTAAGCCTTGCATTTTCTATAGAAGTCAATGAAACACAAGCACTGTTCAAAATATCTCATTCAGCAGTCTTGAAAATACTTGAGTATGATAATTGGCCTGCATTTGAGCACATTTTGTTCTACAGATCCAAGAAAGATGAAGTATCCTTCTCAGTTCACCATGCACAAGTGAATAATGAAAGATGCAAAGATTCAACCACACAGCATTGTTGTTGTCGTTAAAGAGCCTACTCTTGAAATGGCTGGATAGGGCTAATGGCTCTTGTTTCTATTTGTTTTAAATGAACAGTACTGAAGACTGAAAACATGCTAATTATTTTAAACAAACGATGAATTTAAAATTGGACACAATCGTTAGGAAAAAAGACATGCCTTTTATTAACAAAAAGAATTTATCTAGAATAATAATTATTGGTTTCAGAGGACGTATTGGGTTGAGACTTGTTACTAAATACTCTATCCAGCACATGCTCTGAGAACAATAGTTTTCATATGAAGAAGACTTTATGGCTTATGTTTTGCAGATGAGAAAACTGAGGCTTCAGTCACATATGCAAGTGTCCAGGGCTTCCTGGATATTAAATTTGAGTATCAATGTGTAGCTGGTGCAAACTGGCCATGCATTGCTACAATTTGGTATTTGGTTTGTAAAAGGGCAAAAAAGATGTGTGGTTTGTCTATTACTGGCTATGTACAAAGTACAGACTTGAGGTGGGGTGGGAACAGCTGCAAACTTTGATTTTAGTCAGTGCTCAGATATTTAATGGCTGCAACTACAGAGGTCCTGCTAATGTGAGTGAATCTCCTAATCTCTTTATCTTTCCTTCATTTGTTTTTAATCTATGAAGTCAAGATGATAGCAATGTTCCATATATGCTACAAAATGTTTAGAACTATTTCTTGTTCTTAAAGAACATACAGCTGTAGCTCTCTTTCAAGCAGGGAGTCCAGTGCTCTTCCCTGAGACAATCTCTGCAATGATGCTGTCGGGGTGGCTCAGAGTCTGCAGAGTGGCCATTTGCGCACACTCTGAGAGAGGGAGAAAAGACAGACAGTGTGATACACTTTAGAGCATGCAATGGAAGCTCCTTGAATTCAAGCTGCTCAAAGTCATGTTACAAATGTGGCTGCAGAAGATGAAGTATTTGGAGGTACCACGATACCCTGAGCAAAGTCAGTTCTACTTGCTATGTGTCTTACTTAGATGGAGAAATGCCTTCCCCTACCTGGGATATTCTGCTTTTGTCTACCACTGAATCTCAGTGGGGCATTTTTCACAGCTTGTAAACACTACCAAAAGGCTACTAAAAGACTTTCTTCTTGGCACAACCCGTGCAGGTAGTTATAAACACAAGAAGTGTCTTCACTAATATATTTGTTGTCAATTCGAATGATCTCTTCAAATCAACTCCTTTCTGACTTGTCCAACTCCTGCAGTGCCATTTCCATCTTCCATATACTGACGTTCATAAATTAATTTATTTTTCAGCAAATATTTATTGAATGTCATCTTTGACTCTTCTCTCACAGTGGCCTACATATCCAATCAATTGCCAAGTCAGTCACTTCAAATCCTTTAAAAAGTGGAATTAGGTATACGTAAATCATAACCAAACAACCTCAGACCACCAAGGCTTGTCTAATAGTCCTCTCTAACTGTGCTGAAAAGATTATTTCCTTTCAGTTTCTATGGCATTAATGTACGGCATAAAACACTGTAATTAAGGAAAATTATTATAATTCTTAGAAAATATTTTCTTAATAAATTACTCTGCTTGTCCCATTTATCATTGCCTTGTACTGACTTCTTCCCATTTCCTTGAGCTCAATCCAACCTAGCACATGGGCTTTCACTATGACATTGTTGTTTCTGGGGATTTAGCTCAGTGGTTTTGCTGCCTGCTGCACAAGCGCAAGGACCCAACTTCGATCCCTGGTACCAAAAAAAAAAAAAAAAAAAGACACTGTTGTTTCTACAAAATGTTTCTCAATTTCTCTAGCAAAGGTAATTGTTCTCGTTTTTGAGTGTTGATAGCATTACATTTCTACTTATCTGTGATAGCATTACATTTCTACTTATCTATGATAGCCTTATTTTTGTAAAAACTTTCTATTTCTCTCATGCAACAGCCTTACTATAGATTTGAAAGATTTGTAAGTGCAGAGATTATACTTCATAGTATACTTCACAGTATTGAATATTTTAAATTAATGCTTTCAATTAAACAATTCTTTATTAAAACATAAAAAAGATTAATCAGATCGATCAAGTCCAACTCATATAATTTGATTATGATCTTTCCAGAAATGCTAACTGGTTTTTTTTGCTTAAATTCTTTTATTGGTACATTTTAGGTATTCAATACATTTACATCTATCATTGGGTATTTGTACCTGTATGTGACCTATCTTGATTCTTATTTTTTCCCCATTCCCTGTCCTCCCTTCACCCCCTCCACCCTTCCCTATTTACAAAGACTTTGTTTCCATTTTTTCTTTTCTCATAATTTTTCCTTTCCCTTCTCTCCTTTCCCCTTCCCCTACCCCTTTGGACCTTTTCTTCTTATTTCAAATTATCAGTTATTAGTTTTAATCATTTATATTTTCAGTTTCTCATACCAGAGAAACTATTCGGTATTTATACATGTTTCCTATTTATTTCACTTAAGAGTATGGCTTCAATATGCAACCATTTAGCTATAACTGTCTCTAGTTTCTCATTCTTTATGGCTGAGTAATACTCCATTTTATAAAAAGAAAAATCACATCTTCTTTATCCAGTTTCCAGTTGATGGGCACTTGCACTGTTTCCAAGCTTTAGCTATAACAAACTGTGCTTCTATAAACATGGGTGCACATATATCGCTGTGGTATGATTCTTTTAATTCTTTTGGGAAGATACCCAGCAGGGGAATAGCTGGGTCAAATGGGACCTCTAGTCCTAGTTCTTTGAGGTATCTCCATACTGATTTCCACAGTAGTTACACCAGTCTGCACTCCTACCAACAATGGAGAAGAGTTCCTTTCTCCCCACACCCCTGCCAGCATTTGTTATTGGTTAATTTCTTGAGAACAGCCATTCTTTCTGGGGTGAGGTGGAATCTATGTTGTTTTCATCTGCATCTCTTGAATGACCAGTGATGTTAAACATTTTTTCATGTTTATTTGCTCCTTTTACTTCTTTGTCTGAGAAATGTCTGTTCATTTTGGATGCTCATTTTTGAATTGGGTCTTTAAAATTTGGCGGGGGGGGTGTCTGATTTTTTTCAGTTCTTTATATATTCTTGATAGTAGTCCTTTGTCTGAGGTACAGCTGCCGAAATTTTTTCCCACATTGTAGGTTGTCTCTAGCTCTGTTGGTGGTTTCTCTTGTAATGCAGAAGCCTTTCAATAAGATGAGACCCCAGTTGCTGATTCTTTGTGCTAGTTCACAGGCAACTGAGGTTTGTTTATAAAGTCTTTTCCTATGCCAATGTCTTCAAGAGTTCTACCTAACATATCTTCCAGTAAGTTTAGTGTTTCTGTTTTAATATTTAGATCTTTAATCAACCTCAATCTTATTTTAGTGCATGGTGATAGGTATGGGTCTAGTTTTAATCTTTGGCATGTTGAAATCCAGTTTTTCCAACACCATCTATTAAATAGGTTATCTTTCCTCCAGTGAGTGTGGTTGGCTCCTTTGTCAAAAATTAGGTGGCTGAGTATACCTGGAGTTGTTTCTATATCTTCTAATCTATTCTACTGATCCTCCAGTCTGTTTCTTTGCCAGTATCATGCTGTTTTTATCACAGTAGCTTTGTAGTGTAGTTTCAAGTTGGAGATTGTGATACTCCCAGCCATGTCTCTGTTGTCTAGAATTGCTTTTGATATTCTAGGTCTCTCTGGTTCCAAATGAATTTTTGGATTGTTTTCTCTAGTTCTGTGAAATTTATTGTTGGAATTTCAATCGACATTGCATTAAATCTATATAGCAGTTTTGGAAGTATGACCATTTTCACTATATTGGTTTGTCCTACCCAGAAACAAGGGATGTCTTTCCATTTTCTTATATCCTCTTTGATCCCTTTTTTCAAAGTGCTGTAGTTTTCTGTGTAGAGGTCTTTTGGTTCCTTTGTTAGATTGATTCCTAGATATTTCATTTTTTTGGATGCTATTATAAAAGGAATTGTTTTCCTAATTTCTTTCTTGGTGAGTCTGTTATTTATGTACAAGAAGGCTATTGTTTTTTGAGTGTTAACTTGTATCCAGCTACTGTACTGAATCTGTCAATTAAATGTAGATGCCTTTTGGTGGAGTTTTTTGGGTCTTCTATGTAAAGTATCATATCATCAGCAAATAATGACAGTTTAACTTCTTCCTTTCTTATCTTTATTCCTTTTATTTCTTTCTCTTTTCTAATTGCTGTGGCTAATGTTTCCAGAACTATACTGAACAGGAGTGGTGATAGTTGGCATCCTTGTCTTTTTCCTGATTTTAGTGTGAAAATTTTCAGTTTTTGACCATTTAGTATGATGTTGGCTGTTGGTTTTTCATAGATAGCCTTAATCAGGTTGAGATAAAGACTTTCTATTCCAATGTTCTGTAGGGTTTTTATCATGAATGGGTGTTGGATTTTGTCAAATGCTTTCTCTGCATCTATTGAGATGATCATATGGTTTTTGTCCTTGGCTCTCTTAATATAGTGTATTACATTTATTGATTTACATATATTGAATCATCTTTGCATCCCTGGGATAAATCTGACTTGGTCAGGGTGTATGATCTTCTTGATGACCCTCTGTATTCTGTTTGCCAGTATCTTGTTGATGATTTTTGCATCTATATTTATTAGGTTAGATTGGCCGGTAGTTCTCTTTTTTGGTTGGACCTTTCCCTGGTTTTGAAATCAAAATAACACTTGCTTCCAGGAATGAATTTGGAAGTATTGCTTCCCTTTCAATTTCCTTGATGAGTTTAAAGAGTAAAGAGCTTTTTCATGGACTCCTATCAGTCTTATGTTATTCTTCTTTGCATCATCTAGCAGCTGCTGGCTTAATTTCTCATGGTCCCTAATTATTTTTTCAATAGCTTGGTTCAGTTCTAGAATTTCATTATTGATTTTTCTTTTCTAGATGATCTGTCTATTTGTGATAGTGGGGTATTGATGTCCCCCACTGCAATTGTATTAGTGCTTATTTGGTTTTTCATGTCCATTAATATTTTTTTTGTGTAGTTGGGGGGATTTGTATTTGGTGCATATCTATTTATGATTATCATCTCTTCCTCTTGGATTGTTTCCTTCACAAAGATGTAGTGACCATCTTTGTCTCTCTTAATTAGTTTTGGTTTGAAATCTACTTTGTCTGCAAATAAGATTGCTACCCCTGCTTTTTTCTGGGTTCCAGTAACATGGAGAACTGTTTTCCATCCTTTTACTTTCAGTCTGTGAGTTTCTTCTTGAATAGGTGTATTTCTTGTATGCAGCATATTGTTGGATTTTGTTTCTTAATCCATTCTGCCGGTCTATTTCTTTTGATTGGTGAATTGAGGCCATTAACATTGATGGTTATAATTGATAGATATTGACCCATCCTTGCCATGATGTTTTATTGTTGTTGACTCTTTTATTTTTTATTTTTCCCCCTTTCCCTTTAGTTTCTTGCCTTCCCTGGTGGCTTCCTTCTGTTGCACCTCATGGAGTTGTGACTTTCATTGTCTTTTTCTGAGATATTATTTAGAATTGTTTGGAGTGCTGGTTTGGTGTTCATGAAATTTCTCAGGTGTTTTTTGTTGTGGAAGTATCTAATTTACCCATCAACTTTGAAAGATAATTTAGCAGGATACAACAGTCTAGGTTGGAAGTTATTTTCTTTTAGGGCTTAAAATACTTCACTCCAGGCTCTCCTTGACTTGAGGGTTTGTGTTGAGAAGTCTGCTATGATTCTGATCTGCATTCCTTTGTAGGTGATTTGGAATGATTGCTTTTAAGAGGTGTCTTCTAGATATAGCTGGTCTTTAGGTTTTGAGTCTTTTTTTTTTTGGTACCGGGGATCGAACTCGGGTCCTTCTGCTTGTGAGGCAGGTGGTGGAACCACTGAGCTAAATCCCCAGCCCTAGGTTTTGAGTCTTTAATGACTCTGAGCCTATCTCATTTTCATTATACCTGGAAGGACCACTGACTAGATCAATCACAACACCTTAGCCCAAATGATACAATCAGCCATACCATAGCATCAAACACAGCTTAGAAAATGACAATTTGTAGTAGTTATTAATCCATCACCTTTAACTGTGTGAATTCAATCAAACTTGAGGATCAGCCCAACATATGTATATAGTGAATAAACTCTTCAATATAGCAACTTTACCCTTTGGGATGGGGAGTTAGGAGTTGGGGAGGGAGGAATAGATAGGTAGAAGGAAAGGGAAAGGTTAGCAGTGAGGCCAGAGGACACATGTGAGAGAAGGAAAAAGAGAAGAAAAGAAAAATAAAGTAGAAATCCAAATCAGGGCCAGAACAGGAACAAAAATGGAGATGAAGAACAATGTGGGACACTGAGAGAATGAGTGAGACAGAGAAAGACAGAGAGAGAGAGAGAGAGAGAGAGAGAGAGAGAGAGAGAGAGAGAGAGAGAGAGAGAGAGAGAGAGAGAGAGAGAGAGAGAGAGAGAGAGAGAGAGAGAGAGAGAGAGAGAGAGAGAGAGAGAGAGAGAGAGAGAGAGAGAGAGAGAGAGAGAGAGAGAGAGAGAAAGAAAAAAGAGAAAAATCAAAATTTGAAAAGAGTAGAAAAAAATAAAAAATAAAAATAAGAGAAAAAAAATTTCCAAATAAAGGGCCTCTTTCAGGGTGTCTCTGCTGTCACAATAGACAACATGGACACCAGTGTGCAGATATAAGTCAATGAGTCTCAGCAAGCCAGTAGCAGACCCATGCAATTCAGGCAGATTTCTGGCTGCAAGTCTCAAGTTGAGCTCCCTGTCCTCCTGCAGGTTTGAACTCTGCAGGGCTCTATTGCAGGTTCCAGCTGCCTTTCCCCTGAAGATAGTCCAGGTTCTGATGGGAGCTGATGATCCCTCCAACTTACCAAGTACGGTGGTCCAGTGTGCCTTTATTGCAGAGATTCTCTTCCCTTTTGCAGTGGGCTTCAGTTTTCATCAAGGAGCCTGAGAGAGGCCCTGTTTCTATTGTTTATTTCTGCTCTATCTTCTGGAGCTCTGGACAATGGCCTTTATGACCCCCTGTGCCTCTGTAGTGTGGAACCAGATAGGGGCACAGCCAGAAGGCCAGAGGTGGTGTGGGGGGCAGGGGGGGGCTCTAAGGTGGTAGCTGGGGCGCTGGGCGTGGGGATGGAGGAGGCTCCACGCAGTCGAGAAGCAATGCTTACATTTTTTTTTAAAAAGGTGGACATTTCTTGTTGGATTTTTAATCCTTCCCCCCTTTCCCTGGGGCATTGGGGCACATGTTTCGTTGGGGCAATCCCAGTTCTCTTAGATTATCCTTTTTATTTGTTTGGTCTTTTTTGGTAAGGGGGATTGAACTTGGGACCTTGCACTTGCAAGGCAGGCGCTGGAACCACTGAGCTAAAGGTTATCCTTAGATTATCCTTTTTGGATTGAAGCTCATTCTTGTTGCTTCAGTTCCAGGGTTGGAACATAATACAAAAACTGTGGGACAGGACTTTTTAGACTCATTTTACCTTATTGATTCTGTCAGAGAGGAGCACTTGACCTACTCTGAGCCAGTAGGAGTCACCAGGGGTTGTTTAGGGGTTGGAAAGATAAGCAGCTTTTCCTCAGCACATGAACAGAGACTGAGAAAATTAGAAATGTGGCTGTTCTAGCCATTTTCCACCAGGTTTAGAAATTCACCCAAGATCATAAATAACAAATCACAAAGTTACCTTGAGTTATGGTTGGTGAAGTCTATGAGCTACATTTTCCATCCTGTCTAAAGTCATACTTATGAGTGAATGCTTCAGGTATGTTAGCCAATAAGTGCATCTCTTTACATCTCAGTGTGGCCTAAATCTGTATATTAATTAATATCTATTGTGTGAATGGAAGCCATGAGATATATCAAGCAGAAAAACATTTCAATGAGTGAATAATATGCTAAAAATAATTGGAAAACCTGAAGGCCTAGGTCTCTACAATAGATTTGCAGAACACTGCAGAATTATCCTGCCATAGAAGCTACATATAACCATGGCTACACCAGAAAGTATGGAATGAGAACTGCTATTTCAGAAACACAGAAAGCTACTCTAAATATGGAAGTAGAAATCAGGATTAAGATGTATCTGACTCCAGCACCTTCTTTTGACATCATCAAACCAGGAGACTACACACTGGAGTGCACTCTCCCACAAATGCCTGCTGGTACCACAAAACTAGTAGTGACAATGGAATGTTGATGCAGAAAAATTCTTGCCCTTCATGACATTACTGGGCAGCCAAAATAACAAGCATTAATAGTACATGGAGTCTTCCTCCTCATTTTCTCAATATTTTCTTAGTGCCCCTAAATAGAATTCTTTCTTTCTTCCTTCCTTCCTTCCTTTCTTTCTTTTTTTCTTTTTGTTTCTTTCTTTCCTTCCTTCCTTCTTTCCTTCTTTCCTTCTCTTTCTCTCTCTCTTTCTTTCTTTCTCCTAAATAGAAGCCAAAGCTTAATGAAGCCTTGTAAGTATAATTTTTAGCTTTCTCATTAAAGGAGAAGGTTTAGGAAGAATGAGAACAGAGAGTAATGCCAGTTTATCCCAGAGATTTAGGAACATTTCATTTACTTGTAACCAAAAGAATCTGAATGAATTTAGCAGGTCATGGTTAGCTTAGGTGAATTTCCAAGTGATGGCTTCTCAAATAGTGTAAACTCACACAAGCATTTCTGAAAAAAATCAAGAATTATCTGGGGTAAATTACCTAAAATATAATATCTGTCATATCATAAACCCTTGTATGCATATTTGTTTAGATTTTCCAATGAATGATGATTCTTGTTCTTTCAATGACATTTCCTTTTCTTTCAGGTATAAATTTACAGGTTTTACAAAGACTCACCAAGTATCCTAACAAAAGAAAGGAGATATTCAAGTTAAACATTATCATTTTGAAAGGTATTCATAAATCTACACCATTGGTGTTATTCCTTTTCCAATATAACCCCTATATGATTGTTGTACTTTTAATTTCATTAGATTAACAATGTGTACAAAAGTCAGGGCAATAACATTTTTATTAAAGTTTAATTTTTTAGTAAAAACACAATGGCCATTACATGTATTTTGCAGATAGAAATTTTCATATGGAAGAAAAAAGACCACATAAAAGAGATGTTCAAGACACTCAATTCCGTACAAAAACATTTTTTAATATATACACGTCATACAGATATCATTAATCTATCCTGGGGCAGAGTACTGATTAATATAAGTGCCACTGCAGTGTTTTGCTAAGCTAGATGACTTAGTTTTCTAAGGAACTGAGAAAATTTGAATGAAAGCAAATATTTCTCTCATGGCTCACACACTTTTGCAGATGTAGGATGACACCTCATACAGATAAATTACCCAAAATATAGTTGGTAATTTTATATAGCCTACATTTACAAATGCTTTCATCCATTATGATAATTCCTTGAGGTTTAAGACAGAAAGTATAACCTGTAGCTGAACTATTTCTGCAAAAGTTTGATCTAAAAGCTCACATTAGCAAAGGAAAAATTAGTTGAATGTAATGAACTGACTGAAGAAATGAGTAATAATGTGCCATTTATGGCTCTCTCATGTTTTTCCTGATAAAATAAACTGACATGTGGGTGAGATATAGAAAACTTATGTGAAAATGAATATGAAGATGAAAGCTGCCAAATAAAACTTGCTACTCTGGGGTAGTTCCTTAGTGAAATCTTAGAACTGTAACTACATAGAGCAATGAGAAACTGTTTTCGCTACTCTCCTTGAAAATATATTCTGATGTAACTATAATTTGTTTATACTTATCCTTATGTTTTATAGTATTATGATGTTATAAAATGAAAATGTAAACCACTCCTGCATTTATAATAATGTTTAATTAACAAATAGACATAATCTGATCTGACACTTCAACTTAAAATTGTCTTGTACTATGTTTAATGTTTTACTTTATAAAGTGGAAAAGACCATCTTATTCACTAGAGTCTTTTCAATGGAAAATGAAACAAGTAGATCCATGAAACATGCATAAATATGAAATTCACACTAGGTAAATAACATTTTAAGACCTGTGGAAATAAAATTTGTGAGCAACAACTTGCCCGGAGACTCTGAAGATCCTACTATGGTACCATTCACATGAATGAGGTTAAAAATTTCTCTGTCCTAGAAATGAATTTGTATATCAAAACAATGGTTTTGCTTGGTGGGCGAGGCTTTAGCTCAGAGTCATGACATATTCAAAAGGTGTATTTCACTTTCTTTTTCATAATCATGGCAAGCATCCTCATGCTGATTCTTAACACATCCAGGATTGCTTGCGACATGCAGATGGAATGTTGTAAACATAATGACAATACTGGATGACACATTTTAATTTACATCATAAACAAATAAATTATGAGAGATATCTGGAGTTTCAAAGGTCCTGTAAAGAGACTCACTTGTTCATACCTGAATTCCAAACCAGTTGCAAAATAAGATCAAAGGGAAAGGCAAGTGGGAGACAAAAATATCTGCTTTATTATTGATATTACTCTCAGTTGCCAATGCAGATTATATCTGAAGAAAAATCACCTTCTTGACATTGAAATACAAAATTAGGTGGAATTCCAGAAGTCAAAATCTGTTACTATGAGGACAGTATTTTCATGGCCAAGTAGACTGACCATATCAATCGAGAGTCCATATTCCATAGGTAGTTCCTGTCTTGAAAGACCAGAGACCTTGTTCTGGCAAGACCAGTTTGCACTCTAAATGCTTCAGTGTGAGTAAGAATTCTTATATGAGGAGGAATGAACGAAGAGGTAGTGAAGTCAGAAATAACACGTAAGTAGCTTTTGCTTCACAAAGCTCAAAACATCATGATAGAGGAAAAAGTGTTTCTTCCAAAAAAAAGGTTAAAACTAAAATTTTATACTAAAAATCTAAGTACTCATTTAGTCTGAAATTAGTTAGCATACAAATAGATGTCTCCATGGTTTATTCTCACCTAAAACAAGCATTCAAACAAAATGCAGGTCCTTAATTTGCATAATCAATACGTTTAATGTTTGCTAACTATATGCTAGGTGCTGCTAATGTAGGAAATCCATATCTGTGCTTTTAAGGCACTTCTCTAATACGGAGATAAATTTTCATGCAGACCAATGGTTTGCCATCTTAACTGGAAAAATCAAAATCTGAACATTCGAGGGATGAGTTTGGATGGCAAAGTCTGGGGTGACTTCTAAGAGAAAGCAGTATTTGTATTGAGAGCTAAAAGGTAAGAATTTTGCCAGTTAGACAAGTTAGCAAAAGGTGTTCACCTACAGAGGCACCTGATATTTAGACACAAAAATGCATGACAGTCTTATCGGAGAGGTTGGGAATTACATATGGTAGAACTGTAAGTAGAAATTAATAAAAATAGCAATAATCCCAAATGCATTTTGTGATAGGAAGTGTGCTCGGTGTTTTGTGTGTATAGTTGACTTCTGTCCATAGCAATAGTAAAAACTGATAGAAATAATTATCCCTACTTTACTGTGATGTATGGGAAACTTAAAGCAGTGGGAGTGAGCCAGGCATGAAATCTCACGTAATTTGCCTCCAGAGCCAGTGGTGCAGCTACGGTGCTAATTCATCCCTGAAGTGCTAAGTAATAAGAGTTTGAAAATGAACATACAGAGGCAGGCTGACAAGACTCAGCTTGACCACCACCTTCCTTGACTCTCCACACATGGATTCATCCAATGGCTGATCAAAAAAATTCAGAAAAATTTTGCAGATGTGGTGAACATGTACAGACTTTTTCTTGTCATTATTCCCTACACAATACAGCATTGCAAATATTTACATTGATTTGGTATTAAGAGTAGTCTAGAAAAGATCTAGAATGTTCAAGAGGATTTATACAGTTAATAAGCACAGGTTATATAAGGGACTGCAGTATGCTCAGATTTTGGTATTTGCAGAGGATCCTAGATACAATCTCCGGCAGATATTGAGGGATGGCAGGACAATTTTAACATGGCTATCTAAGTCAGAGTGCACTTATTACAGCTCTGCATGCAAATGATATTGTCTGAGGATTCCTCTAAAAAGAATTTAGAAAAAATTGTGGCTGTTTTCTGTATTCTAACTCTATACACATGTTGATAGCCTTTACCTAAGAAAACTCTTGAATCATTTGTTCAACCATGTACTAAGGTAAATCACTAATTTATCAAATATTTATTGAGCATTAGCTATGGGTCAGGCAGTGTTCTAGGCAATGGCGTTACAGTGGTAAATGAAACAAAAATCTCTGCTTTTGTACAAATTATATTCTAATAGAACAAGAGAATAAAATACATAAATATATAAAATATGTAGGGTGTCAAATGATAAAACACATTAGCACATAAATCATGTACAGTGTCTAATGACAAGTAATATAGAGAAAATGAAGAGGATCAGGAGAACAGGAAAGGCTGGGGGGTATAATTTGAAATTTGGTGGGCAAAGAAACCTCACTGGGGGTTATTGAGTAAAGGCCTGAGGAGAGCAGGGAGCGAGCCATGTGGCAAGCATTCCAGACAGAGGGAGCTGTGAGTATAAAGCAAGTGTGAAGTATCTCATGTAAGATACAAAGCGGAGGACCTATGGTGACTGGCTGGAGGACTAAATGTACGTTACCAATTGATTACCAGACAGTAGAAGCACTGGTATAATGTAACCTAATGAAAGGAGTCTCCAGCCTCCAGCTACCTTGGTTTAGATCACAGTTTTATCTATTATCTATTTTATCTATCTATCTGTCTATCTATTTTATCTATTGTTTTAGGCTGGACAAATGACTTAACCTTTCTGTATTATATCTATAAATTATAGTGATACTAAGAATCATAATATTGTTATGAATCAGAGCAGTGCCTAGCATATTATAAATGCACAGGAAATGCTAATTGTTCAGGAGAAAATCATAATTGTATGTCATATTCAAAGAGGAAATAGTTTATTATTGTATTTTCAAAATACCTTTTCAGACATGTTATTTGGAAATTAAGTTACGGAAAGCAATTCTTTTTTATTTTTATTTGTATTTAAAAAAAATTTTTTTTTGGAAAGCAATTCTTAAGCTCATTCAAGTGATGAGGAAATAGAGGACCCAAGGGTTAAGTCACTCATACAAGGTCATATTTTTGTTCTACATCGGGGTGAAATGAAAAGCCAGTCCTTCTCTCTAGTTTCGAAACTCCAGTGCCACACTTCCCAGTGGACCCTACTACCTCCCAACGCTTGCAGATAAGGACAAATCCTTTAAAAGCAAGTGGAATCCAGAAAGCGGAAAGAATAAAAGTGAAAAGAAAGTAGAGGTGGAAATTTTAAGCCGGGAGAGAGAGAGAATTAGTATTCACAAGCTCGTGGGGTTTCTACTGTGTGCTGAAGAAATAGGGTGATGGAGCAACCGTGATTAGACTAACGCTGATCGGAGGCTTTATATTTAGATACACAGGGGACTAGTCAGTAACCATAGGCAAGTTGAGGCCAGATGGCAGAGAACTTTAAATGTCAACCAAAGGCATTTGAATTATTTTGGCATCAAGAAATCATTGACAGTTTTTAAGTAGAAGACTGATATGAAAAAAAATGTGCATTTTTAGGATGAAAATCTGATAGAGTAGATCAGAGGTAGATAGAAATTATCAAAATGGAGATTCATTTAGAGAATATTAGGAATAATTCAAAGAACAGATAGAATACTTAGAGGTTCATATTTGGATCAATTAATCCGGCTAAAAGTAATTTCAACCCAGAAGTTTCCTGTTCTTTGAAGCACAGCCCCCCTACGTTTGGAAGCGCTGTTATTTCCAGGTGTCTCAGGTGGGGTGCATGCATGTAATAGGAGCCTTGCCGGAACATCTTTCCTGTGTGCTGGGGTGTGTTTCAGATGGTGACAGCGTGAATGTGATATGGCGCACACGCTGCTTTGGAAACATAAGGAATCATCAAGTGCTATGCTTACATAGCTTAGAATATAGTGGATTATTTTTCTGCGGAAGCATCTGAAGTTAAAACTTTGTGGAGTTTGAAACGCCCCCCCGCCCCGCTTCCTCCTCTACTGGTAACCATAACCCCAGGGAAGCACCAAAGCAGCTGGCCCTATAATTCCCAGGGTGTATCTTGGGAAGGCAGAGCCTCTTTATAGAAAGGGGGAAAATGGTCCACAGGGAAGCAAAACACTGGTAGGACAGAACTAATAACCAAAGGCAATATGACCTGTAACATCCAAGATTTCCCTATATTCCTCTCTGTCTCTCTCTCTTTTTTTACCTAATTTGTTGACATCTTAAAACAAAACAAAAACCAAAGGAATCACATGTTTATGCCAAACCGTAGACTCATGAACTATCCCTGATTATTTCTTGGGGCATGTTAGTGCCAAATAATTGAATTAGACGTTGTTTATGATGGTAACAGAGAAATAAATTAACTTATGGTACCCAAGAAAAAATTCTTGTTAATTAGCTTGGAAAAAATTGTCATTTTTAGGCTACAGCCATTCTTTGTCAGATTAGAATCTCATTAATTTTCACCAACTAAGTAAGGTCTCACCCTCCAGTGCAGCTAGGGAAAACTCAGAGGCTTCCTCAAACAACATTGGTGGATGTGTAAGCGCTCTGTAATGATGGAGAAATTACTGAATTACTGAAGGGCCAGGGTGGCCCTTTTCAAGGGAAATTCATATTAACTACAATTCTCTGTGCTTATCACCTACTAAATTCTCATATAATGAAAATATTTGGTGTGAGTAGACAAATACTGCTCTCTGAACCTAATTTTTTTAAGACACAAAAGTGAGCTGAGTTAATGGCAAGTATTTCAGTTACATTTGAAAGTGGATAATACTTTTTTCTTCTTCTGCAAATAACTCATGAAATTTCAACATCTCAGTAGCCACGTCGTCCTGAGACTAGACACAAATAGAAGGGGTGCTGAGAAATTACCTGGACCACAGTTGTTGCATAATGCAGTGGGAAAATATCCATTTTCTTGTCTTTTGATTAGTAGGCATTTTATTTACTTTTGGGGTACATTTTGATTTGGAGTAGAGAGAATATGAAAGCACTCAGTTCAAAAGAAAAAGAGAGATAGTAATAATTAATTGGAAAAAGAGCTAGGAGATATGAGGAGATGAAGAGAGAACTGAGGAGGAAAGGGTGGAAATACTCTTTGTTAGCTGGATAGCACTTAAAATTTGTCTGTTTTTAGAGTTTAAATAGCAGAATGGCTTTTTATTTTGTCATAATTAGTGAGGAATGCATGACTGTACAAGTTTAGTTATTCTGAATAGCAACAGTCATTTGGCACATCCATAGGAGGTGATTCAGAACTTGTGGAAAATAGCAGGTTAGTATATTTTCCTTTACTTCGTGAATTATTTATAAATAAGGTGGAACACACAAGTTGTATGAAACTGGAATATGTCCTTCCAATTCTCTTGTAAAAGTCTCCACAGCCCATACAGTTTTATGTGCCTAATGTAAGACCTCACTGGAATTTCTTTCTCTGACTCTCCAAGTCATCTTTACATCACGTCGAGATTCTTGAAAGAGAGAGCTTTCTGTGTAGGGCATTCATGGGAGTGGGTGGGGTCAATGGAATGGTCCTCAGGGTGACAGGCAGAGAACTTGCCTATGCCAAGATAAATGCGTTAGAAAGCAAAAGAGGAATGCAGCTCAATGGGCAGTGAAAATCAATGTGAGCAAATGGCCCATTTTTGCCTCACTGACTTGTACTGTCCATTAAGCCCTATTTGCTGGTTCATGGTTGTTCACTTCATTTACTTTCTAATCCTTTTTTTGCCAGCCTGGCGCATCTCCAGGTTAGTGGAATCCTGTTAATTGCCATTGCCTGCTACTGACTGACTGTGACACAGGCCTTATCACCTCCTTACAGGGATTGGACATGAAATTCTACACATGAAACCCAGTGTGAGCCCTGGTTTGTTTAGAATTGAGACTTAAATCAGACATGATCTCACAGCTTCTTGGAAATGGAGATTTTCCATGTCCTCATACCTCCAAAGAAGCTGGGATTTGCTTTAGCGCGTTTGACTTTTACGCTATCTCATCGCCACAGTGATCACACAGCACTGCTTGGGGAGAAAAATTGCAAAGAGTGGAACATTGTGTGATAGGAGGAAGTACTGGGGATTTTCTGCTTATGTAAAATCCTATCCCCTAACACAAGCTTCCAAGGCTGAATTGGTGCATTTATCAAACTGCGTTGTGCTTGCCCAGCTGTCTGGTTTTTTCGTTGGTGAACTTCTCAAGGGCATGCACATGATGCATTTTTAATTTTTGTTCCCATCAGCCAGCCTAATTCTGATCAATAATAATCTGTTGATTGAGTACACAACACAGTATCTATTGAGCATCAACCAAAAGCTGACTCATTCTCAAAACACTCCTAAGAGGCTACATACTATTATTTCTCTGTTCTTGATTAGAGAATTCAAGGCCAAAGAGGTTAGAATTCATATCTGTGATTGGCAAAGCTAGATGGAGCTAGTTTTCCCATCTCATATTAAAGAGACTTAAAAGATTTGATTTCATAATGGGACCATTAAAGTATCTTCTAGTGTTGAAAAGAAATTATAAAATTTTTCTTTTCATAAAATTGGTATATCTGTTGATATACTGAAAATACTTTCAAATCTTATTTTCATACCTATCTCCTTGTTACTTAATAATGGAAAATAAAATCTGCTTTTTGGAGAATATTTTATTTCAGTCCTTTTGTTTCTTTCCTTCTTTTATTTTTTTTGATACTAGGGATCGAACTCAGGACTTTGAGCTTGCAAGGCAGGTGCAGTGCTGCTGAGTTAAATGCCCAGCTTTCTTTCCTTCTTCTTGAACACTCTTCTTATAGGGTATGGCTGTATATTCAAAGAGAAATGAACTTAGTGCTGCAAGTGATATTCGGTCAGGAAATTTCATATCTCAAAAAGTACTACACTGCTTAGTGAGTGGTATTCACAAGCAGATGTCTCTGTTAGTAACTGAAGAGTGATTGGAATTATAAGGGTCAGTTATTTAGTTTCTAAGTCAAAATGTAGTAAACTACAGAAAGAATTCTTCCTCCAGTGGATGTGTGTCAGCTTTCCACAAGTACTTCATGGGTGTGCATGAGTGTGAGCTCACACAAAGCTCTGTGTGCTTTCCCCAAACTCTACCCATGAGCTCACTGGACTCCTGCTCCATCTCTGCCTCTCCCAGACCCCAAATTGAATTATCATCTCTTCTCTTGTTAGTTTTCTGAATTTCAGTAGGCTCTATTTCTCCTTTCCTTCCGTGTCTTTTCCCTTCACAGATTTTGATAACTCCTTTTATGTGATTTTGTTTCTGAGATGAAATAATTTAAAAATATATATTTTCTTCATTCATTTAATGTGTGAAATTTCAGATTTAAAAGAACAGTCAATCAGTATTACTTTTTTTTTTTCCTTTTTGCTATAATGGCACAAACTCCACACAAAATTTTAAGTGTGAGCAAATTTGTATTTTTTAATGTAATTATTTCTTATTTTAACTTCATTTCTTTGCCTTGAAGCTGGGTATTTAAAATTGTAGATGTCCTTCTATGTTGGATTCTGAAGTCTCCTGGACCTTTTCCTTATCCTCTTTGTGGGAGGCTATTGCTAGTTCCTCCTGGTGGAAACACTTGTTGGCTATATTCATAGCAATTCTGCTGACCTTATAATTTGGCCCATGTACTCTTAACTGTTTCTTTGGCTTTGTCTCCTCCAGACTCTAAGCTATATGGCTACCAAGATGCCTATCCAGGCCCTTTAGATAGACCCTCTGTAGAGGTAATTCAGGCTGCTGATAACAACTACAACCCTCTTCAGCCGGAAGTAGCCAGACCAGTCTGTGCCCTTTGCCCCTTCACAGCAGTCAGGGGTTCTTCTTCAGAGGGGGGAATATTGTCCACAGGTAAGTTAATTAGACATCTTGTAGGCAGTTAGACAGAACCGTCCTTCAAGGAATCAACATGGAGGATAGTGGAGACACAGTTCACTGAAAGTCAGGATTATAAATGAAGAGGAAACTACCACACCCATGTGCTTTCCCTAAGGATGAATAGCAGTGATTGAGATCCTCCAGGAAAGATCCCTGACACACCTCTTACCACTGAACATTCTTGCTCATTCCTTGTACCCTTGTTAGGTGACTTGTTTCCCCATTGGATCCTCATTTAATCAATATTACCTGAGTGACTGAACTTGTAGTCTTATTGGTTTTTCATAGTTTTGTCCACCTTGTGATTTCTCACTGGATCAGTATTACCTAAGCAACTGTAATTGCAATCTTACTAGCTGACTATAGTTTTGTCCCACCTTGAACCCGCCTCACCTCATGGATTTGTCCCTTAAAGCACTTTTGAGAAGTAGGGTGAGCAGGCAACCCATTTTCCAGTCCCCCTTCTGTCTCTCTTAGATAGAAGCTATCTTTCTCTCAATAAATGTTTCCTACTCTTAAAAAAAAGTTACAGAAATCCTTATTTTTTTTACTCTCCAGGGTCAAGACAGCAGTGGGCACTGTTGGCCCAGCAAGCTACTACTCTCTTCTTCTTTCCCTTTCCTTCCTTCCCTTTTTTGTCCTCTACCTTCTCTTCCCTTCCCTTCTCTTCCCATTCCTTCCCTTCATTTATCTTTTCAGTTATTGTTTCCCTTTTTTTTGAAGTATTGGGGATCAAACACAGGGACTCACAATGCCAGGGAAGCACTTTACCACTAAGCTACACTCCAAGACCTTAAGATATTTTAGTTAAATGAGCAGCTACTGAATTTTATAGTTATATGTATATGCCCATTTAAATGCCATTTGAAGAGGAATAGATATGGATTAAGTCTTTTACAGATAGTATTTATAAGTAAGATGCTTATAATTATAACCCATATAAACAAGATAGTCCCTAGAGGTATATGTGAGAAAATACTCATGAAAAGTAGACACAGATAGATCCTCATGGGAAATATTCATGGTACATTTACTGCTCTAACATAAGTTAAAATGAAAATAATATTGCTGTGGTAGATTTCAAAATAAATTACAAGTCAATATTATATTTAATCTTATAGCTAGAGGAATATTTATTGATTACTTGATTCCACTTCAGATCACTTAGACACACAGAATATTAGAAAGAGAAATAGTAAGTAAAAGATTCTACAAGTTATTTTTCTCTTAGTGTTTCTCAGCAAAATCAAGAAAATGGTATCAATGTGATGAGACATTTATATTTTAACATGTATGTTTCATTGTTTTATTTCATTTTAATTTCAGTCTCAGAATTCTAATAGTTAAATAAAGAGCAAAGACTCAAGTAATAAAAAAGTTTCCCCCCAGTTGGAAGTTTGGGCAATAAGAAAAATCCAGATATTTCCAACCAAAGCAATCCTTACTTAAATTCTATACAGAAATGAAAAAAAAGAAAATATAGAAAAATGGTACTTTCAAAGTATTTTACTCTTCTTGAAACTTTAAGATTAACAAAAATCAAAGATTCTAAACACACACCATTATAATTTTTTATAAATGTGCTTATGAATACATTTACAGCTTTAATTACAACATACATAACACATAAACAGGTTGCCAAATAGATTCTTGAGTTCAGTAATCCAAGAATTAAAATAAAGCTTAAAGCTGCTCCATAGTAATAAATTCAGTTCAATTCAGATATTTTGCACTTTGTAATCTTTAAGTAAGGAGCTTTGAGATATTAAAATTACTTTTAAAATAATTATTAACTGTATTTATAGAATTTAATGGTTAAGATTTTTGATATTTTAAAATACTTGTATAAAGAAACAATTTATTTGAGTCGATAGTTAATTTAGTTGGCATCAGGAAGCTAGGACTAATGAACTGTGATATTTTGTGACATTTCATTAGTAAGGTTTTTTTCTCTATTCTTAAATAGTTTTTTTATACTTGGCAATTTTCTGCCAACTTCTAATCAACTAGTGACTAAGTTTTTGTATCCTCTCTTTGCTTGAGAAATGTGAAATGCCTTTACATCATAGCCAGAAATGGTCTTTTGGTAACATTTTGAAGTCTACTCTCATGTGCTACATTATTGGGTAGAGAAGGGGGACTAAGGTTTCTTTTGTATGAGAAACCCAAATCATAAATAAAGTGCAAAATAGAAGATAGATAATAGAAACTAAGGAGACAGGTCTTTGTCAAATGGGAAGGGCATCAAGTGATGCAGAGGAGGCAAAGGGGGTGGTGGATTAAGATGTGTGATATACAGGCACCAACTCTTCACCAGGAATGTAAAGACTGTGTCCTGTAAACATGGAGGAGTAAAAATTTAAAATATCCTGCATCAATTATTCTAAATATTTGTGAAATGGTATTTCGTGGATGGCACAAAAATGAATGATTTAAACACCATCTTCAATAGAATGGATTATATCCATGTTTATTCCATTTATGCCAGTGGTTGCAATTTTTTTGAATTTTTTCATGAAACTCATACATGTTACCCAGAAAAATTCAGGAAACAAGAATCTGAAGAGAAGAAAATTTTATTATGTTCCATTGTTATGTGCCATTCCAAACATGGAACACTAGGCATAAAAGTATTAAGACCTTCCTTAATAACTTTGTGGCTAAGAAATGTTTACCTTAGAAACTCCATTAAGTCTCATTTTAGATCTCAGACTTGGTCAAAGTTTGAAGAATCTGTATCTAAAATTTACTAGGAACCATAGCTATGACTTAAAATTTCATGAATTCTATCTCTATTATAATTTGTTTTTTTATCATAATTTGTTGATGACAAAATTTCTTATTACACTAAGGTAGAATCAAGGCACAGATTTTTGTGGGCTCTTTTTGAAACTTATTTTCATAGGTACCAGAAGTCAATTTTATAATGCCTTGTACAGAGTATGCACTCCATAAATAGTTGCTGCTTGATGAAATCATCAAAGTTGCATAGAAAAACATTTCTTAAATTTTTCCTCATTGATAAAATTTTTGATAAAAATACATACAGTAGAATTTGTTGCTGAGGAAAGTGTGATGTGCAAGGTAAATATGGAAACTGGAAACTAGGGTTCCTCTTGATGCATATTAAAGCTCTAATGTCATACCATCCCAAAGCTGAGTCTGAGCGAGGGAAGTAGATGAATGCAGGTCAAATATGGTGGATGAGTGCACTTCTGACTGTGAAGTGGAAATAAATAAACTGAATAGAAAACACCTGGCAAGACCCTGAAGGTTATTTAGATCTGAACCTCTGATGCTGAAGCAGGACCCTGTCTTTGTTGATCAATGCCAGGGCTCTATGAACCGAAATGTTTTAAAAATCAGTCTTTATAGAAGAGTCAAGTGGACAAATGTTATTTTTAAATGTCTGGCAAGATGGCAAGAGAATTTGATAGGGGAGAAGAGGAGAGGGAAAATAACATTTTCCTAGTTCCTGCTATGTGCCCATTTCTGGTAAAGACTATGTCTGTACATACTCTGCATTATAGCTCAGGAACTGAGATGAAATAACACAATCATAGTAAATTGCCTGTATTAACTTTTTTGCTATTTATAACCAGTGAAAATTTTAGCAGATTCATAAGCCTGCTTTCTCAAGTAGAGTCTGTTGTAACTTGCAAATTCTTTAAACCAATTCTTGCTAAATGCCAGTGATTTACACATGTAAAGTGTGCAGTGCTATCAGGGATTGACTTTCTTTGAGGCCAGTGACATTGTGAGAGTGAGAAGTTAGCTTTTAACATAACTGAACCTTTTTGGTTTTGAAAAGCTCCAAAGTCATATAACGGAAAAATCATGACTTTCCCAATCTTGGTATCAGCAAAGGTAGAATTAAAAATTTGAATGTATTCCTGTGCCTTTATATTATTCTGTGTTACTATTAATTTGGAAGATTGCAAACTACTAAAAGCTGAGACCATGTTTTGTATTTTTTGGCACCACATTTTTTATCAACATATTTTCACTACCAATAGGTATTTGATTACTCTTTGGTTGATTAATATAGTCAATAAATATTTTAAACTCTTTAATATGACAGATACTGTGCTTGAAAAATGGAAATAAAAAATTAAGGTGATTAGACAGGTAAATAAATACTTATTGAGCCATATTCTAAGCAGGATGTGGGAGAGGCTACGTGGGTGTGGGCTAATAGTGGAAAGGTTGGGCTTAAAGTTTAGGGTTGTGCATGTTAGTTTTGAGTTTGCACAACTTACTCAATCTCATTGAATATCTCTCTCTTATCTGTACATTATAGCTACAATCTAATAGCTTGTTGTCAGACTTGAAAATGTTGTATGAGATATGCGTTCACAGGACATAATGTTATTATTAAACACTACAATAACAATTATTGAAGCAAATAAAATGCTATTTTCTGCAGAAGTTCTTCAAAAATGATCTTAAAATGGTCGTGGTAGCTCTTAGAATGGACGTTAAAATATGGACAGTAATGTATCAATGGAACAAAAAGTATGTAAACACAGTGAATGATCAGTGAAAATGTAGACTCATATTTTCAAGCTTAAAAAGGATAAACTACACATTTGGGTGGGTGGCAAGTTTGCTGTACTGTACAGAAAATGGTAGAAACTCAAAGTCTCACTCACTGACTCATCCGGAGAAGAAATTGTGTGTGTGTGTGTGTTAGTGTGTGTGTGCCTGTGTATGGATGCATGTGCATTACATGTCATCTCTGAATATTTTCCTACTTGATTCTCTTCTGCGAAACTGAAAGAATGTTCTCTCCAGCCCAGCAATTATATAGTTTCACAGGTGCATTACAGCACAGGGTGAAGCCATTCTCGGGTAACAGGCAGAGGAAGCAGACATTTGGTTGCCTGCTCACCAGGAGGTTGAACTTCCTTAAGTCTTGGTGTTTTGTGGGCATTTTGAATAACAAATTAGGAAAAGCACTTACCGGAGCTGGAGGAATTCAGCTAATATACCTTTATTCCAAATATCGATGTTGAATTATGTGGAGATCGTCAAGTTAAAATCTCGGCAGCCCTGATGTAGAGCAGTGCATGCTCAGAGGCATGGTGGTGTAGGACAGGAGTGGGGTTTTACAGACATAGAGTAACTACACTGAGAAAGACCGGGGCCAACATAGACTAGGTGGGTCACATTATGGAGCAGGTAATATAATTTTGCCCACTTTACCAAACAGAGAAACTGACTGTGACCGTTAACTGTGACATGTCAACTTGTGTGTAGTAGGAAATGCCTAGCAGATTACTAAAGCACACTTCTGGGTCTGTCTGTGAGGTGTATTCAGAGACGATTGGTTTGTAGACCAGCAAACTGAGAGGAGAAGACCAGGACCAGAGCCAGTTGTGGGTGGAACCAACCAATAGGTTTGTATCCTGAATGGAGTAAAAAGGGAGAGAAGAAGAAATACGGAGCGCCCACTTAGAAGACTTCCAGCCTGCTTGAGCAGGCACATGTTCTGCTGCCATTTCCTTAGACACTGATCTCCAGTGTCATCTGTCTTCTAACTCACATTCATATCAACGACTGCGATGAGTTTCCAGGGCTCTGACTGTGGGCTGGTGCTGTATTCTTGGTCTCTCTTGTTCTGTGCTTCCCATCTTCTTGAGATGAGAGCTATCAGATCTTCTGGCTCACCAGAACACAGATAGCCATGGTACACCCTCCTCCCTCTGTTTCTGTGAGCCTAGGTAATAATTCCCTTGCATTGTTATACCTGTATTTTCTACTGATTTTGTTTTGCTGGAAAACCCAAGTAATGTATGGATACGGAAGTCCTTAGTAACTTGTTAAAGATCACAAGTAGTAATCTCAGAGAGCATGTTTTTAATCATCTCTTAGGCTGATTGATATGGAGCAGATAGTGTTTGATATCTAGATAAAGGTGTCTGGAAACAGATGCAGACATGGGTTAGGTGTAGAGGCATTTAGGTTTAAGAAATTGGAGATCTGGATCTAGAGGTCAGAAGAGAAGATATAGAAGATTAAGAAGATAAAGATTTCATGGGCCAGGGATTTAGCTCAGTGGTTCTGCCACCTGCCTTGTAAGCACAAGGTCTCGAGTTTGATCCCCCGTACCAAAAAAACAAACAAACAAACAAACAAGATATAGATTTCAGATACGGTTGAGATCATCCAAGAAAATGTCTAGACATTGTACCTTTAATCAAGATAAGACACACCAGAGAGGGGGCTGTCATTGATATACAGATGTATCTGTGTTTGGAGATGAAGAGTTTAGGGAAATTGTCAAATATGGAAGCATTGAAATTTAGTGGGAAAGTTGTTGAAAATGGTGAAAAAGCGTTAAATGAGACAGAGGGACAGGAGGAAAGCTAGGAGAATGAGTGTAGTGTTTGAGAAACCAAATCAAAGGAGAATTTTAAGCCGGTGAGGACTTCTTAGTTGACTGGATTGAAATATAGCCATAAGAAATGAGGGCCGAGCTGGGTATGGTAGCACACGCCTGCAATCCAGCATTCCAGGAGGCTGAGCTAGGAATATCACAAGTTCCAGCCCAGCCTGGGTAACTAAGTGACATAGGCGATCATACAAAAAAATCATATAAAGAACTAGAGATATAGCTCTGTGCAAATGCTCTAGGTCCAATGCCCAGTGCCTGAAAAAACAAACAAATAACAAAACAGGGCTCAGAAAATGGCTGACATTTAGTATTGTCATTGGTATCCTTTACAACTTGGAAAAGAATGAAGTCAAACTATATAGTAGGTTGAAGAATGAAAATTAAAAAAACTAAGTGTAATAAATAAAAACAGACCCCATTCATCTGCCTAGCATGTATAACAGCACCTCGACATACCTCCATTATTTATTTCAGTATTAAGACAAAAATCATGGCAGCCCGATAACACCCTACATGAATATAAGCACATTATTATCTTTAGATTCTAATACTTGGGAAAAAGCCACTGAACAGCTCTAGTGTAGAAACCACAATACTTCACAATTCTTTTTTTTTTTTGATACCAGGGCTTGAACTCAGGTCCTTGTGCTTGCGCAGCAGGTGGCAAAACCACTGAGCTAAATCCCCAGCCCTACTTTACAATTCTTATTCGCTCTTCTTGTTTCATCTAAATATTCCAATCCTATTAATGAAGAGTGCTTTACAGGAGGGAGGGAAGGGGGGGCGAAGTAGGCAACTCTGAGTTTGAATTCAACCTTGTGACTTGAAAACTTTGCGGCCTTGAACATTTTCTTAAGCTCTCTAAGGATTCTAACTTATAATATGGAGGTGCTGATAGTTCTTATTATTTTATGAGTTGTTCAGATGATAAAATAGATTGTTCCAGGCAATGTATTTATCATTATGTCTCACATCATTAACTGGTTAATAAATGGTAACAGATATAATTATTATTTATTATTACCATCACATGTACTTTAATTCCTAGTGATTATGCATAGAGACTTGTCCTCGGAAAACCTCTCGACTCTCTTTATGGATGTACTTCAATCATAAACACAGACCACTCTTACAGTCCAGCACAAACACACACACACACACACAGACACAGACACACAGTGTTGTACTAGTGCATGGAAAGAACATGGTTTTAGAGTAAGATTAAGCTTTGAATCTGGTTATGTAACTTTCTGGCCCTTTCATCCCTAGCGAATGTTTTTACTCTCTGATTTGTGATTTCTTTATCTTTATAATTGAAAAAATTGTACTTTTCTCTTAAGGCTATTTAGAAATTGGATGGGGTGATATTTATTTGAAGAGTTTTGTATCAGTATTTATTAAGTTCAGTGCAGTGGTATGATTATATTTATTTATCCTCCGAGTTAAACAGGAAAAATGGAGTCCTTCCCTCCCTCCCTCCCTCCCTTCTCTCTCTGTCCCTCTCCCTCTCTCCTTTTTCTCTATCCTACTTTCTCTCTCTCTCCCTCTCTCTCTTTCTCTCTCTCTCTCCTTTTTATTCTGTAAGGCATCCTGTGCTTTCTAGTTTTGATTTTTTGTCCCCACGAAGCTTTTGAGTAGATCCAAGGGTCGGTGTCAGTAGAGTCAGCTAATCTCAAGGGTTAAAAAAGCTCAAGTAACAGAATCATGTCCAAGGGGTTTTTGTGTTTGGTGTGGGAAAAGATAACAGTTCTAAAGAGATCAGCTGTGTGCTCACTGTCAGGGCTGGCGCTGCCACTCGTGTCCCGTGGGATCTAGTGAAATTCGATGAGTTCTGAATTTTGCTTTTATTCTCTTTACTTTAGGTCCAAATTCCAGCTTACTCTTTGATAGCCTCCTTTACCTGGCAGAATAACTGCTCTGTACCCAGTGTGGCTAGGTTCGCCTCATTTCTCCCTCTTTCATCACTCTGATACTCACTAGATTTTCACTTTCAAATAAAATGGTTAATAATTTCTCTGGTGTATTTAAGATTTTTAAAAGCATTTTTTTCAATCTAGTTTAATCTGTGTTTAATTTAATATATTAAATCTTAATTTAATATTTTATAATTTGAGCTAATATATTTAAAATGCATTACATCTTAATTTTATATACTCAATCACAGTTTAATAAAGTTTCCTTTTTACATCTTGATTAAAAGGACTATTGCACAGTAGTTATGCCTTTCAATTAAACTCTAAGCACTATTGTCTCAGTGGGCTAGAGCATTCCATCAAGGGCTTGAAGCCTGAAGTCCAGGAAAAAGGACGTAGCAGTAGAAAAATGCAGAAGCCTTATTGACATATATTTCTGGTCCTAATGATCTCTATATTACTATATGATAATTCTTATAATAGGAAAATCTTCAAATTCCAATGACTTAATACAGTGGAAACTATTAACATAATCTAATTAGTGTTTCTGATCCATATGTGATTCTCTTGGAGGTGGTGACCAGGTAACCACTATCACTTCATCTTGGTGGTCTACTCTCTTCAACACTTGTAACAAGAACATCAGGGAAGGTGGAAGAATGTTGAAGGTTGTATAGAATGGGTTGTAATGAGCAGATCTGGAGGTGCCACACACTGTGTCTGTTTTTATCCACTCACAGAAACTTACTCAGTTAGAACAGATGCCTGGGCCTGTAATTTAGTTGTGTTCAAAGGACAAAAAAGAAACAGATCTGTTCATATTTAAGATCTTATTATTTGTATACCAAAATCTATAAAACTACTTTATTTCCAGAATCATCTCCTCATATGTGTCATGACAATCAGCTTCTGAAGAAATTAAGAAATCCTTGACTGGAGAAATATTCTTTAGAGAAGGAAAGCCAACAAAGTACATAGAAAGTGTTATCATTATTTTTGTATGTCAGAGAAACATAGCCTTCTTCTAATTTGTTAGCTTTGAATACCCAAGAAAATAAATAACCAAGCGCATAGCACAAAGCATATAACTCACAAAAAATATTTTGAGGGAAACATTCAAGTCTTGATACATTTGAATAATTACACCCTTGAAAGGCTCCAAAAGATGAAGGGGAGGGGACCAGATTTTGAAACATTTAATAGAGATGTGTACCACCAATGATTAGAAAAGGAAAAAAATAGATGAGCTCTCCAAAGCCAGCCAGCAAGCAAACAAGCAAGCAAGTGAAAGAAAGAAAGAAAGAAAGAAAGAAAGAAAGAAAGAAAGAAAGAAAGAAAGAAAGAATAGAGGGAAAAATAAAAGCATATATCCACACAAAGACTTTATTTTAATAGTCACAGCCTGGAAACAATTCAAATGACCATCACAGATTTCCAACAACAATGGTATATCATGCAACAGAATACACCTTAAAAATACAAAGGGTTAAATATTAGTATATGGTACAAGATAAATGAATCTCAAAACAATTATGTCAAATGAAAGGAGCTAGACAAAGAATAATGCACACTGTATGATTCCATTTATATAAAATTATAGAAAATGCAAACTAATCTACAGCAACAGAAAATAGATAACTTTTCCTATTGGGATGTGGAGGAGATTTGGATAACAGAGGGCTCCAGGATAATCTGGGAAGAGCTACAGATATAGTTTTTTTAAAATTGTAATGATATGTACATAAGTTGTATCATATTAACCTGTATAGTTTAAATAGGAGCCATTTATAGTTTCTCATTTATATCACAATAAAGATGTTTTTATTAAAAGTAATATTCAATGACAGGAATTCACTATCACTTTTGTAATAATCCTAACAAAAATGCATAACGAAAAATATAAATCTAAATTGAAGGACATTATACAAAATAATTGATCAAAAATCTTTAAAAGCTTCAAGTTCCTCCAAAGCTAAAAAGAAAAAGTAAAGTAAATGTGTTCCACACTGAAGGAAACCAGAGACGTGAAAAATGCAACATATGAATCTGAAGTGTTTTTTTTTCTTTATAAAAGACTTTGGAACAGCTGGCAAAACTTACTTGACTGGAGTGTGAATATTAAATGGTAACTATGTACAAATATTAATTTCCTGGATTTCTGGTTATGTAGGATTTACGGATTTATAAGAAATACACACTTATATTGTAGGAAATGCACATTAATGCGATGTGGATGAGATTGGCAGCATAACTTTTAAATCACTGAAAACAGCTTTGTCTTTTATAGTTCCTCATGTCTCTGTACAAGTTTGTAGTCATCTCAAAATTAAAAAGTTTAAAACAAAACAAGCTCTCAATAAGAACAAAGTCAAATAAAATTCTGCAAAACATTTGAAAATATATTTCACTATAAAATAATATAAGGGTGTCAGATAAATATCTGACAAGATGTTTGCCATCAGTAGTCACTAGAGAATGCATGTCCAAGCCACATGGGAACACCATTACACATGCATTCACATAGGAAAGATTGACAACATCAAGTGTGGAAGGAGAAAGTGCAGAAACTGCAAATATCAGACACTGTTTTTGAGAGCACAGGATGGTACAGCACTTTGGAAAACATTCTTGGACTTTAAAAAATATAAATACATATACAATATAATCATTCCATTCCAGGTCTTTACCTAGCAGAAAGGAAAGCACCTGATCCTACAAAGACTTATATAGAATATAAAAGCAGATTTATTTGTAATACAAAATGGAAACAATACACATGTTTATCAACAGAATGGATAAACAAATTATGATATATACATTTAATAACATACTATGAACCAATGAAAATAGATCAGTTATGATGTATACAAGAACATGGATGAACCTTAAATAAGTTATTCTGAGTGAAAGGTACTAGAAAGAGAGTACATATTATATGATCCCTCTTATATAATTCTAGAAAATGAAAATTAATATACAGTGACAGAATGCAGGTAATTTGTTATCTGTGGATGGGAAAAGGGTAGGGTAAAAAAAGGAATATAAAAGGGAATGATTTATATACTGGTGATAAGAATGCAAATTACTGCAGTCATGATGGGAAACAGCATGAAGGTTCCTCAAAAAGCAAAGAACAGAATGACTGTATGATCCATCAGTCCCCTGACTAGGTACATGCTCAAAGGAACTGAAATCACTATGTTGAAGGACATTTGCACTAGCATGTTTACTGCAGCACTATTCTGAAGTGCCAAGATATGGAATCAATCAACAATGTGCAATGGATGGATGAATGGGTATAGAAAGTGTGGCATACACATGCACAAATGCATATATATACGCATGCACAAAGAAGAATTCTTCAGCCATAAAAAAAGAATAAAGTTCTGCCAGTGCAGTCACTTAGATGATCATGTTAAGTGAAATAAATCAGGCTCAGAAAAGCAAATATGCTTTATGTTCTTGTTCCTGTGTAGAAGTGAAAAAAGTTGATCTCACAGAAGAGAATAGAATAGTAGGTACCAGGAGCAGGAAGGTTAAGTGAAAAGAGGAACAGAAAAAGGTTGTGTAATATGTATCTAATACAGTTAGGCAGGAGGAATTAGTTGTAGTGCTGTATAGCATAGTAGGCTAACTACATTCTACAAAAACTTAAACAATTCAAAATGACTACAAGAGAAGGATTCAAGAGTTCTAAATTGCATAGAAAGGATAAATGTTTGAAGAGATGGAAATGTTGATCACCCTGACTTGATCATTAAACATTATATACATACATTGAGTTATATTTCTGTATAGGATAGACATGTAAAAAATATTGTTGCCAGTTAATTTTTTTTGTAAAGGGGGGGCACCAGATAACTTTTGAGAATGATCAACATGCTCACTCTGTGATTATATTGATGGTAAGTCGATCATTTCAAATTGTGCATGTTAAATGTGCTGCAGTGTAGTATATGTAAAATATACCTCGAAAGGTGTTAAAAGAAACCAGGACAGAAGGAAAAATGCTTTAGCTGAGTTCTTGATCATTTTAAGTAGCAAGGAGCTCAAGCTTATCTTATTTCCCTGGTGAGTGGCTGGACCACAGCAGTTCCGTTTTGCCAGTGAAGCCAGACATATCTCCCTAATAGACAGCGTAGTTGAGATTATGGTTAACATTTCTTGTGTGAAATCCACAGAATCTAACAGAGTGTTTGGGAATGAGCCAAGAGAAATCCCTCCTGTAAAGCCAAGGCACGACTCAGAAATTTTTTTCAATCTACTTCACCTTCTAAATGAATGATTATTAATAGTTTTTGATTTCCTGGTGTGGAAATATTTCTGAAAGAAGCAGAAGTCCAAGGATGCCAGGAAAGTGCCAGATAAACTCAGTCCTCCCAAAGGAAATCTCAGACACAGTGCAACATAATGCTGTCTGTCTTCACCAGCATTAGGATGTAAGCGAGGGGAAGTTAGTTTATGGAGTTGCTATTCCGCATGTGTCAGGTAGCCTGTGTTTTCTGATTCATAGGGAAGCAATGCAAAAAATAAGGCAAATGCAATGCTTTTCCTTCTCCTCCCTCTAGTCTTCCCTCAAGAATTGATTCTTCCAGCTAAGTTGTTGGAAAGAAATTATGTATTTGAATGTATTTGAAACTCAGTGGAGCAGTCCACAGAAAGCCTTAGGGAAGCCCAATCTGGATTGCTGTGGAAATCATTAGGGTGTTCATCAAAATATTCCCCAGGCCTCCCTTCTTTAAGACATGTGAGAATTATATTCCCACAACTGGCATGCAATTCTGGCTCCCCTCCCTGCCTCTTGGGACCATGTGACTACTTGCGGCCAATGAGTGGTGAGTATGCCATTTCTGGGCCACAACATTTAAATTGTTCCCTGAAAAGCTCTTTTGTTCCCTGGGCCCAAGGTATGGCATTGCTGGAAATGGTGGTCTCTCACTTAGCCTGAATCCTATATGGACCATAATGAGTAAGACACCACATGCCTACTTTCAATGACCATAAACGATGAGTGAGAAAGTCATTTTTATAGTTTGAAGTCATTCGATTTTTTTCCCTTTCTTTTTTTTTTTTTTTTTTCAGTACCCAGGGATCGAACTCAAGACCTTGTGCTTCAGAGGCAGGTGCGGTGCCTCTGAGCTAAATCCCTGAAATTACTCAATTTTAAAGGTTGGTTGTTTGTTGTGACAGCACAATTCTGATCTATCCTGGTTCCCCCATTTGTTTTTTAAGATGTTGTATATATAATTTTTTATTACTTAAATTCTTTTATTGGTACATTGTAGGTATACAACACATTTACATTTCTCATTGGGAATTGTACCTTTACATGATGCACCTTGGTTCTTATTTTTTCCCCATTCCTAGCCCTCCCTTCATGCCCTCCACCCTTCCCTATTTTCAAAGACTTTATTTCCATTTTTTCCATTTCTCACCATTTTTCTTTTCCCTTCTTTCCTTTCCCCTGCCCCTCCCACTACCCCTAACCCTACCCTTTGGGACCTTTTCTTCCTATTTTGCATTATCGATTATTCATTCTAATCATTGGTACATTTTAGGTATACAATATAATGACATTCATCATTGGAAATTTGCACCTTTACATAGTCTCTCTTGGTTCTTATTTTTCCCCCTTCCCCCACCCTCCCTTCAACCCCTCCATCCTTCCCTATTTACAAAGACTTTGTTTCCATTTTTTCATTTTCTCATATTAATCCCATTCCCTTCTTTCCTTTCCTCTCCCCCTCCCACTTCCCCTTCCCCTTTGCCCCTTTTCTTTCATCTGATCCTGGTTCCTTTTTAAAAATAGTATTTGATGGTTATAGATACCAATTTTTTTCTTTTAAGTTAATTTTTTTTTTTTACAAAATATGCACAGAAGTAGAGTAATGGTTGATATAGGCAAATTGGTCCAGACTCCACAGAAGTTCTCAGTGCAATAATTAATCTGGAAAATGGGAAATTATTTCATTTACATAGGGCATAGTTAACAATTATTCCATGGAAGTATCTGCAGTAAATCTCATACCTTTAGCCATAGATGTCATAGATAGCATTTTCTAGACCTCTACTAAATACTAAATGTATGAAATTAACCTCTGATGTATAGACTGACATATATGAAATTACTTGTGGGTAAATTTATAACAAAGGTATTACCTCTGTGAGAAGATTTATCTTTAGTGAACTCTTTGTTATCTTGACTTAATCTTAAGAATAAAGTAGCTGTTCTGACATTTCTCAGACAAAGAAGTAGAAATAGTAAATAAATACATGCAAAAATGTTCAACATCACTGGTCATTCGAGAGATGTAAATGAAAACAACACTGAGATTTCACCTCACTCCAGAAAGAATGGCTGCTATCATGAAATCAACAAATAACGAATGCTGGCGAGGCTGTGAGGAAAGAGGAACCCTGCTCCACTCACTGCTGGTGGGAGTGTAGACTGGTGCAAGCACTGTGGAAATCAGTATGGAGATACCTCAAAGGACTAGGACTGGAAGTCCCATTTCCCTGCTGGGGATCTTCCCCAAAGAATTAAAAGAATCATACCACAGTGATGTATGTGTACCCATGTTCATAGCAGCACAGTTTGTGATAGCTAAAACTTGGAAACAGCCCAAATGCCCATCAACTGAAGACTGGATTAAGAAAATGTTGTTTTTTAATAAAATGGAGTATTATTCAGCCATTATAAATGAGAAATTAGAGACTTTATGGCTAAATGGATGTACATTGAGGCGATACTCTTAAGTGAAATAAATAGGACACACATGTATAGATACCAAATAGTTTCTCTGGTGTGAGAAACTGAAAGTGTAAATAAGGACTAAATGTATAATAGGTAATGTGAAATAGGAAGAAAAGGGGCAAAGAGGAAGGAAGTGGGAGGGCTAGGGGAAAGGATAGAAGGGAATGGGTTTAATATGAGAAAATGGAAAAATAGGAACAAAATCTTTGTAAATAGGGAGGACTGGAGGGGCTGAAGGGAGGGCTGGGCAAGGGTGAAAAATGAGAACCAAGAGAGACTATGTAAAGGTGCAAATTTCCAATGATGAATGTCATTATATTGTATACCTAAAATGTACCGATGATTAGAATGAATAATTGATAATGCAAAGTAGGAAGAAAAGGTCCCAAGGGGTAGGGGTAGTGGGGGAGGGCAGGGAAAAGGAAAGAAGGGAAAAGGCAAATGCTGAGAAATGGAAAAAATGGAAATAAAGTCTTTGTAAATAGGGAAGGGTGGAGGGCGTGAAGGGAGGGCTAGGAAGGGGAAAAAATAAGAACCAAGATGCATCATGTAAAGGTACAATTCCCAATGAGAAATGTAAATGTGTTGTATACCTACAATGTAACAATAAAAGAATTTAAGAAAAAGAAAACAAAGTAGCTGTTCTAAGAAATGAAGGATACTACCATAGTGGCTCCAAATAATTCTGAAATTAAAAAAAGGTCACCATTTATGGCATTTGTCCCTTCAAATGTAGTAGTTTATTGCAAACACGCAAAATCTTTTTCAAAGACAACTTGAGGGATTTTTTCCCCCCTGTAGCTTACTGAGGTCCAACACTCCAAATGCTCATTTCAGTGACTTGATAGACTTAAGCTCTGAGCCAGAGAGATTATCTGTTGGAAAACATGGCCATAGCCTTCCTATACATGACTCTTTCCAGTCTGAACAACAATCTCATTTCTGTTGTGAACAACCATTTGAAAGCACTAAAATAACAAGGAGATTTGTGAAGAAAATAAATATGGGAATCACTGAATATCATCTAGAAATATGAAATATCTTCCCTTATCCACTATATCCAGCTTTTTCTCCTAAATGATTCTATGAGTTGATCCCTACCAAAGCTCTACCAAAGTGGAAGGTTGAGACCCTTAGCTAGAAATGAAATTAAATAGCACCGCATGGTTTATATACAAAGACTCATTATCTCCAAAGCCAAAATAAAACTCTCCTCCTTTTAGTAAGTGTTGACTGTTTTGTCTCAGCCATAAGAAAACTGACTATGACAAGCACATCTGAGTCACTACATTCTAAGAGCATTTTCATATCAAAGACGTTATCAACTGAACCAAAGACACTAACTGTTCTACCTCAGAAAGATTAATAACAGACTATGAAAATGATGTTCAAAAAATTAATCTGGATATATATGATAAGGACAGAAAACTAAACAGAAAACCATGCACGTTTCTAACTCTCTTAAGGCTACCCAGCTGCCAGTACCCAGTAACTTCAGGGGAAAAATGAGAAACTTTATTTATTTATTTATTTTTGCTTTTTCATAAACACATGGAATTTCTATGTCAATAAAGTTGGTTCTCTCATCAATTATAATTTAACAGTGTAAAATGACTAAGTCAGAAAGGGGCAAATAAAACATATCTGCCTATTATCTGAAATTACCGAATCATAGTTATACACTTAAATATTGAGCAACTTCTGAACAGTGCATGGCTTCTGTAAGTACTTCAACCCATCTAGACACCAGAGTGTGGTGACTCCAGGTGCAACTGTTGCATGTCTTCACCAGAAGGAAAATTCTGCACGGACTTCTGCCCAGAGAACCAGGGTAAGAGCTCTGAACATATGTAGGAAATGTACGTGATTCCATGATGTAAGAGGAAAAGAGTACAAGGGAAAAAATAAAGAGAAAAGAGACTAGGAAACAAAGGGCACATGCTATGAACCCAGGTGAGAGGCCAGGTCAAAGTGAGTGGACACAAGCTATGGAGGAGGTCTTATTTTCTCTATTGAGAAAGGCCACAATTTAGAAGTAGATCCAGGCAGCAAGTAATCATGGTGTCCTAACAGGTTCCGCATTTCACTATTTCCTCTGCTAGCACTCTTACTAGGCTTTTAGACAAATACAGTCCACACTCATAACCAAAGTAATCATCTGAAAGTAACATGGAGTCACATCGCTGCTCTGTTCTAAATCCTCCAGGGAATTTCTGCCACTAATACACAGACCTAATAATAATCTAGAATATCCTGATTTGACCCCTAGGTAATTACCCTTCTTCAGTTCATTCTTTCCCTTGTTTATTATGTTCCTGTAACAATGACTTGGTGATATTGCAGCATACCAAACTGGTTCTGTTCTGGATTCTGGTGGCTCAGCTAGCCTCCAAATATTCACCTGTCACTGAGTCTTCTCCGTAATGATTTCTCCGCTCAAATTTCACCTCTGCGGAGACAGAGGGCTTCCCACAAGTTATCTGCCTCCCAGTCATTCTCTATCTTGATTTTCTGTGGCATAATTACCGGTGTGTTCAATGCTTCTTTCTTTTGCCTGTCTTAATTTATCCTCATTTCAGCTCTAAGATGGAAGTTGGGTGACAGAGAAACCTGAACTGCCTTCTGCCGTTATCCAGCTCATAGAAAAGTGTCTCTCACATTGCAGATACACAATGCTTTTTTAAAAAAATTAATCCAAACATCTCTGTTCAAGTTGTGTTCAGGGAAAACTACTAAAATCTAGATCAGCATAAAATGAAGTTGGGAAATTAATGAAATAGCAAACTAAGGAAATAGAACATTTCATTAGGGAAAAGTAATTGTCTTTCTTGTTTTAGCTTGGTTACATATGAGCTTTTCTGTTTCAGATTGTCCCCAGTTGGGAATGAAAAAAATAAACACATATAAAATAAAGCAAATTGGCAGTTCTCTTAAAAAAATACTTTGGTAGTAAGTGGCATGCATCTGAAAGAGTGGATATGCTTATACCAACCAAAATTCTAACTTACATTTTATAATTCAACATTTGTAAAGCATTTCAACCTGCTTTTTTCTAAAGACTTGCTAGCCCACAGAGATGTACTTCTTATTCATTAAAACACGCAGTTTGGAATGTGGCTTTCCCTCTGCACTCCCTGTTGGATGGGGAAGCCACAATTGCAGCCTCGTTTGATTTTACCCAGAGCACAGCCTCTTGTCCTAGGCACAGGTTTTTAATCTTGACCAATTATCTGCAAAAGACATCTCTCTCTTCACAGAGTGGGGGTCATGCCAAGGAGGGAAAAGAGTCACTAGTAATTCATCACACACCGACATGGACATCCTAATCGGTTTTTTATTTTATTTTTGCATGAGTTTTATTTTTGCACTGAGCTACATGTATCCCTGCCCCCCCCCCCCCCCCTTTCTGTAGATAGGAGTCTAAATTGCCCATGCTGGGCTGGAATATGGAACTTGATATCCTCCTGCTTCAGCCTCCTGAGTGCTAGGATTTCAGGAGTACACCACCACTCTCCGCTTTAGTATCGCATTCTTAAACAAAAGTCAAAATCTGTGTTGCCTTTGGAAAAAAAATTAGACATTATTTTACAGAGTAGGTATAAAAGTCTTAAAGGAATATGCACTTTTATAAATAAAAACAATTTTAATGAGAAATTTTGAAGGAATTCTTTCCCTCAAAAGAAATAGGTATTCTTTAAAGTGAATAGGGAGAGGTTGCTTAAAATATTCCCTGACTGGGTCAGGTTTTCTGAGAAACACAGTGAGACTGATCAGAAGGGACTCAGGGTCTGCAGCTGAACAGAAGCAAGAGCACAGAGAGCCTTAGAATACAATCTCTTAGACTCATTTTATGACTAGGTCCTATTACTGACGTAAACAGATTTGGGCAAAAATACTTTACACAGACATAAGTTATTCCTCTGTTCTCTAAGGTATATTTCTACTTAGACTATGACTATGGGTTGCTTTGGACCCTCTGTTGGCCACAGCTCTCCCCAAAGGTGAGAGTTGCTAGGTATAAAGTATTGTGCTCACCCAGTAGTCAGATAGCCTTTACTAGAGCATTCTGCAGGCTCAAGAACAGCCTATTCCTGCACTGTGGGCTGTCTCGAAAGTGTGGTCCTTGATGTGGATGGAGCATGGAAATGTGCTCACTAACATGTGATCACGAGGCCTCTCTGAGTGCATCAGAGAGCTGGAGGTGGGATAGGCAGACCTGTCAAAGTGGGCCTGGGTCCTGGGCTTGTGCAGGCTCTCTGCTCAGTCATGCTCCCATGCGGATCTGACCTCCCAGACTTAATGAAGAGTAATTTGTCACGGTGGGAAGTTGGAGCGCATGTTATGTCAGAGTTTAGTGGCATGTCTTATAACTTTAAAATATTTAGAGGAATAGCCAGTGAGCCTCCTTTTGTATTCTTGACTTGGGCCTTGCAAATGTCACGGGGAGGCTTGTTAAGAGTGTCTTCTGGATTCAGAGCTAACTCCACTGGACACTGAGCCTGGGTAGTGTTTGGAGATCTGACAGTAGGCATCTGTGTGTCTCTATCCCTGGCCCAATCGGGATGGTGCGTCCAGGCGGGTGTCACCCAGGGCAGCCCCAGTGTCCTGCTCACCTGCCTCTCTGTGCCTTTTTGGACACTTGTGGGAGTTCATGTGGCTGCCTGAGAGGGACATGCTTATGCCACAAAGGGATCTAGAATACTGGGCAGAGGGGTGGAAGGGAGTACAGGGGAATGGGGAAAAAAATAAGAACCAAGATATACCATGTACAAGTACAAATTCCCAATGATGAATGCCATCTTATTGTACACCTAAAATGTACCAATAAAATTAGTGATTTCTTCTTAAGATCATACTTCTCTACCCCATGCCATCGCACTTGGCCAAGTGACAGCACAAACGTCAATGAAATATGAATTGGAGTGATTTAAGTACTTTCCAGTGTGGACTTTAAGATCTATTATGTGGCTCCATCTGTCTCTTCTTCTCACTGTGATTGGCTGAATCCTTGTTAGGAGCCCCTCTTTCACAGGCACCCTGAAAAAAACATTGACATTGAGCAGAACTGCCACTGACCTTCTGTGGATATGTAGCTAGAGCAAGAAACAAATCTTTGGTTGTCATAAACCACTGTGATTTGGTGTTATCTGTTGCTGTAGCATAACTTGGCCAATCAACAGAGATGAGTGCACAAAAGGCATCCAGTGTGACCAGAACCACAAAGATCACGATATCAGCCACAGGTGCCCGCATACACTGACGTGGAGAAGGGTAACAGAGAACAGCGAGGGTAGGGGATGCAGGTGTGTGGACTGGACACCTGTGGCCCAATGTGCTGAGATCAGCACCAGAAATGAGAAAATGCAAACGGCAGGGATGTGAGAGCCTTAACTAACTGAGTCAAAACCCTGAATTGCACTCATTGAAAAACCAGAAGTGAGTATTACCTTGAACTTGTAAGCAATTTGTCAGTATCAAGAAAAAAGTTGTATAGAGCCATGCCAATTTTAAGCTTTCTAGGAAAGAAAACATTACATTTTTGGAAATGCAAGTTCCAGATAGAATATTTGAACCCATTAAAATGACAGTTTTAGGGTTGGGGATTTAGCTCAATGGTGCTACCTCCTGCCTCGCAAGCGCAAGGTCCCAAGTTCAATCCCAGTACACAGGTGCACACACACAAAAAGACCATTTTAGCTAACATTTTGGAACAATTAATAATCACGACAGCCTAATAAAAGAGTTCTAATGTCATCTCAGTCTTACTGAGGAGTACACTGAGACACATTATGAGGGTCACCTTGTCCAAAGTCTCATAGGTCATATCGGTGAGCTATGATTGTTGTTTTCTACCCTGATTGATTTCTGTTTCCTACCCTGGCAAACACTAAGCACAACCTGTTTGAAGCCTGGAAGATGCATATAATGTCCCACCATCCAGCTGTCTGCATTTTTCATGAGGAAATGCAAGATAGCAGTGGTGGGAGAATTTTCATTACACCTTGTGTTTGAATATTGCTTTAATCTTGTCTTGTTAAATAATAATGCACATTTATGAGCAAGACAAGGTAGAGATTATTGCTATATTACTCACATGTTATAAATTAAAAATGAGTTAAAACCACCTGCTCAGAATCATTCTGTTCGTGCTAGTGAGGTGAAGGTGGGATCCACAACATTTCCCAAGAATCTGGTCATTCCCCACACTTCACATGACTTGAGCGAAAGGTAGTATTTTCTCTATTTGGTGGATACAGGCAAAGATACTACCATGTTCTTCAAGTTAAGAGAGATTGTAAAATTTCTATTCTAAATCATAATTAAGAAACCTACTGAAATGTGTAGACAGCTCTGTAATAAATTTGTTGACTTAGGAAGTTTTACGGAATATGGAATATAGGCTTGGCAGTAAGGGGGTGTGTACCAAACAGTACCCCTGTAAAGGTGACTCTGGAATCCCTGGTCTCTTCTCTCGTCATAGCTTCGCCTCTGCACTTCCTGAAGTTTCTGCTGCAAGTGTAGCTGGATTCTCAGTCAGCACTGAAGACCAACCTGACCACTCTTTACCCCACAACCTGCCTCTGCTTCTGCCTTCTGAGCTTGTATAATATTAGTGGAATTTTCTCTCCGTATAAGTGCCTCAGGGTTATCTTTACGTCTTCATTCTATAATGCCGCACAACATTTAGGTACTTGTAGACTCTATCTTTTCCATTAAGAAAACCTCCTTGCTTTCTTTTCAGTCCTGCTGACATGAAGCTAGCCTTCATGGTTTCTGTTGGGATCATTAAAATAATCTCAATATAGCAGTTCTCAATATACTGCCTCACTCTAGAAACACATGTTTACTATTATTGGACCACTTTTGTTTAAATCTACAACTCTAATTCTACCTCTCCTTTCAAAAATCCTAATTGGAGTCCTAATATCTATGGAATTAAATATCAATTTTTATTTTCAAATTTGAGTTCAAAAACCAGAACAGTATTTGATTACCACAAATTTAAAATCTCTATATTTCTCATTATTCCAATGTGTATGCTATCATCTGTGGGAAAATTTAACTTCAGAAAGGTGCCCATTTTTTCCCACTTCTATTCATTCTGTCCTTGCTTTTTTCCTATATTTGAAATTCCTTTTGCCATAACCTCCCTAAATGACCCAGTTTTATAAAGGTATCCCTGGTCCGCTTAGGAAGATTAACTATTATCTTCATGTAATCATGAAAGATTTTTCTCTCCATAAATCATCATTGCTTTAATCAAAATTGATATTATCTTATAAAATCATAATTGATGTATGGAAAGATGTTTAATTTTAGAACATGCATGGGAAATTCAGCTATAAATTCAGATAGGATGTATTTTAACTTTGCTGTGCTACCAAGGGGAAAAAAGCCCACAAAATATTGTTAGGTCCTAAAAGAGAAGTTATTATAACCCATCATTTTAACTATATAATATATTAAAATTAGATTTCTTAGGAAGAATACTTGAAAACTATTTACTAGGAGGATTAATATATAGTAATCTAAAATTGTGATATATTTTCTACTCATTCTGGAGATACTTGAGACTGTAGTGTTACTGCCAGTAAAAACATAAAATCAGAGACTTGGGACTATTGAGGAACAAAACTACATTATTTCATTATTTTAAAAATATATATTCTGCATTAATAATGAAAAGATAATATTGATTTTGGATATAATTATATAAAGACGACTGTTAAGAATTATAGAAATCTTTTGTTCTTATTGTTTTCCTATGATTCTCACTAAAATTTGAAACTGTGTTTTATTATCCTCAAATCATTTATAGAGGCCTACATAAATTTTCAAGCTGGATCCCTGCCCAACATAGCACCGAGATCAAGGGTTTATTTTCTAGTAAATTACAATCCAGATCTTTGCATCATGAGTTAACCAATTTATGAAAGTTTTAGCCATAAACTAACCTGTCATCTGGTCTTTGCATTTCAACACGAGAGAAAATGTCAGCTGGGTAAAATGGAAATGTAATTAGGATAGACCAAGGAGGGACATTCAAAATAGATTTTGACTTTGGATATGTTTACAAGGCAAACTGTCCCTACCCACAAAACTAACTGCTTAAGTATATAACATACTCCTTAGGTTACATTGTAGCAGAAAGAGGACAATATTGATAAGCATGTTGTGAAATTGATCAATGTTTAATGTATGCTTCTACTACAGAAGAAAGGAAAAGAGTAGTGATGCTGGGTCAGTCATGTCAAGAGATAATGCTGCGAGGGAAGGAGAAACTGATGAAGAGGGTTATGTAACAGGAAGCCTCATAGGAAAGAAGATGAACTATGATGATTGCCTCTTGAAGACGCAGAAGATCTAGAAAGGGCAACAAGAATTCAAACAAGATCACAGAACTAAGGTCCAACCTGGGGAATGATCCAGTAATTTAGTCCTGATAATTAACTGCTGGTGGCTTTCTGAGAGAGAAAGACACTACCAGAGCTTTTGCATGTGCACGCACACACACACACACACACACACACACACACACTCTATATCTGTATAATGACTCACTCAAAGGAAAGTATGAGTACTATTATTGGACTGCTTTTGTTTCTAACTGTAACTATAATTATCTTGCTTGCAATGCCCTGGCCACTTTGGACTCTGTCAGCAGGAAGGGCCTTACCAGATAAAGCCCCTCAGCATTGTATCAGAACCATGAGCCCAAATAAACTTCTTTTCTTTACAAGTAGCCATTCTCAAGTATTTTATTATAGTAACAAATTAAAGCAATATACCTATCTTCTCAAGAAAGCCTTTCATGATTTCATAAGCTCCCAAAGATTACCTAAGATGGGAAAATTATTGTAAAGATCTCAATAGTTGCAAATAATTTATCACTAATAATAAAAAATCAAGAAAGCTCAAAAAGATATGCCTTAAGAAGAAAAAATCTTTTACAAGACATCCAAATTTATTCCTGTACTGACAATATTATGATTCACAGGAACTGATAGCTTCATTATATTAAAGGAAATGGGTATAATGCTTTAATGAATGAACAAGAGATGTCTGAGATTCTCCTCAGAGTTTATTCATGGGTGTGTGCTCTACTGATAGTCACTGTGTGTTTCATGGTGAAAAAAAGTAAAAGCTGAGAAATGCTGGTATAGTAGTTTTTGTTTGTAAAGGGTAGAATATCTACTTTTCAATTAGACTATAAATTCTTCCAGGAAAAGATCCATGTCTTTGATTTATTAAAATACCAAGTACAGTTTGGCACCTAGTAGTCCCCCAAGAAACTATAGAAAAATAGCTGAACAGGTCAGCAAGTATGGTGAGTTGTTAATTACTACTAGAAAAGCTGAATTACAAATAACCTAATTTTCAAGCCGGAGGGGGGAAAAATCATCAGTATATAAATACTGAAAAATAACAGGAGGTGCTAAAATCTAAGAAAAGTTTCTGGGAACTTATGAAAAAAATTAGAAATGTAAATTGGTTGAATCATTGTAAAATGCAATTCATAAATATAAGTTGCCTAAAAAAAAGTTCACAGAGAACACTCAAACTAAAAATCTACATTTTTAGCTGAAGAGTAACAGTGATGATTCGTAAGTACACATATTTATTCACTGTAATTTAAGAAATGGTTATTCATCTAAAAAAGCAGAAATTGACTGAGGTGACATAAACCAGTGAAGTGTGGCAGTGAAACGGAAATATTCAGGAGCACAGTCACTCACGATGTAACCTGTGTCACTTCGTAGCTGTGTTACCTGAGAAATCAAAGGTGTGTGACTGTTTTCTTTGGCTCATTTCTCCTCATCAGGAAAGCAATAATAAAATGAGTACTTATTAGATTGAATAAAAAATATGGTAAATGCTGCTGCCAAGTGCCCTCCAACAGAAAGGTGGTGTTGATTGTGTTTTTCGACCTTGATGGAATTGTGCAAGCTGAGTTTGTTCCCTGGAACACTACATGAGCTCTGAATACACTTATTAGAGTGTTTAAGAAATGATGTGCATAGAACATGGGCTGAGAAATGGGCAAATGGTTTCATCCTCTTTGTCAACACTTCATGTCACATATTGCTTCTGGTATTACCATATCTGGCAACACATGACTTCTGATACTTTCCCAATGTTAAAGTGACCAAGAAATGTTAGTGTTTTGAATTCCTTCAAGATATCCAACAGCCAGGATAGCACAGTTAATGACACTTAAGGAAGAGGATTTTCAGAACTGCTTCAGACTGTGGCAAGAATGATTGGATAAGTGTGTTTGAATCGAGGGAGTATATTTTGAGGGGAATTAATGGCAATGAGTGTTACTGAAATAAATTTTTAAAAATATAAACATTCACTGTATGTTCTGATCATACCTCATATGTTTGTCAGAATTTTGTAGGAAAATAAAATATTGTTGTAGGTAGTATTATTTTCATTGAATTGTCAACTAAAAAATTATTCTTTTCATCCAAATAATTTCCAAGGAAAATTGGTTAATGTCAGCATAATGTTAAGTATGTGTTTGCATTTATTAAAAAATAATCATTTTGGGCTGGGGATTTAGCTCAGTGGTTTCACCACCTGTTGTACAAGCACAAGGACCCGAGTTTGATCCCCGGTACCAAAAAAAAAAAAAAAAACCATTTTATAAATATTATCTTGGGAGAAACACCAAAACATTAGCAGTGTTTTAAGGAAAGGAAAGAATTTAAAATAAGTTTCCATATTTTGGTGTTTTGTATGTGTGTGTTTCTTTGCATTGAAAAGAAAAGAATATTGATTACCTTTCCTATTATACACAAAATATAGTGGATTATGTACATATATTATGTACCTCATCAAACCCATAGTTCATCTAAGTTAGCATCCTTAGAAAACATGGGTAGGATTGTCTTCATAGAATATTATTTTGTTTAATACTTAATTTTACTTAGTATTGTTTTCTTTCAAATCATGCCTCTAAGCTCACATTTTACTGACTAATACCTTTAGTATGTACTAATACTTTAATATATAAAATAAGTGGTATAAAATACTTGAGAATATTTAGTACATTACTTCATAGTATATTTTCTTGTTATTCAAAGTTAGTAATGGATTCCTTTTCATAAGTGTGTTCCTGCTCATGTCAAGAGATCTAATGTGTTTGAAAGTTAACTCCAAATTTCACTGTCTATACTGTACTTCTGTATCTCAAGACTAGGTGACCTGGAAGTTAGGCATTAACCTCCCATGGGTCATTTCCTTTAGGGTACAAATGTCCCTAGGGGGTTTTATTGACTGCCCCATGACTTGTTGGTTTTCTTCATTCATGCACCTATCATCTTGTATTGTGCAGGGTATACAGTAACCACTCCAGGGAATGGAAATTCCCATGCACTGGCTTTCCTGATGTGTGTCCACCCAAACCTGCTAATTCAAATTCTTATATTTCTCAATGAATAGCAACCTTATCCTTCTGTAATCTCATGGCTAACCCTGTAACCTTATGTTTCACTGTCATCTTTCCCTCATATCCCGTTTCCTGTTCATTAAAAAATACTATCAGCTTCACATCCAAACACTTCTAGAATTCAACTTTTCATTACCCTCACTGTAGTCTCAGCCTCATAAAATCTCACTGTATTATTACTGTAACGACCTTCTGTCTTCCTACTTCCATCTCTGTCTCCCTACATTTTATTCCCAATAGTGCAGCCCAAATGACTCTCTTCATGGACATTAGGCCTCTTTAAACCATGCACAGGTCTTCATTCACTCTCTATAGAAAGCCAATGGTGCACAAATGCCTACCTGACCTTGCTTCAGAGTGTCTCTGACCTTTCCTTCTTCTATTCCTTGTGACCCCTCCTGTCCATTCAACACACCTGTCTTATTGCACAGGAAGGCCCTTGCACTGTGCTTGAATATGTGTATGGCAAAATCCCCCACTGTACTCAAATTTCCTCCCATGTCACCTTCCTGGTGGGGTTTCTCTTTTCTCAGTCATCTCAACCTTAACCTCTTTGCTTGTCCTCCTTGTTCCCTTTTCCTGATTTATTTTTTCCTATAGAACTTAACGGCCTTCCAGTGTAGTTTATATTTTATTAATATATGTATTGTTGATTGTCAGTCTCAGCCTGTTAATATATGTACTACCCCTAGACAGACATTGTTCCTTTTTATCCGTGATTTATTCCAAGTGCCTAGTAAAATATGCCTTAAACATATTTATTGAATGTATGAACTGTATTTTTGATTGCTTATTCTTATCCATATTGAATTTTATTAAAGTGCAATTAGTACTTTATTTTATGTCTCTATTGTATTTCAATTTTAGTGCAAATTCTTGTTGACTTTACAGTATTTTAATATTTATGCAACCCCACTCATTAATATGAAGTAGTCTTACTTCATATTAATAAACACACTGATGAGAAAAGTCAGAGTAATATGACCATAGAGACCAAGCCTAGATAATAAAAGGAATCTTTGTATACGCTTTAATACTAGTTCCGTGAGCAATGTGTTTCTTGATCTAATGATTGTCTAATTGATAAAATGAGATACTATGTTCTTGGCACATCATTGAAAGAAACTGCATTTACGGTTGTTTAGGCAAGAACTAGTGAAAATTTCAAATTCATTTTTTATGAATGATAAAGAGATTTCTGAAACAGTGTATTATAAAATAAAAGATTAATTTATGTATTAAACTTGACCCCGAACAGGGTAAATATTCACGTTTGTAGACTTGTACAAACAACTGAACAGCTACATAAATTAAAGGTGTTTACATATGGGCACTTTCATGTTAGTTGATGATAACATTTGCTTTTCATTATTGTAATGTAATAGATATGTTAAATATTCATCTTATTTAAATTTAACAAAATGCATAGTGTAGTTATTAATCCATTTTCTGGTGAAGAAATTAAGGATTTTTCTATCAATTTCCTAACTGATGGATGAGCAGATAAAATGTACATACTCCTGTTCCTCTTTTCTTCAAATCTGCCAGTGTTCTTCTACAACCCTCTTCTAATTTCCATAATTCCTCATGAAATCATTACTTTCTTTTCAATATTCCAGCTCATCAGATGATATTAGTATCCACTGGGCTTAAATATATTTTTCTTTTCTAATCGAGACCTTTTTATTCTCTCTACAAGTATAGCATTTAACTACATATGAATATAGTTTCTTTTTTATGATGGCTTTATTGAAATATTATTGATACACATTTAATGCATATAATAAAGGGTATTATTTGATATATTTTGGCTTATGTACATTTGTGTGAAGCCATTGCTATGATCAAGACATTGACTATATTCATCAACCTCAAAGTTTCCTTGTGCCCCTTTGTAACTCCATTCTTTTCTCCTTCCTTGCCTTTTTCACCCAACAGTCATGGATCTGCAAGTACAGATTATATGTATTTTTTAGAATTTTAAACAAAGGAAATCATGGGATATGCATATCTCTCTCTCTCTCTCTCTCTCTCTCTCTCTCTCCCTCTCCTTCTCCCTCTCCCTCTCTCTCCTTCCTTTCATTCAGAATTATGATTTTGAGATTCACCTTCCTGTGTCACGTTTTTGATAGTTTATTCTGTTTTCCTGCTTAGTATTACTTCATTGTTTGGGTACATGACAATTTATTTTCTGTTCATCTGCTGATGTAACATTTCATTGTTTGCATTTTTTGGCTATTGCAAATGTAGCAGCTATGAGTATTCACACGTAAGTCTTTATGTGGACATGTTTTCATTTTCTTGGGAAATACAATGCCAGGGTCATAACTTTGAGATATGTTTAGTATTTTACAAAACTACTATATTTATTTCCAAAGAGTTTGTGCTGTTTCTACTTGAAGTTCATGGGACCTCCAGTTATGGTCATACTTTTAATTTTAGCCTTGGTTGTGCATGTGTAGTGATAGGTAATAGTGGTTTCAATTTACACTTCCCAAAGTACCATAACATTGAAGTCAATTCCTGTGTCATTTTCCATCTGTACAATTGTTTACAATCCTTCTGCTTTACAACGTTACTCATTTTTAATTTTGCAATTTTTTTGTTGAAGTGTAATTATTCTTTATATATTCTAGTTGCTAATCTTCTGCCTGGATGTTCAGTTGTCCCTTACTATCTATTAGAGATTGCTTCCATGATGCTGGTAGATACCAAAATCTTCAGCTGCTCACGTCCTTTATGTATTATGGGGTTGTATTTGCAACCTACACATGTCCTCCTGTGTACTTTAAATATCCGTAGATTACTTAAAATTTTTGATACAATGTAAATAATTGTGAATAGCTATTGTTCTGTACTCTATAGGGAACAATGACAAGGAAAAAGTCTGTATGTGTTTATTATAGAAGTAATTTTTAAAAAAATTTTAAAAATTATTTTGGATCCACAGTTGGTTGAATATGTGGATATAGAACCAACTTCATATGGATGGCCAACTGCATGGTTTGTAAATATTTTCTGTATTTAGCGTGTATTCTTTTTTTATACAATGTTTTTCGAAGAGCATTTTATTTTGATGAAGTTTTATTTATTGATTTTTTCTTTTATAGGAAATATTTTGTTCTATTTAGAAAATTTTTGCCAAATCTTAGGTCACTAAGATTTTTTGTTTCTTTCTAGAGGCTTTATTGTTTTAGCTCCTACATTCTATCAATGACCATTCCTATAATTTTTTTGTACATGGTAAGAGATTGGGTCAATGTTTTAATTTAATTTTAATACAAACTAACCAATCATTCCTGCATCATTTCTTGAAAAGATCATATTTTCCCATTGAATTTCCTTGGCACTTTGGTCAAAAATCAATCGAATAGATGTGTGTGGATCTATTTCAGGATTCTACTCTGTTCTATTGACCTATTTATCTATTTTTATGCCAATATCACACTATCTTGATTACTGTAGAGTTTTAAAACATGTAAAAATCAGATATTGCCTCTCCTTCAACTGGAAAACTCATCTTTCTGAAGCTTGTTTTTTTACCTTAGGATGATTAGAACAGAATTACCTTTAATGTATGGCTGTTTGGGGCAGATTTCTGAGGCAGTCCCCTCACTATGCCACTGTATGCACAGTGAATTATGTTTTCCACTGGGATTGATGAAGACATGGATTATTTCTAGCCCCATGTGACCCCTAAGATTTTTTCCTCCTTCTTTTGGAATAGGACCTTCTTGATCACAGGTAATTTCCTTACATGCATGTGCTAATCAGTACTCCACTGAAGACTCAAGGAGGCCCATCTGCAAATGTCCAGGCTTCTTTCTCTGCATGTGTGCAGTAGCTTCCTCTGTGGAACTTTCCCTCACAACTGCAGCTGTCTTGGACTCCCAGCCTTCCATTCTGCCTTCTCAACTCAGGATGACAGCTGGGCTACAGCTGAGTCCTCCACCTCTGGGATTAAATTGGGTATTCTCTCTAATGGTAATTGTAGACTTTCTGTCAAATGTGTTCTTTCTCTTAGAGATCACTGTTCTGCACTATCTGATGTTCAGTGCCTTACAACCATGGTTTCACATATTCCATCCAGTTTTTTTCCCCCTGAAGCTTTAGATAGTAGGATAAATCTGCTTCCTGTTACTCCATCTTGGCTGGAAATGGAGAATTCTAGTATCCTCAAATCCAAAGAACTAAACTATGCCTCTCTTCCTGGTTCTAGAAGAAACTTAGTCTAACTTAGAGTCATCCTGTTGTGTATATATATATATATATATATATATATATATATATATATATATTTTCTTTTTTCTTCTTTTTTTTGATGGTTTCAGCAGCAGAAATTTATTTTCTCACAGATTTAGAGACTGGAAAGTACAAGATCAAGGTGCTAGCCTTGGTGTAATCCCTCTTCCTGGCTCACAGGCACTTCCTTTATCACTGTGTCCTTACATGGAAAAAAAAAGACTGAGCTCTCCAGTGTTTCTTTTTTATAAGAACACTAATCAGGCCCTACCTTTGTAACCTCATTTATCTTTTTTAAAAAAATTATTTTTATTGGTACATTTAAGGTATACAATATAATGACATTCATCATTGGAAATTTGCACCTTTACATAATCCATCTTGGTTCTTATTTTTTTCCCCTTCCCCTGCCCTCCCTTCAACCCCTCCACCCCTCCCTATCTACAAAGACTTTGTTTCCATTTTTTCTTTTTCTCATATTAATTCCATTCCCCTCTTTCCTTTCCCCTACCCCTCCCACTTCCCCTTCCCTTTGCCCCCTTTCTTCTTATTTCACATTATCTATTATACCTTTAAGTCCTTATTTACATTTTCAGTTCCTCACACTAGAGAAACTATTCGGTATTTACATATGTGTGTCCTATTTATTTCACTGAAGAGTTTCACCTCAATGTGCATCCATTTAGCTATAAATGTCTCTAGTTTCTTGTTCTTTATGGCTGAGTAATACTCTGTTTTATTAAAAAAAACAACAACACATTTTCTTTATCCAGTCTCCACTTGATGGGCAATTGGGCTGCTTCCAAGTTTTAGCTATCACGAATTGTGTTGCTATAAACATGGGTGCACATATATCACTATGGTATGATTCTTTTTTTTTTTTTTTTTTTGATATCGGGGATCGAACTCGGGTCCTTGTGCTTGCAAGGCAGGTGGCGGAACCACTGAGCTACATCCCCGGCCCTATGGAAATGTCTGTTCATTTCAGTTGCCCATTTTTGCATTGGGTCTTTAAATTTGGGAGGTCTGATTTTTTTAAAGCTCTTTACATATTCTAGATAGTAGACCTTTATCTGAGGGACAGCTATTGAAAATATGTTCCCACATTGTGGGTTGTCACTTCACACTGTTGGTGGTTTCTTTTGCTGGGCAGAAGCTTTTTAATAAGTAGAGATTTCACTTGTTGATTGTTTGTGCTAGTTCACAGGCAGCAGAAGTTTTGTTCATAAAATCTTGTCCTACACCAGTGTCTTCAAGAGTTCTACCTAACCTCTGTTCCAGCCAGTTCAGTGTTTCTGTTTTAATATTTAGATCTTTAATCCCTTTCAATTTTAGTTTAGTGCATGGTGAGAAATATAAGTCTAGCTTTAATCTTTGGCAATTTGAAACCCAATTTTTCTAGCACCATTTATTAAAGAGGCTATTTTTCCTCCAGTGACGGTGTTTGGCTCCTTTGCAGAAGATGAGGTGGCTGAGTGTGTCTAGAGTTGTTTCTGCATCTTCTAATCAGTTCCACTGGTCCTCAGGTCTGTTTGTTTGCCAATACCATGCTGTTTCATCACAGTGGCTTTGTAGTATAGTTTCAAGTTGGGGGTTGTGATACCCCCTGTGATATCTCTGTTGCCTAGAATTGCTTTTGCTATTCTAGGTCTCTTCTGGTTCCAAATGAATTTTTGGATTGTTTTCTCCAGGTCTGTGAAGTATGCTGCTGGGATTTCAATTGGGATTACATTGAATCTATATAGTAGTTTTGGAAGTATGGCCATTTTCACTGTGTTGATTCTTCCTACCTAGGAGCAAGGGTTGTCTTTCCATTTTCTGATATCCTCTTCAACCTCTTTTTGCAGGGTGCTGTAGTTTTCAGAGTAGAGGTCTTTGATTTCTTTCATTAGGTTGATTCCTAGGTATTTCAGTTTTTTGGATGCTATTGTGAAAGGAATTGATTGGCCCATTTCTCTCTCAGTGAGTTTATATTTTACTATATATTCTACCACTTTGCTGAAGCAAGCCAAAGAAGATTTTAATAAATGAAAGGACATACCATTTTTATAGAAGGGATGACATATCAAAAACATGTCAAGGGCCAGGGATTTAGCTCAGTGGTTCCACCACCTGTCTTGAAAGCAGAAGGACCCGAGTTCAATCCCTGGTACCAAAAAAAAAAGTCAAAATTTTTATCATCAATCAATAAATATTTTACAGTTCCAAAAGAACTCCACTAAATTATTTTTATATCATGTGAGAATGTATTCTACAAATTATATAGAAAAGCAAAGTGTCAAGAACAGTAATGACATATAAAAAAATTCAAAAATCTAAGTGACATATTTGTTTATATATATATATATAGAAATAATAAATTGGACAAAAGCATGAATAAAGAAATAGAAAAATATATATGAGGCCTTGGCAGCCCAATAAAAATCTTTGGGAAAAACAGTCTAATAGTGTGTTTTTATGTTTAAAAAATGAATTATGCTTCTCAAAATAGAAGCAAAACTAAGTCTAAATAAATTATTAAATGTGGAAAAGACATACTAATCACATTAAGAAAAGTATAGAATGTTCTGTTCTAGGAATAAATAGAAAAATTTCTTCAAGATACACACACTCAAATAACAAAATGAATAAAATGAAGTTAAAATGAAAAATAAATGCAAAGAGTGGTATATTTTAAAAGAAATATTTAAATCCTATGTTAAACAAATAATTATTCAAAATAAAATTTAAGCTCCTGAATATTGTTAAGAAAATGGCAAGTGGCTCATTTAAAAAAATAGCTACAAATATAAAAAAAAATTCCCAGAAACAGAAAATAGAATGGTCAATAAACAGTATCAGTCTAACTACTAGTTACAAATAATGATCAATACCATCTTCTAACTATCAAATGGCAAACGTTTCAGAATATAATAATAGCAAGCATGAGTGTGTAGAAAGATTGTTAATTTTTTTTTTCTCCTTATATTCTTCTATTGGTACATTTTAGGTATATAATACGTTTACATTTATCATTGGGTGCTTGTACCTGTACTTGATGTATCTTTGTTTTTATTTTTTCCCCATTACCTGTGTGCCCTTCACCCCCTCCACCCTTCCCTATTTACATAGATTTCATTTCCGTTTTTTTCTTTTCTCATAATTTTTCTTTTCCCTTCTTTCCTTTCCCCTTCTCCTCCCACCACCCCACCCCTTTGGACATTTTCCTATTTCTAAGCGTCAATTCTTCATTGTTAATCCTTTAAAGAAGATGTGTTTTTTTAATAAAATGGAGTACTACTCAGCCATAAAGAACAAGAAACTAAAAAAAAAAAAAGAAATAGGCCAGGGATTTAGCTCAGTGGTTTCCCAGCCTGCTGCGCAAGCTTAAGGACCCGAGTTTGATCCCTGGTACCAAAAAAAAAAAAAAAAAAAAAAAAAAAAGAACGAGAAACTAGAGTCATTTATAGCTAAATGGATGCATATAGAGGCTATACTCTTAAGTGAAATAAATAGGACACATATGTGTAAATATCGAATAGTTTCTCTAGTGTGAGAAACTGAAAGTGAAAATAAGGTAATATTTTGAATTATGAAACTGACAAAAGATTCCAGCGCTCCACATACAAATTATATAGGCTAAAAAGCATTTTCAAGTGTGGTATGATGTTGCAGGAGCTATGTATTAATTTTCAATAGCTTTCCATTTACTTTTCTTTAGACTAGTAAAAATTGGCAATGCCCTTATTTTGCATCTATTTTCTTCGACAGTTCTGAAAATAGCCTTTGTATTTCAAATATTGTTAATTTACAATTTGATTTATTCTTGACTTCTAAAATTACCATAAACTAATACATACTCTTTGTTATGTTTTATATCTGCCAATAATTTCTTTAAGCATTTTGCACATTTCAACTAATTAATAGTCACTATCTCCCTTTTAAAAAAGGATTAATAGCATCACTATTTTGCACAAAATAAAATGATAGTGGAAATCATATCTAATAACCTGGATAATAAGAAGTAGAACTGATGTTAAATCTGTGTTCTTGGCTGTGAATCTATTAGACCCTTTGTGAAACTTCTCAGTTTTATTTTCTGTTCATATTTTTGCATGTTTTTCTCTCTATGCTACATTTTGTGCAAATTATTTTAGATTATCTTTCAAGTTACTAATTTCTTTTTTAGCTACATGTAACATAGATTTTATTCACTGATTTAAAAAAATTATTCGTATTACTTTCTGTATGTTAATTTGTTCCTTTTCCTATTCATCTGTTTTTATTTACATTTGATTTCCTTATTTGTTGTTGCATAACAAATTATCTATTTTTGATTTCATTATTTGTTGTTTCATAATCACTTGGTTATTATATGGCTAGTTATTTCTTTGAGAATATTGAGAGTATTATTTTAACTTACAAAAAATCTGAAGTGTATTTTATCCATGGTGAAATACAAACATCTTAAATAATTATATTAATTTTTCCATGGCTATAGGTGATTCATTGCCCCAAACAGGACATAAATTATTTCTATCACCTGGTGTGTTCTCTTTCTAGTCAACATCCTCCAAAGCCCTATTATAATAATTTCTAACATAGTTTTGTCTTAATGAATGCATACTATGTATTCCTTTTTCTTTTTTTTTTTGCTTAATATGCTTTGAATTTCATTTCTGTTATCTCTGGGTACCAATAGTTCATTCCTTTTTATTAATTATATCAATATATGAGAGTTACCTATTCTTATCAGTGGAATTATGCTTTTTCCAGTTTCTGATTATTACAAATACAGATCGTACAGCCAAATTTGTACAAATATTTTGTACACACACATTTTTATTTTCTTGAACATGTAACTAAGAATAAGACTGAAGAGTTGTGGGATAAGGCTTGTTATTATTAAACAGTCAAAGAAACTTCCGAGTTTATTGTAGTATTTTGCAGTCTTCCTGAAATAGAGAAGCTTACCATGTTCTGTGTCTATGCTGACATAGTATTATAAATCTTTTTTATCAATCTTTTTAATTTTAAGCATCTGGGTTATATGCAGTGTTGTCAAATGTGATTTTAAATTGCATTTCCTTCTTTATAAAATGTTATGAACTATTTGTAGCAAATTTACATTAAAAAAATCAACAAGTATTTTCAAAAAATATTTTATGCTTACCTACTTTCTATTGTGACAGCCTTTCCTTCTTGCTAGCTTTGTTATCTCATAATAATTTCCAATTCAGTATTAATGTTGTTTCACATTTATTTAACAAATGTTTTGGTGAATTGGGCTGGTAATGTTTTTATTTTACATTTATATTTTAAGAAGTTTTTCTGTGTATTCATTTCCGGTTGAATGTTGATAGTTCTTTTTTCCTTTTTTCAACATTTTTATCATCCACTCTCATCAGGGTTCATCATTTCTTTCCAATTTTAGTACATGTGCTGCCATAGAAAGCACAGGTTTCATCATTTCTAGTGAAAAATCAACTATCACCTTTTTGTTATTCACTTGAAAAATGTATATTTTTTTCTTTTGATGTATGAAGACTTTTGAAAAAAAAAGGCTTTGTTTTTTAATTGCTCTACTATAAGGTGTCTACAGTGGTCTTTTTCATACCTGAGATTCTCTGAACTTCTAGGTCTTTTTTCGGTACCTTTATCAACTTTGAAAAATTTTAGTCATTCACTCTTCAAGCATTATCTTTGAATAATTTTCCCATGTTCCCTTGTTCTAGGATTTAGATCAAGTAAATATTAGATCACTCAATATTGCCACTATTCTCACATACCGTTCTTTTTACTCTTTTCATTTTTTTCCCTCTAGTTTTCAGAATGTGTGATCTTTCATTTGTCTTCAAGTACAATGACCTTCTTTCTGTCATTACCTACAACATATATGATGCCACAATAAAAGAACTTTCTGGTTAGTCTCACTGCACATCTATTCACATATCTTTGTTCAATGTTTAGCTTATAAAAAGCTACATAGATTAACTTCTAACAGACTTTAATTCTCTACCAACCATGCAAATATAAAAATTAGTTTTATAACTATTAATTAATATTAATGATGAATAGTTTATCCAATTCCTTTGCCCCAAACCTCCAGGGATTTCCTATTGTCCACTGAATTATCTACCAATTCTTAACACTATGTTGATCATCTTTCATAATTTGGTCCCTGTTACGGCTTGTGTCTAGATGTTACCTTAAAGCCTCATGTGGTTATAGGTGGAGCTTTTCAGAGGTGACCAGATCTAGAGTGTGCGATGCTGGATTTAAGTGTATGATGCTGAGATCAAGGGTGTGTGATACTCCACTGATTGGTTTGGTATAGTCCTGGGAGTGGATAATGGAAAAGGCCACCCTGAGTATGAGTACCATTTGCCATAGGCCATCTAGCCTGGATTTGATATAGGGGACAGAAAGAGGGCTGTTGTGGTCCTTTGTTGCTTGTTGCTGCTGCTTTTTCTGCCTTCTACCTGCCGTGAACTGTTTCTCCCTGGTGATGCCCCTCTGCCATGCCAGCCTGCCTTGAGGACAGCTGATTATAGACTGAAACCTCTACAAACTGTGAGCTGAATCAAACCTTCCCTCCTCTAACTTTGAGTATTGGATATTTTGTCTCAGCAATGAGAAAAGTTCTTAAGAGAGTCCGAACTTACAATTTTCTAGATCATTGCCTACTATATATTTCTTCAGTACATACACACTGACTTTACTCAAGGTCAAGCACTCTGCTAGGCACTGAGAAACAAAAAATGAGCAAACTAATTAGAGTCTGCTATGGTCTGAATGTTGTGTCCCCCCCAAATCCATACTTTCAAATTCTAAAATGCAATGTAATAATTTTAAAAGGTAGAGCCTTGGAGATGATTAGATCCTGAGGGCAGAGACTTCATGAACACTATTAGTGTCCATATAAAAGAAATTCCACCAAGAAATGGAAGGAGGGGGAGAGAAAGGGAGGGAAATAGAATTAAGATGTGTTATGGACATGTATCAACTCCACTCCCTATGATAAATGCAGTCATTATGTACTGGAAACATGTACTCATAAAAATTAAAATTAAAATATGTAAAAATAAAATGCATCTAAAAAAAAAGAATTCTAGAGAACAGCCTTGCCCTTTCCCTCATGTGAAGATGTAGTGAGAAGCTGCTGTCCAGGAGGAGTAGGTCCTCCTCAGACATGGAATCTACCAGCACTTTGACAGGAACTTCTTGACATAGATTTCTCTGTCTCCAAAATTGAGAAAAAATATTTGTTGTTTTAAACCACCTAGTTTGTGGTATTTTTGTTATAGCAGTTAAAATTACTTGTGACCTAGTCTTTCCTTAAAAATAGGGTAAACTCTGTTTATTGGACCATACAGGTATGCAGTGATCATACAAAAAAAGTCATAAATTACACCTGTAATTTTTGTAACAGAGTTTTATGGTACAATGAAGTAATATATTAGATTCTGATCAGATTAGCATGGTTGAAAATTTTTCTCTCACTAAGTAGTGATTCATGATAAGAAGTGAAAATGAACACAAGGTGAATACAATGAAGAGGGAGAAAGCATTTAGTAATAAAAGGAAATAAAAAATGAGAACATTCTCAAAATCTCTGCGTGGCAAAATATAGGATGAATCATATAAGTAACTGAAACAAAACCGTGTCACTTGACTGTAGGAAATGAAGTGTTCCAATTCTGAGATGAAGCTAGTCAGGAAGATTAGGAGCCAGATACAAAGTGGCTTGTAGAATTTCAGACTTTACTTCAAGGTCAATGGAAACTTATTGAAGAATTTTAAGTATAGGGGTGACATAATCAGAACTTCTATAGAAAAAAATCAACATGAGTGCCATAGAAAATGAATTTGAGGAAGACAAGAATGGATATGTGGAGACTGGTACAGCTAGAATATCGTGGTCCAGGTTAGAGATGATGAGTTTGCATCAGCACTGTTGCTATGGTTATACAGTTACTATGACTATATAAGAAAAAATAGACTAGAGAAGTATACAGATAAAATCAAATTCGGTAGTTGTTTTAAGGTGATAGGTGAGTTTTGTAAGATCAAAGATGAGTTTTGGCTTACTTAAAATGATGGAAGATAGATTCTCACTGCAAAATGGATATTGAAGGGAAATTCCATTTTTAATTTCATTTGGCAAATATGTGTTTTAGCAGCCTTTGATTTATCCAAATGGAGTTTGCAAGAAGGGAGTTGAAGGTTCAGGTCCACAGTTCAACAAAGAGGTCTGGGAATATAAATTGGAAGTCATCTTAATGTAAGTACTAAACTTTTGAATCTATGTAGTAAATAAAGATAGGTGCAGTTGAGATCATCAAAAAAGAAAGTATGAAATGAGGAAAGAATAGAACTAAGGAAAAAATTGCCCCCTGTATTTCATCACTGTTGAGAGGAAGATGAGTCTGAAATGGTACAATGATAGTCAAGCTGAGATGAAATCAAGATGAGAGAAATGTTTAAAAAGTTTATTTTCTGGACTCCAAAAGAAAGATATTAATTCCAAGAGAATGTGAAACTTTTGATCAATGTAGATGAAAATCAAATATTTTCATTATATTGTGTGATGCAGAAATTATGGTAATCTTATTTGAAATTATGTCTGTAGGTTAATCATGGTTTATGTCAGATTAGAGGAAATTATGTGTTTGAAAAAATTAAAGAGTTATAGAAAAGACAGAAAAACAGTAGCATAGTTGGAGCCAGGTAAGGTGAACACATCTGTAATCCTAGCTCTTCTGGAGGTTGAGGCAGAATGTTCACAAGTTCAAGAGCAGCCTGGGAAATTTAGCAAGATTCCATCTCAGTATAAAAGGGCTGGGAGGTATCTCAGTGCCACTTAGTTTCAATCTCCATTACCACCAAACAGACAAATGAACAAAATAACAACAATGATGATGAAAAGCCAAAGAAGAGCAGCACAGATATACTCAAAGTCTCTAAAGAAAAAACTCCAATAAAACAGAATAGACCACATATTTAAATGTGCAATTCATGAAATCTTCTAAAATAAAACAGAATTTTATCTACATAATAAACAAGCATACCACATTCTGAGATTGGATTTTAATAAGACATATTTTGCTTAAAAAGCCATTGAGAAACAAGGCAAACCATGACTTATTTTGTGCCTAACATTGTTCTGGTTAAAATAAAGTTCGTATGATATAAAATACAGAGATTTATGTGCACCATGATATTTTTTGATATGTAACCTCAATCTAGATTTGGAATATTATGTGCTAAGATAGCCTCATGCCTCTTTTCAGTAAGTACTGCCTACAATAATCACTGTTTTATTACTGTCACCTTGTGCCATTTCAACTAATGTAATTGCACAACATGTATTATTTTGTGGCAGATTTTTTGTTACTCAAGACAATATTTTGGAAGTTCAACCATGTTGTGGCATTGTAAAGTGGCATCCCATTATATGAATACGTGGAATTATTTTATCCATTTCCTGTAGAAGGTATTTTATTGTTTCTAGATTTTGATTAATATGAATAAGCTATTAATCCTGTTTATTGTTTTTGCATAAGTATCAAAGAGTGAAATTGATTAGTTACAGAATAAAAATATGTCTAACTTTATTTTTTATATATTTATTTTTTTAAAGAATCCGCTTAGGCCCCATCTCTCTTTACTCCATCATCCAGAACTTAATTGTATCAAATAAAACTCAGAAACTGTGGGCAGTGTCTATATTGAGATGTGGGAAAATATGGAACACTTCACAAATTTGCGTGTCATCCTTGTGCAGGGGCCATGCTAATCTTCTCTGTATCGTTCCAATTTTAGTATATGTGCTGCCGAAGTGAACACAAAGTATGTCTAACTTTATATACATATAAGAAACTGTCAACTCTTTTTCTAAAGTGCTTGCATTTTAACCTTCTACCAGTATGATGGGGCTATAAAAGAGCACCAACAGAATTAATGGATCATGTAACAATTCTATTTTTATTTTTCCCAGCAACAACTCTACTGTTTTCTATAGAAGTTGCAATATTTTACATTTCTACTAAGAAAATACAAGAATTCTAATTTCTCCACAATACTTTGGTAATACTTGATATTTTCTGTTTTTGTTTTGCTTTGTCCTGCTTTTTTTTTTTTTAATAACCTGATGTTCTGAAATGGTATCACTTAGTAGTTTTCATTTGAACTTCCTTGATGATTAGTCATTTCAAGCATCTTTTCACATACTTGGCTGATAGCTTGTCTTGGAGAAATATATATTAAATTTTTTGTCTATTTTTCATTTTTTGGTGCTGGGAATCGAGCTCGGGACCTTGTGCTTCTAAGGCAGGTGGTGGAACCACTGAGCCAAATCCCCAGCCTATTGGTTTATTTTTTAATCAGGTTTATTGGTTGTTGTTGAGTTGTAGGAGTTCTTTAGGTAATAGGGATATTAACACATCATCAGATATAACTACAAATATTTTTTAATCTTTCAAGCATAAAAAATCATTTTGGCTTAGGATATTTACAAACCAACTCAATGCAGTAGAAATAGAACAAAAAACCCAAAACACAACAGAAAAGATGTGAGCCCAGGATTTTTTTGAAGATATCCTCAAGTATTTCAGTTATTATAAAAGTATTAAATATATAAGAATCAAGGCAGTATTTTCACCAAAACACCATAATCTACTAGTGTTTTATCTGATGACCACCAAGAAACAACTGCGAATAAATAAAAAGAAAATTGAGCAGTGAGCACAGAATATTTTTAATGCTAGAGCTGAGATTAAAACCAATGTGGACAATAAATTTAAAGACAAGGCAAAATTTGTTATAAGATGCAGGCCCAACATGGTAAAGGTCCACACTGCCAAACTGCAATCTCTTTACTTTTAAGATCTGACATTCCTAGAAATCAGAAGAGAGAATAATAGCAAAATCACATGAAGCCAACATCATTTCTTTTGTATTTCAAATGATGAGCTGATTGCCCCTTGTTTCTGCTTTCCCCTCACTTTCTCTGCCTATCACACCCACTTACTGTGTTTAGCTCCTCAGACCTCCCACCCCTTTTGTAGATGGGATGGTGCAGCTTATGTGTTGCTAATAAAAGCCAATAGATCTTTGAATACATATTGGTTGCAAATCCATTCTTTCACAAGTTATATGTTCTTTCAATGGAGAAATGATGTAATTTATTAAAAAAATAAACATTAATGGCTAAAAAGAAGAAAAGATAATAGTTACAGTAATGGCATTATTCACAAAATTAAGTAGCTGAAGGACATAATATCAAGCTGACAAGTCATATCAAAAAAAGTCTTAGCATTTCAATGGCACAAAAATAAGCAATTAGAAAGTCAATAGTTTCAGAGGAGTGCTATATATTGATTAACATTTCCATACTCATTGTGTGCTTTGATGGAAGATCAAAGCCTGCATTAAGATGAGGAATGCAGAGATTGAAAGAAAGGACAAACAATGTAAGTATTTGAAACAGATAGCAACTGCACCAAGTATTGGCCCTCTAAGGAAACTTAGAGGTAAAGAATATTGAAGAAGAGAGAACAATTCTGAAGCTTTTCTTAAAAGGTTGATGACACTATGTGAATGCCTTTTTTAATTGCGGAAGAATGGCATAAGAGTAAATTGAAGAAAAATGGAAATATTTTTATTTTTTCTATGTTGGTATTGATTTAATTCTTTTTTTTTTTTTTTGGTACTGGGAATCGAACTCAGAACCTTGCGTTTGCCAGGCAGGTGCCAGAACCACTGAGCTAAATCCCCAGCTTCTGTTGGTATTGATTTGACTAGATTATTAGCTGACCTACTGGCTTGTGATTTCTAAATTAAGAGCTAGAGCAAAACACTCAAATGATAGGACAAATTCAAGGCTAAAATATTTGTCAGCTTTGTCTTATTACTCACAGAAAAAAACATTATAGATGACTCTTCAGAAAAGAGAGGATTCCAGGACATTGGGGGCAAAGGTGTACATTGTAGGTGTCGGTTTCTCACAGATGTCAGGAGGGTGAGGGCAGACTAATTGGGTGGAACTGAGTCTCTCGATGATTTTGTTTTTGAAAAACCAGTTGTGCTTGCGAGGCAAGTGGCAGAACCACTGAGCTAAATCCCTGGCCCCTAGAATACATTTTAAAGAAGATACATCACAATTCATTAAGAAATAATTTTAGCTATAAGAATTAAATTGATCAAGTTAATTCTATGTTATAGAATAAGTTTAAAATAAGGAAACACAGCTGAGAAACATAGAAATATAGTCAGTTTTAACATCAACTCTAAATGAAGTGTGTATGGCATAGTATTAAAAAGGAATATGCATACATGTAACTCTCAATGTACACTAGTCACACAGTAAGAGAAAGAGCAGGGTATTGTTTGTGTAAAGCGTTTTTATTAAATAGGAAATTTGCATGCAGGCTTCCATGTATAATTTTTAAGCTGTCATAAATACAGACAAATTTAAAGATGGCAAGTGGCTCTTTCAGAAGACTAGGATGAAAAGTATTTTGAGAAAAGCAGAATAATTTACAGAAGAATAAAAACTACCAGCAAAAAAAAATGAGTAGCTATTCTCCATATATACTGAGAACAGAACAAGATAAAATAGGCCCCATTATAGACAAAGAGATTTAAATTGCGTGTAAGGTAAAACTTCAGACTAAAAGAGTTTGAGATACTGGTTGAATTTCTTTTTGTTGTTTTGTTTTTGTTTTAAAACCTATTATGTGTGGGAAAGATTCCAATTGTATTTTTAGCGATGACAAAATTACATAAGGTTGAACTCATTATGTAAGTTTGCTGTCACATCCTTACTATTAATGTTCAAGTACAAAGATTTCTTATGGCAAACATGCTGATCACTTTATGCCTATCAATTCTAAAGAAAAAAGCATTAGGATAATTGCTTTAACTATAGGGAAGATATTACCATAGGAGAGAAATGTGAAGAATCAAAATGAAATTCTATGGGACCAGGGAATGCTGCATTTCAGGACACAGGGAGTACAGTTACACAGGTACAGCTAGCCAGTGATTAAACAGGAATTTCTCTGCTGAGCTTGTGATGTAAGTGTGCACAGGAAATTTGGTTCAAACCCTAACCACTATTGGAATGGAGGGTTAGTGAAAGAGGGAGGCCTTGTCTTAGGGCCCTGAAAGAGATCCATTTTGGGATCACCTCAATTATTTAAGCCCCACTCGAGATGAACTTGAGATTAAGATTTAATGCTATGGTGCTCACTCTGCATAAATCTCCTTGCACACCAAGAAGACGTTGGGGTGAGTGTGAAGTAAGAAGCGCTCACTAGTGACCTCAGTGTAATGCAATAAGTGCTGGTGCTTTTCTAACAACTTTACATACATTTTCTATTTAATCATTATAAGAAACCTGATGAGGAAGCAGAAAGTGTTTGTGGGGGATTCAACTTGCAATTACTATTGAGGACATTAAGAGTTTGGAGATTTAAACTTTTCCTACATTCCCACAGCAAGTAAGCAGGACAGTCCAGACACTGCATCCTCAGTCACTCTGTAGATTGATTCAGTTATATTATAAATATGCAGCAGATTTTAATAATTATGGACTAAACCAGACTAATCTGTTAGACTATGTTAATTTGCTTACTGAGTTATTGACTTATTTAGAAAATTTTAAATATTTAGAAAAAATGTACTTTCTCATTACTTACTGATTACATGTAGTTACTGATAAAAACATGTAATTTCTTTTTTATGTTATGCTAATTTCAGATTTTTTTAAAGCCTTATTAAAATGCATCCATTATTTGCAAGAGTTACAAGATTAGTTGTTCCCGGTATGCAGAAGAAAATGGAATAATCCTCATTTGCTACAATATTTTAGGAAACTGTGCTCTGGAGAAACAACAAATTTCAATCATATGAGATTTGACTTTCAATAACGCATTTATGTCCTCCAGGAAAATATGATTTCTTTGGCCTCCAGTAGAATATGACTATGTTAGATCACATTTCTTTAGATATGTACAAATTAGGCCTATTGCACAATGTGTAGGAATTACTTTCCTAATGTATCACAATAACTAGAATTAATTGAAATCCTTTAGGGTATGTGAGGCCGGAAATGTGTCATGTTCACGGTATAGTAGGAAATAATTAGATCTGTAGTGAAGAAACACTCCCAATTAAAACTTTATGGAAATTGATTCTGAAATTAACTTTAAGGAAGTTGAAAGGAAGCAGATCATAGGCAAAATGTAACAATCCTCCTCCTTTGTATTAAGAAGCATATTTTATATCTGTGTACAAAATCTGTGTTACACTCTTAGAGTCTGTACATCATTTGTGTGACATGTTAAAGTTAAATCTATATCAGATGTATTAAAAAGACCATGGAAAACATTTTTGTGCCAACGAAAGGAATGCTTATCACAGCAATGTCTTCTCATCATCAAATTCATATATAAACCTTAATAAGAAATGATTAATGCATACTAATATATTTTAATTCATATTAAACACAGATTTATACAGAAAAATCTTATCTGTTAAAGTCCAGAAGTTGTTTCCAAATCTTGATTATTATATTTATTTAATATATTACTTAACCAGATGAAAGCATCATACAAGATCTTCTATTTATAAATTGGTCAATAATATTTCAAAAGTAAGACTTCTTTAATTCACATGAAACAGGATACATTTTGAAAATGTCTGAGGTAAGAGGACCTGTACAGGGCCTTAATTCTTGTTTTCTTGCCTTCTCTTGGAAGTTCTAATACAATACCTTTTTCTTTTATTTATTTCCAACATTTAAGTAATATGATTTCAAAATATAAAATGTTCACATAACTCTTGATGGAATTAAAGCAATTTAGACTTGGGGGGGTATTTTTCAATTTGTAAGAAAACCAAAGTTCATAAAGATTAAGTAATGGGCCAAATTTACATAGACTGGTTGCCAGATTGTAACTCCTTTGGAACTAAAATCAAGAGCAATACTTCTAATTATAAGCCCTTGGCTTGCACATGAAACCGGAATACTTCCAGTAGGTAAGTGGCTGCTCGGATTCTCCATAGAGGGGCAGATGTTCAGCACAAAAAGAATGGAAACACTTTTTCAAAGTTAAATTTCATGACATTTATACTCATGCTGAGGTGCTGCTTTAAATGTTTTCTTGGATCATTATTGACATTCAATTATCTTATGGAAAGATTGTGGCCTCTAGGTTTCTGCTATAATATTCCAATTATAATTTACATAGTGCTTCTTGTGATTGGCAAGGAGACTGCAGTTTTATTCACATGCAGAGTTTCAGCCTTGGATGAGTAAGCTATTACGTATAAAAGGAAGCATCTTAAGCAAATTGATTTTCTGTGTATAGCATTAGTCCAAAAGGACTGCTTTGTGCAAAAATCAAGATCAATAGTTCTGTACAAAACTAAATTGAATCATGCTGCCACTTCAATTTTATAATAGTTTTAATGTAAGATAAGTAATAAACTTGCCTTGGGATCTTCCTTATTGGTTGTCCTAATCTCAATAACAATCAGTGTGTACTTCATTACACCACTTGCTGTTGATACCAGAACTAGAATCAGAATTCATAGTGAAAGAGGTGGATGTTATGCATGTCAACCAAAGCCAGGGTGTCTGACTGTCATTTATTTAACCAAAACACTGGTAAAATTCAACTGTGTTATGATAACTAAACTCTGAATTTATGGATGGCATGTGAATGAAAGTAATGAAAGTGACTCCTGCTACTCTGGAGGAGTCCAGAACGATATTTGGGCAGCATTAGTTAGTGCATTAAATTTTGAGTGATGATGGTATTTTTAATACAGGAGGTGTGGTATCCCCAAAGCTAGTAGAGGACTGAGATGATTATTCTGGAAATTCAAGCTTAAAAGGCCCACTTATTCCAATAACAGAAATATTTGGGAAAGATCAGTGGATGAAAACAGGTGTGGAGTTGGAGAGAGAAAAGGGAAATAACATTTGCTCAGTACCCTGTGTGTGTCATAGCCTTTGTGTGTCATTCAGTGCCCTATGTGCTTCTGCACATTCACCTAACTGATAAATAAGAATTTATGAAACATCTATTATGCTTGGAGCCAAATATGTAATTCTGGACAAAACATGAAGGTTTACACTAACCTTACAGTAGGTATCTAAATAGTTCTGATTTATGATTCAGCTCAGAGAACTGAAATATTGTTCAAAGTCACATGGTTAGAAATTGAGAAGGGTGGATTCTGAGTCCAGATCTGTCCGTCTTCAAAGCCTGACATATTTCATGCCATCGTGTCATGAGCAAATTCAGGTGAACAGTAAGTACACACTAAGCACAAAATAATAAATCTATCTATTCATTTGGCAAACTCCAAATCCCTTAAATTTCTTAGGGTTCAAAAATAAGCAGTTCATTTTTCAAATCTTGGCAGGTGCTTATGTCTGGGCTTCAGTACATTTCATTACATTTCACTGTCACATATAAAGACTTCTTTAAACTGTAATTTGCACATATTTTTCAAAATTAATTTAATGAAATATTCACTGAAAACAAAGATTAATTACTCCAGGTTTGTCAGCCAACACAACACAGTGATGACTGTGGGTTTCTTTCTTGAAACAGTTGTTACTTACACACAGATTATGATGCATTTTTGGAAGCATATAATTCCTAAATTCATATTAACTGCTTCATAAATCATAGGCCCACTGAAAAATTAATGAAAGAGCTATAACATGTACAAATATATAAAAGTATGAAAGTCTAAGTCTAAGAACTAATAGAATTCTCAAGCCTTTTAATTTCTTCAGAAATTAAGTAACTCTTTCCCATTAGGAAATACGTCTTTAGTAAAATATTTCTGAAATAAGAGGATTTTTTAGTAGTAGGTAGTTGTATAATTGTCTCCTTTAAAAAAAAAAACTGGTTTGAAAACATTTAAGCATATAGAAGTACGTGAAATGTTTACTTCTCCAACTATAGAAAAGTGCATATCTCTCCCTTGAAAAATAGATCAAAAATATTTTAAACATATAGAAGATGCTCTTTTTAGGTTCAGAAAATTATTTTTCAAAGGATACTTGAGAGATCTACTCTAGATATGAATCCTGATCATTTTAACCCCAGAGTAATTTCTTCCCTGCAGTACTAGGTGTGGATCAACCTATTTGCACACTAGTTTTTGAGCCTCTACCATCTACGAAGCATCATTGCATTTTTGGGAATACAATGGCAAATGAAACATGAAAGGACTCCCTGGTTTTATCATGCTTATAAACCTCTTCCTGTGTTTCTGTGAATTTACACTCCTGATCCCTTTTGATTGCTGTCCTTCTGGCAAACACTCCTTAAATGCTAATTTTGTCTGGAGTTTGTTAGCTTCATCCTATTACCTTCATATGTGCTGTCATTCTTGCCTTCAGCTTTCTCCTCTGTTGCTTTACAGTTGGCATTTTCTTTGAGCTCTTTCTTGCTTTCCAGTTCCTTGTATCCTAGTGGTTACTCAAGTCCTTCTGGAAATCCCTCAGTCACTTCACACAGAACATATCCGGAAGTGAAGCATGTTAATCTTCTCTTCCCTTCCAAGCAAACCTTGTGCGCCTTAGTGCCCCTGCTCTTACCTATCAACATCACCACCAATCAGGAAGTCTCCCCATATTAGTCATCTATATGTTCATGATTAATCGCTCAGATTTCTAGACTCAGACAGCTGGTGTTTCTATCCAACTTTGCCAGTAATTAGCTTAGCAACATTCGCCACGGAATTAACCTAATGGATCCGTAATTTGCTTATCATTAACATGGGGATTCTGGTTGCTGGGAAAATTAACAGAGATATGAGTCAAGAGGTTATCATATGATGTGACCTAAATAAAATTGTTTTTGGTGTTAGTTTTGCTTTTATTTTCATATTTTTATTGCTGCCACTGCTCAGTTATTTCAGTGTGGTTGGTAAAGTCCTAGAGCTTTGGGGACTTCCTATGACTCTGAGTGCACCTGAGGACCAGGGCTTCCCCTAACCCCTCAGTCGAGATCTCTCTGATTTCATGTCTTATCTCCTTCAGTATGCACTTCTGAATTCTGACTAAAATGAATTCTGCAGTTGAGCACAATTTTATCAACGAACAATGTGTTTCTAGGCATGTTCCTTTGTTTCTCTATTCCAATTTACTTTTTCAAATGCTACACTTGAGGTGCCAAACTTTTTTCTTGGCACTGAATTTTTAGTTGAATCCTGTAAGTCTCTGCATTTGGCTCAGAATCCCTCTTTTCCAGGGCGAATCCTTCTGAGACAATTCTGTGAAGGGTAAACACACTGTGGAGTGTAAAGAGGGTGACATCGCTGGGTCTCCTTGATCCTGCTCCAGTTACATGGAGTTAGAGCTGTGTTATTAATTAAAAGGAAGCTCTATTGTCCTTTTTTTTTGGTACCAGGGATGGAACTCAGGACCTTGCGCTTGCGAGGCAGGCGCCCGAACCACTGAGCTAAATCCCCAGCACAGCTCTATTGTCTTTAGTGTCTCACACATATTTCCAAAGCTACTGTTCTCCAACTGCAGAGCACTACTCAAAAAAAAAAAAAAAATCTGGCTGTTTGAAGAACCAGCCAAAAATAACAATTAGCTTCCTGACATACCCATTTCTAATGAATGTGTTATATACTTCAAAATATCAGTGGCATGTCTACTAAATTAAAACTTCCAATTTTGTTTCTAGCTGGCCCATATTGACCCTACATACAAAAACATGGCATTAAAAAGCTAAAACTACATGCTGTGTTCAACATGAATTCATAGATAGATAAGCATAATAGTTGAAATGGGTTAGGCAGTAACTGGTATTAAATTATATGAGTATATGACAAATTGAGTTATAGGTAATAACTGGTATTCATTAAATATCTATATTTCAGTCAAAACCATGGGTGTAAAAAATTAAATTAAATTAAACGTTTGTAATTTGGGTTTTTATTTTCAACTTATTCATATTTCCAACAAGTGAACTCAACTAAATAAATGTTAGTCATTTTGGTTTTTATTCAAAAGATATCCCTCTCTGTTTTATCTCTAGATCATACCTATGTGGAATGTCCATGTGTAATGCACATGACATCCACACATGTGGATGGTGAGGATATAGTAACTTTCTTGATCCCGGGAACACTTGGCCTCTTCTGTACTGCAGGAATATAAGCTATGATGTCAGATCTTGGAGACTTGGGCTCATTTCCTGTACCATCAATTCCATATCCAGTAGTCCTAGCTTATATGATCCATTCCACATATACTAAGACTGTCCTTAGGTCACAAAAAAGAGACTATTTCTGATATTCCTCTGTCTCTGCTAATTCTGTTCCCTTGTGACCATATAGAAGGCATGGCAAACACTTCAAAAGCTCATGGCCATCTGTCTGGAGCTATGTACCAGATCTCAGACACATTTCTTCTCACTTTTTACTGTGTACCCAGGATGTACACTAGTATAGAGCATTTTCTTCTTCTTCACCTTTTTTCCTTAATTTCCCAGTTGTCCCTCTACTACTTATTATGTACAAATAATTAAATCTATTGTTTCCAGGGGACATGATCATCATTATTTTCATGCTAAGCATTTTCTGCTCCATAATTGAAGTTTTGCTCCGAACCTCCATTTATTGTATTACCATTTCCTTTCAAACAAAGGCTCAGCCAAAAGCCAAGAGTCTCTTCTTTTGACTGATGGTGGGCAATGGGCAATGCCTTAGTTAATATTCCTAAATTACATTCTGTCAAGTGTCCCTTCAATTAGTCAAGAAGCAAAACCCCAGATTTTCAACTCACTCTCTGTGGAAGGGTGAAATGACCCAACCAGAGAGGACAGATACACTAGTCCCAAAAATATTAAGAGCTCAAGAAATAGCAAGCATTTGCCCTTCCCAGTCCTTACTTTTTGCTTGTCAGTTTGATTCCTCCTTACTATAGGACCAGCTTCCTCCACAGTGGAAATTACACTGGTTGGTATCTTCTATGTTTTAGGCCATAAGATTTTGCCACCTGAAAGAGCTCACCCCTGCCACCCAGATTCAGTTTGAAAACTCCCGGGGAAGTTCCCTGATGTTTTTGACTTGCATCAGTGGCCACTTCAATGTCATTCAACCCTAGCAGATCAGCTATCTGTTCGGGTATGAACATGTTAGCTTGGAGGATGTTGTGTCCATGGGAGAGGATGATAGGCAGGTTATACCTAGTGTTCTTAGAAGCAGAAGTGTAGGGGATGCGTTACGTTCCACACTTTAACGGAGACACACTCACTAGACCCTGGCGACTGAGTTGACATTTCTGCCATTACATATATTTCTCCGTGGTCTATGCCTTTATCTCATCCAGTTCAAGTATAGAGCCTCTGGGAAATTTTCCTGAAATTCTTAACACCCAAGTGTCTATGTAAAATCAAATACATCAGAGATGTGAAAGGGGCTTACATCTCTCATGACCTTCATGCTATTGCTGAAGAGAAAACCCACAAAAAGCAGTTTGCATCCCTGTGCTACCTTCAAGAGTTAACACAATGATTTTGTGTATCAGAAATGGTTTTCTTTGGGATATCAGAGGAGTATCTGTTTTCTAGCCAACAGAGAGATTTTATAGAAACTAAATCCAAATGCTGATTTGATTTACAGGAAGCAATCATGAAAGCAGAGTTTGGTGAGAAGGTGACTTATGCGGCAAGCATCCACCTTCAGTGACTAACCGGGTTCAATTCCTGCCTCTAGCTACAGCACAGGTGTGTGAAAGAATTGTAGGTTCTTTGGTATGCCTTTTCTTTTTCTCTCAGCCTCTCTTTTTATGTGGCTCAGAAGAACCTCCTGTGGCCAATTGTGGGTTGAAGATAATTAGCCTTTAATTATCACCAGTTACATTTTCACCTGTTCCACTTGCAAATCCCCAGAACCTCTAGTTTTCCAATTAGCGTGTTCATCCTCCAACAAGCAAGTGCAGGGAAACGGCCTTCCCCTTTGGGAACTAGCTCCTCCCCCACTAACCTTTCAAGTTATATTTGAGCTAGTGTAAGAATACCCTTGAGAGGATCAACTTATTTTTATTTGCAATATGTATCTACAGGATCTCAGATCAAAAGTGTGCTCTCATTGCAGTAGTTGAATCCACACAGAGACTGCAGAGACTATCTCTGGGGAGATCCCAATAATGAATATTGTTCAGGACAGAACGGGTGGATTAAAATTCACTCAAATAGCAAAACCTTATTTGCAATCCAAAGAAGAGTTTTCTGTTCTGTCTTCCTTTTTGGTTACATATGAGTAAAATTCAAAGGGAGTAGGAAAAGAATTCTGACATAGAATGTTTTTGATCTTCTATCAGGAGACTGAATCTTTATCCATTTGACCAGAGGAAGCCAGGAGCTTATACTTACACTAAGCAAGGCGACTATCTGAGATGTAATCCCGAAAGAAAGAAAAAAATAAATATATAAATGGGTGAAAAATCTCATGCAGTTAAGAAGACCTCATTATCAACAAGCTGCCAAATTTAAAATAAAACATTCACTAATCCCTCAAAAGCATATTGCAAAGGAAAAACAAAGAGTAATTTACTTCACAGACCTTTTGAGGTTTTACATCTTGGATCACCTGGTATCATATATACCTGGTAGTAAAACTATAGAGAAACCTTTGGAAAGGCTGTTCTGGGAATACATTCTCATTAGCATGCAAATCATTTATCAGGATGCAAATAATTTAACGATAATGTGGCCAGATTCCCCAGAGTAAATGATTTCCATTTTCATTACCATGTATGATACAAATACCCATAATATTTTCCCTGAAAATTACAGTACTTATTTAGTACTCTTTGATCTGCCTACAGATTTTGTCTCATTAATCTTCACTTTAAAGTAGGTAAGTGAGTGGGGTTATGTTGCCAACTCACAAATGAAAAAATGGAAAACAAAGTGTCAGTCTGATCATAAGATGAGTTTAAAACATATGGGTGTCCAGGGTTTCTGAGGTACTGATTCAGTTTTTTGCTCATTAACTCTTTTTCTTTGTATGAATTTTAATCAACTCATCACGGTTTATTTCAAATTTAAAATATTTAAAAAATGTAGTCATTTAATGTTTTCTGGCCCCATATCAAACACTTCTAAAATTTGATGTCATAAATAAATAGAAACCTCACACCTTACAATATACAAGCCACGGATTCAAGTACCTTGAGAAAATTTAGTGTGCATTTCTGTGTGATATTCCTTATGAAAGGCAGGATTTTCAAATTGCAAAAATGAATTCAGTGGCTTTATTTAATTATTTCTTTTTCAGCATTTTTATTGCTAAGTCACGGGGAGGGATAATATTTAAAAGTAAAGAATGAATGAAAGGAAAAGAAAGAAATAAAAGATAAAAGAAGGAATAATTTAATGATACTGATTTTTAGCCTACTTAAATTATTTTCTGTGCCTATTTAACCTATGATTTCAGATGACAGGGTAATTTGCCTAAGGAAATTAGCAAATGAAGGTAATCAGCTATTGTGGAGTCATAATTATTTACTTTGAGCTGGGAAGTAGACTATTTTGGGGGATCTGAATGTGACTTTGTTTGCTGTAGTTTTTTCTTCCTAGGCGTGTGTTCTTTCCGGATGGGAGCATGTTTGCAGAGCCTAACTAACCAGCATAGCGGCTGCACTAATTAATCTTCCTGACAGTGTAAAACCTCTGTTTTCTCCACTCCTCACTAGCATTTGTTACTTTTTGTTTCCTATTTTAATTTTTTAAAATAATAGCCATTCTAACTATATATAAAATGATATCTCACTGTAGCTTTGACTTGTATTTCCCTGATGGCTAATGATATTTAGAACTTTTTCCATACTTTTTTGGTCATTTGTGCTTCTTTTTTGGAAATGTGTCTATTAAGAACATTTTTACACTTTGAAATTGGATTATGTGTGGTTTGCTATTGTTGAGTTGTTAAATTCTTTTACTTTTTACATTTTTTGTATATTAATCCTTTGTCAGACAAGTAGGTGGCAAAATTTTCTCCTATGGGATCCAGCTATCACACATCTGGATATATACCCAAAGTAAATTAATAAAAGGGATCCAAAGAGATATCTGGGTACTCATATTTCTTGTTGCACTATTTACACTAGATAAGATGAAATCAAACTAGTTGCCCACCAACAGATGAGTAGACTCAGAAAATGTGGCACAAATACACAATGGAATATTATTCTGCCATAAAGAATGGAATCTTATCATTTTAGTGACTTGGATGGAACTGCAGAACATTTAGTGAAATGTGTCAGACACTGAGAAACAAATACTGCTTATTCTCTCTCTTATAAGGAAGGTAAAATATGTCAACTTGAATGTAGAATGGTGATCACCAGAAGTTGGGAATGGTGTGGTTGGGGCGAAAGAATAGATAAAAGGGCACTGAATCTAATTAGTGGGTGTTCTATGCATGTGCTAATTAACATACATAATTAAGACATGTTAATCAAAAATAAAATTTAATAATTTTTAAGAAGGAGATTTGCAATTTATAGTTACCCTTTATCAGACTTCACAGCTTACCAAATATTTCTCATAAATGGGCCCATCTTTTTCTCCTTGCTACATACTCCTTTTGTTGGACCTCCTGATGGTTTTGCTTCCCAGAAGCCAGTAGCTTTGTTGCTTGGCATGATCTTTTTTGCTAATCTTCAAGGAAGTGGTTCCCAAGGTATTTTTGGAAATGATCTAACATCTCTTATTACATCAGATAATAACTTGAATTTCTGTAAGCAGATCAAGACCACAGCAAGTAATTATTTTTTCTTCCTCTGAATTGTACTGACCTTTGATTCATTTTGGGTACCCAATGATCTTAGATTGTTGTTTCCTGGACTCATTAAACTTGAAGCATGGGACAACTGGGACATCTTGTCCAGTTCACAGTAGGAAAAAATAAACTATCTTGAAAAAATAAAGGTTTAGACTCCAGTTCCTGATGTTAGGAAACATCTCATCTTCAGAGGAAGAGATTGACCATCCAACTTCAGTGGTACACCAAGTCAGGGGAACACAGTTCCCACTGAATAGAAAGTGGACAGAGCCCCTGAAGTGCTCTCCTGGTTTACCCAGGCTCAAATTTAGTCCCGAGGGACAGAAGTGGGTAAGAATCAAAGCCACCATAGTAATACATTGGTTCTCAGGAGTGAGTAATCTAGGAGGGAAATTAAACACTTGAAAAAACAAGGATGTGAAAGAAAAATTGCAAAATGGCAATTATTACAATGTTAGTAAATCTTTAAGGTGGGGTTGTGGAAGGTAAGGAATATTCTATATATTCATACATTTCTGTATCTCAAGTCCATTAAGTGTGCCAGGCCAATAGGAGATATTCATCAATGGGGAAATATGATGAAACGCTGAGTGATAAGTCAGCTTGGGGTAAGAGGATCTTTTTCTTCTGTATTCTGATTAGCCTTACTGAGCCTTTGATTCCAGCATCTTCTTTCATTGTAGCATTAATGTGAACATTTACATGTGCATGTTTCTTCTTTTTAAGTATTTTTATTGGTACCTATTTGCCATACATAATGATCACATCCATCACAAGGAATTTGTGCCTGTACGTATGTTTTAATTCATCTTTTCTTTCCATCCCCTTCCCCTCCCTTCAACTCTTCTTCCCCTCTCCATTTACAAAGGCTTTGTTTCCTTTTTTTTCCTTCCATTCTCTCTCTTTTTTTTAAGGAATAGAAGGAAGGGAAAAGGGATTATATGTGCACGTTTCTATAGTGGAATCCATTGATACTGTGCACTTAAATTGGTGCTAAATATTGCTCATGATAAGGAAGAACAAGGAATAGTTGACTTTCTATTCTCAAATCCTGAAATTGTTTACAGGGAGACACTCTTGAAATCATATCTAAAAACAGATTAAAACTCTATTACTAATAGCATCTACAGTTTATTGTTCATTTATTATATGCAGGTATTGACATATTTTCATTTATTATTTATTTCTGTTACCATAACATTTCTAAAAATTGGGGCTGTTGTTCCTAAATGGCAGATCAAGGCAAACCAAAGAAAATGGGTGTAATTTTAAAGGAATGTTACTGTACATATAGCTTCTCAATGTAGTTCAGATTTAATGTTAGAGTGCCACACTGACATTATATCTTTCTTTGATATTATATGTTTGTGAAGGTAGATTTTAGACAGTAACTATAATAAAAAATGTCTCACAAAATTCATGTGGACCTAGAAATAACGATGGAAGAGTCTAGTTCGGTTGTAAGGTATGAGAAGTCGCGCTATGCCTAGCATGCACTAAATTGTTACAATATAAATGTGTACTAAGTTTTTGACTTAGTTAAATGGAATGTATTTTTTTGTGTGGCTTATATTTAGATGTCCCCCCAAAGCCTCATGTCCTCATAAGTGGGGTTTTTCAGAGATGGTTGGATCTAGGGTGTGTGAAAATAGATAAAGGTTGGGACAATTTAAGTAGTCCACAGAATTCTGGGTATGGATAATGGAATGCCCCGACCTGGTGTAGGTGACACCACCCAAAAGGCGTGTAGCCTGAATGGAATAAAAAGGAAAAAAAAAAACAAGGAAGGCAGGCTCCCTGCTTGCTGCTTCTGCTGCTGTGGCTGCCTTCTGCCTGTTGTGTAATGAACTGTTTCTCCTCTATGATGCCCCTCTGTGATGCCACTTGCCTTGGGGCCAGACAATTCTGGGATGAAATTGCTACAAATTGCGAGCCAAATAAATCTTTCATCCTTTAACTTTGGGTGTCAGGTATTTTGACTCAGCAAGGAGCAAAGTAACTGAGACAGTGTTAGATAATATTTCCTTTGGCCTGAGAGTGTAGGTAAAAAGTTTCTAAGACACCAAATTGCCATGAATAGAGAATATTTGTGTTAGTATCTCAATTAGAAATGCTTTGGCTACAAGTAACAGACTCTGAATAGTGATAATGACATGAAAGATGGATATCCTTCAGTCTAGAGGTAAGAAGTTTGGTGCTATCACTCCAGTTAATAAGATATAAAACACTGTTTCTCTCTAGTTTGCTTTGTTTTATATCCTATCTCATGGTTATGTGGTCAAAATATGGCTGATTCTGCTCCAGGGATTTCATCCATGTTCAGGGTAATAATAAAAGGGGGTAGGGAGTGCCAGTGACATCTCTCTGTGCTGATAAAGGAAACAAAAGCATTCCCATGACCTGCCAAGCAGATTTCTATTCGTATCTTATTGACCAGACCTGTTTGCATAGACATTTCTTACTATAAGGATATGCAAGAAAGGAAAGGTTTAGCTTTTCTAGCATCCTACAGTGATTCTATGGGAAGTTTAGGAAAATGTGTCCTTGCTGAGAATTATTGCCTACTTCAGTTAAGCATTGTCATCTCCAGAATTACTGTCTCTTTAGAAGATATGACACTTAGGAAATGGTTTATCTGAGATGAAGCTAAAATTTCTGTTTCCTAGGTGTGTGTCTTTCCAATTATATGTAGATATTCAATTTATCTTCTTTTTGTTTTGTTTGGTACCCGGGATTGAACTCGGGACCCTGTGCTTGCAGGGACACCACTGAGCTAAATTCTCGGCCCTCAATTTATCTTCTTTTTAAAATGTTCCTTCTACATTGGTTACAAATGCACAACGTTTTCTTCAGGCACTGAAAAGGTCCTTGAGGTTGAAGAAAGGGCTTTGCTAGGTGGGAATTTAGAAACTCTGAAGACTAAGGAGAAGAATATTGGTTTTCCATGACACAACAAGGCAAGATGCTATTTCCCGAAGTGAAGACCAGTGTGACAAAATCAGGAACAGCAGAAGTCAAACTGTCAAATGTTTGAGCATTGTCCTACATAAGTAAACAACATTGCCTTGAAGCTACCTCTTGGGTTGCCAACCAAATCTGGATTCCTCAAATGCTTTGTTGTTCTCCTAGAAGAAACGTGGGTTAATATGATGAAGTTTTGCTTCTTTTCCTATATCATTAGGATACAAAATATTTCTTCAAATGTCTTGTATGAATTAAAATCATAATGATGAAATATGGTTTAGGGCTTTCTTTCAATAGATACCTCTAGCCTGGTTGCTCACAAAGATTTGACAGGGAAATGGTAATTGATTCTCTACAGATTTTTCTTATGAGAATCTGATGTCTACTATTTGCAAGAGATAAGGGAGAAGAGAAACAGTTGAGACTCGTTAAAAACAAAAACATTTTTGTTACCAACTTTTGAGCAATGTTTCATTCCAAATATAGTGACATTAGACTCGCATCAAGCGTAGGATGTAGAATTGCATTTGTTCAAGTATTTTACTTGGCAGTAGCACTGAGAGAGTATAATTTGCCAAGAAATGCTTCACTCTGTCTCCCTTAGTAAATGGAGAATTCATTATCAGTAAGAAGTTATACAAGAGGTCTATCCACTTTGTTACCATTAGGAATTTTGTCTCAATTTTTACTGTCCTTACTTTTCCAGGTTTAAATTAAGTCATAAAATTTGGATAACCTATAAAAATTAGAAAAACAATGATTTTTCTGACTTATGATTCTGTAGCTTGAAATGACCAGCATTTTTTCAGGCTAGAATAAAAGGTCTCGGTTTAGAATTTTCCTGATTTAAGGAAACACATTTAGCTGACAAGTGATAATAAGATTATATATAAATTTCCCATATGGAAGAGAAGTTTATTGCTACTAACTACTCTGCTTGATTACAAAATTATTTTTTATTAAATACTTCCCATGACTATAAAATAATTGATTGATTGATTATTCCTGAAGAATTCCTATAAAGATATGTTTCATTTACCAAGCACATATTAATTAAAGACAGTGATATTTAAAAATGGAAAACATAATAATTATGTATAGTCATGCTGCTGTTGAAAATGCAGATTTATTGCCTTTAAATTTATAGCCGTTGAATTTTCTTTCCTTCTTTTTGTTATGTCGCAGCATCGTATTGTGTAGGAGCACCTTGGAAAACGGTTCACCCCTTTTTTGTGTACACCGAAGCCCTGAACAGAAGCCCTTTGAAAGAGAAGAGGTTCCGTGGTTAAATTATTTCTTTGCAAATGTCACTGACCAGCCCTGCTTAAATTTAAAGTTGGCCATTTGAAAAGTGGCGCGACGTGACATATAGGCTCACGTATTTTAAGAACTACAGGCAAGGATATAAGTAAAATCTGCTCTTTATATAAAAGTATTTTAAAGTTGATTAGCTTTTTTGGAAAGCACATGAAATATAAATGAGCCTCCAAATTGTTAAAACCTTACAGTCCATTTGTTCCTTCAATTAACATCATTTTAAAACAGTTTTTAATTTGTATGTATGTTTGTGCTACCTAGTAAACACGTCTATCTTGGGGTGTTGGTGCATATGAATAGCACGTTTGGATTTTTCCACTTCTCCCCTCTCTCTCATCTTTCCTCACACCTAGATCCCCTTCCCATCTCCACAAAATTTATTGTGTGCTCTAACTGGCCCAAGAATTATGCAACTTACCGATTTAAGGTGCTGAAGAAGGTAGACATAATCTCTATTTCTTATAAACTGGAATTTAAAAAGGAAATGGACTGTGAAAAATACTATGGCAATGGAGCAAATAAAAAAGAATGATGACCAATCACAAGAAACAATAGTGTAGTTTCGGAGAATTTGTGGGGCTGTAAAATCCTTTAGGAAGAAAACAGAAGTCTGACCCACACATTAGGCAACTGAATATGTGTATGTGTGCAGGAGAGGGAGTTGTGGGGAAGAAAAGAGAGCGTGAGTCACCATCACTGCTGAGATCGACTAGATTACAGAGTTGGCTTTTAAAATAATGCCAATTTGCGACAATGAAGACATGAAGTATGGTGATAGAAATATATTCTCATAGATTAGATGAAAGTCAAGAAAGAGGCAGTATGAGAACTTGGTTTATGTATCCAGTAAGTGAGCAGGTCCACTCAGTGATACAGAAGACAGAGGAAGAGCAGACTGGAGAGTGAATAAGATGGTATATTCAATTTGGGGTTTACTGAATTTTAGAAGTCTGAAAAATATCAAAGTGGGAGGATGCTGGCCAAAGCTCAAAAGAGATGTTTGGGCTGAGCATACTATATTGGGAAGTTATCAAAATATAGACCAGGAAGAAAGTGAGTATGCATACATACATTTGGAAGCTTTCAGAAGAAATATGTGCTTTAAAAATGAATACCCAATGTGCAACCAGGGTAATCATAAACACGTTCAAGATTCAGTAAGGGCATTAACCCAAGTGAAGAGATCAAGTTGCAGTGGATAGAGAGTTTTAAAAATGTTTCATGAAATGGAACAAAGATCAAAAACCTTTTCCTGGGCTGGGGATTTAACTCAGTGGTTTCACCTCCTGCTGCTCAAGCTCAAGGACCCGAGTTCAATCCCAGGTACAAAAAACCCAAAAAAACAAACAAAAACCCCCCATCTTTTCCTGCAGGAAGAATATAGTAAATATATTAAAGTTTGAGAGTCTTGTGGTCTCTTTTTTAAGTACACAGTTCTCCCACTGTTTACAAAAGCAGCTATAGACAATGCCTAAGTGAAAGTGTGTAATTGTCATCCAATAAAATTTAACCTACTGTACCAAGCTACTGGTTAGATTTGACCAGTGGACTATAGTTTGCCAACAACTGAAACATCGTCTCAGGAAGACAAAGAGAAAAAAGAGGTTATTTGTTTTTATACATTTATTTTTTATTCTAAGTTCTTTTATTGGTACATTTTAGGTATACAATACATTTACATTTATCATTGGGTGCTTGTACCTGTACATGATGTTTCTTGGTTCTTATTTTTTCCCCATTCCCTGTGCGGCCTTCACCCCTCCACCCTTCCCTATTTACATAGACATCATTTCCATTTTTTTTTTCTTTTCTCATAATTTTTCCTTTCCCTTCTTTCCTTTCCCCTTCCCCTCCCTTCACCCCTACATCTTTGGACCAAAAAGAGGTTTTTTGAATAAGGAGGAAGTAATCAGTGCTGTGAAATGGCACCAAAAAATGGTTTAGTCCTTGAACCGACAAGTGTCCACACAGTTCAACACCAAGCGTTCCTGGAGATCCTAGTGATTTAGGTGAGGGAACATATCTGCAGATTCTGGTAATTTTGAAGCACACAGAAGCAGAGAATGGCAGGTGAGAAAGTGGAATCCTCATACAAAAGCACTGTGTTTGCCGGAGAAAAGTTAAACTGTAGCTGAAGGAACTTGAAGTAGAAGAATATTTTATTAGTTTGATTACAAGTTTTCTGTTTCTTGGTACATTTAAGTGCCAAAGGGTAGGACCCAACAGAATTGGAGAGAAAATTCAGTTTTGTGACCAGCTAGGTAGGATGGGGATCATAAAAGACAGAGATTAAGCTTCAGTCCAAGGGAAGTCACATTCTCATTTGTAATAAGAACAGGCAAGAATAGAAAGTTTGCATTTTGGCAATGAGATAGTCAGTGTTCCTTGGACTGATTATCAAGGAGCAAGAATCTGCTCAGCTGAAAATAATGGTGAGATTTTTGGGCCCAGATATTTAAGGAAAATGAAAAAAAGATTTAGGTTGAAATTAAAAAATATGAAAGGAAGCCCTCCTTGTTTTCATATTTGATGTATAGACAATTTAACTTAGAATGGCACCATTCATCTGGATTGTGTGATTATTTTCCCCCATCCGTTCTCAGCATGCATGTCAGGTACAGGTGTGAATAAAATAGAATGATGGATTACAACTGGGAGAAATCTTCTCCAGATAGATGTGATGAAAAATCTTGGAAGGCAGCAAAAAGAATTAAAGATATTAGCAAGAGATACTTGAAAAGGTGGACCAGCAAATCCATAGAGGGGAAAGAGGAGATGGTCATGGTGTATATTGAACAACACAGATATATGCATTGGGCAGATCAGCATACAGAAGAATACCTCACCTATAGTACTCAAAAGAAATATACACAATAGTTAAAATCAAAGGACACCTCCCCCAAACCTTTAATGAGAGCACTGATGCCCTTTGAGTGGCTTTTCAAGTTTATCCTTTATCAGTACTGTTCATCTTTAGTCTCTCTAGAAGTAAATATTTTATATCACACTTAACCCTTTATGATGTGAAAATAATAATATTCCCAATCAATATAATGTGTACATCCATGTTAAAATAGCGTATAATGTTATATCAAAAAAGTACAATACTTTTATATGTATTGATTTCTATGTTCTTTGGTTTATACTGTGTTCATAATGTAGTAGGAACTATGGTAAGCACAGAGGTGGCTCATGCCCCAAATAAATAACATGAGTTTCTATTCTAGTAGAATTTAACAACTACCATTATTGGCAAACATTTCAAGATATCATGAGTTCATCATAATATAAAGAGAGTCAGCTTCTTTGCTTTTTAATTTCACCTAGGGTCACTTTTCCCAAACTACCGAGTCATGTTAAAAAGGGTTTCTTGTGGAAAATTTCATAATGTTGATATTCTGGTAATCATTTCTAATAGCAATATCCAAATATGGTGTTACTACTTTGATTTGTTGGTGTAAAGTCTTAACGTTTGCCATGATTTGGCTCTTAAATGTCTCCCAAAAGCTCATGAGTTAAAGGCTCCATAGTCAATTTGTGGTGCTACTGAGATGTGTGGACAGGGTGGAGTTTAGAAGATGGGGCTTTGTAGAAGTAAGTTGGGGCATGGAGCACATACCTTTGAGGAAACTGGGGACTCCAGCCTCTCCGCTCTTTGCTTCCTGGTGGCCATCAGGTAAAGAGGTCTTCCCTGTCACGAGTTTCCACCATGATGTACTGCTACACTATGGGTCCCAAATCAAAAGTCTAAGTAACCACAGACAGAAACCTCTGAAACTATCAGCCAAAATAAACCTTTCCTCCTTCTAAATTGATGTTATCAGATAATTTTTCATACTGATGGAAAGCTGACTAACACAAGCTTCAAATATTTCCTGTTCTGTTTGTTTATACCATGTGAACGGTCCAAAAATAATCCTTTGGAGTGGCCATCATTACATGTTGTCAAGGGGAACTTGAATACTTACTAAAGGGTAGGTAAGCAGTTGCAATAAGATTATCGCAGGGCAATTCACACAAAAGAGTTCAATTATATCATGGATTATACTGTTGGAATTTCTGTATACTTACTGAGATTTTAGGAGTCATGAAAAAAGATAAAGACAAAGGAAAAAGTCATACTACAGATAATGGAAGAAATAGGAATTTTTTGAAAATAGCCACTTTTCCCTGTAACACACAAACAGCATAGTTATGCAAAGACATTTCATTTCAAGGAATCTGAGAGACTTCGTTATTTGGCAAGGCAAGAAAAACCAACTGGCATTTCAGAAAATCAAGCAATTTAGATGAAAACATAAGCAATATAAATGTAAATAATATTTGAGGCTATTCTTCAAGAAACTAGTATTAAGGCAGTTGTTAAATTTCTACTAATATGTCTGCCTAAATTATTCTTTTCTTTTTATGTTGGTAATGGAGTCCTTCTTCGCATTTTAATTCACAGCCTTGTGTTGCCTTTTTGACTTTTTAAATGCCTCATCTTGTAATTATTTGATTCCCAAGTACTGAAAGAGTTGAGAATGTCACCACAAAGTGTTTGAAAGCCATTAACATCTGTGGCATTTCAGATTAAGAAAGAGTATTTTACACTAAATTAACTTTTTTCTCAAATCACATAACCAGAGAATTTGTGTGTATTTCACATTTTTTCTAATGTATCCCCCCCACCCCCTGGCCTGGCAAGTATTATGCTATTATTGAATCCTTAGTTCACCTCAGCTTGTTTTTTTCTAATTCCTTTCCTTTCCACTCCTTTTAAAAATTTAAGGTGCAATTTAATTCTAAGTCACAATGGAATAAGTTAATGGCAATTATTTGAGAACAGAAAACCAAGACATTTTAAAAATAGTTACTATGAACCAAGAATATTCAAATATGCAACACGAATTTCTAGGAAAAAGATCATTTCCATTGAGCCTGTCACCTCTGAAATAGTGAGTGTCAGGAGAAGTTTTAGTAGTTTTGGTCATTTCTGTGTAGATGATTCATACGGTGACTTAGTTCAGGGCAGGAGAAAGACGATTTACTAGCTGACAAAATGTCGAGTTATATATTTACATTTCGTCAATATGAAAAGCAGCCATAACACTTCAGGTTTTAGCTGCTAGTTTATTAACCTGCTACATTTTACACAGAAAATACCTTCAGTTACCAATTAGTTGTGATAATACACAGTATTCCCTCATGAAGAAAGTGTAATGGCTTTTCACACAGCTGCATCACTTAGATGATATTTAAAATATAGACTTCTGTGTGAGTTTAGAATATAGTTTGGTCTTTTATTTAATTATTTAAGGAACACTTGCAATCCCATACTAACAGTTTACTTCTTTCCAACAAACCCTAAAAGCATACTTATTTTGAATGAGTACATGAGAAAAGCACACTAATGTTGAAAGTAATAATTAATCTGCCTTTATTCTATCTACAAGCTCAGCTTCATTATAAATAAAGACAAACAAGTGCAACATAAAGAACATTTATTCCTTTTTAATGGACTTTTAAGTCAGTTTCTCAAATTGTTGATGAATGTAATAAAATAAAATTAAATTAAAAGAAATGTCAAGAAGAAGAGAACAAATTTAAAAATTAACAAAGCCCACAATAAATTTGCAATTACATGTCCATTAAAGGTTTTAAAGGGGGTTAGTATTGGCAGAAAGAAAAAAAAATTAACACTATTGTAGCTTTAGTAGGAACAATTATTATCATTGCAAATTACTTAAACTATTAAGCTGAGAATAATTCAGAAATATCATTAGCAGTCAAATTATTGAAAAAACTTGTTTTCTTTCCCCCTTTGTTTAATTTAAACTTAATGTCTGCTTATTCTCACACAAGTAGAAAATGCTGATAAATAATTCCAGAGCATGCCTAAACATCTCCCTTCACAGCTAGCTTCTAATTTGATCTCTGGAGACCCTTCTCGGTAGCTGAATAAAATATTTTCATTTATTCTAGGAGAGCCTCCACTACCATACGTTTCTAATCTCGAGCCGCTTGGTAATGCCTCTGGATGAGGTCCTCAGCAAATCATTAAACTTGTTCAATAACAGCGTTACAAAACACGGGAGACTTCCCGTTAGTGAAACAAAGAAGTTTTTCAAAAGAGGGGAAAAACTTTAATAAGCCAACTTGAGTTTCTAGGGCAAGTTTGAGAGATTATTTAACATTTTAAACTTCCTAGCAGTCACAGGACAAGGAGATTTCAACATTGGCGGTGTCAGAATGTTTTTCAAGGACAGTTCTTTCCAGTTAGAGGACCAGAGCCCTGGGACACTGGTCAGGAAAAGGTATCGTCAGCACAGGTTTCCTGGCCCTGGTCATGCACAGGGTCTCAGAAGGTGGGTAGGACCTCCACTCTGGAAATTAGGAAATCATGGACTATCAACTTGTTTGCTTTTAATAAAAATGAATGTTCTGATGATAAGATAATGAAAATTACTTTACCCAAACTGCCTTGATCCATCAAGATACAATTTGATGAAATGAAACCAAAGGAAGGACTTGTTAATTTTTGGTTCTAGGCTAAGAATTCATGATAAGCACTGATAATGTATGCTGCATAAGACACATTACTAATTAAGAAGACACGTTAGTGAAATGAAGCAACTTTTTAGTACAGTAAGGTATCAGGTTTCAAACCAGGATGGGGATGGAGATTGCATGGAGCTGGGAGGAGCTGGGCAGGGGACTGGAAGCTAGAGAATTTTAATTCAGGTAACAGGAGGGGTGATGGAACCTTTGGCAGCTCCTGAGTCTTGTTGTGTGGGTGGATCATTGCATTTTTATTCTTTAAAAATATTGACTCTGTAGAGTGCGTTAAGCCCACTGTTCAGTGTCAGGGTTTTCATGTGGATAAGGACGTAGGAATAAACAAGAGTGCATACATAGAAATAGAGAAGTATGTTCCTATAGGTCTATAACTTTTTCATCCAAAGTTCTAAGGCTGTGCATTTTCTTTTAAAATAGTTCAAGTCTTGGTCAAAAACAAAAACAAGCAAAAAACAAAAAACAAGAAAAAGATCCTTTAGTTAATTTTATATTTTCATTTCATGATCCTATTTCCTCAGCTAGCCCTATGCTTTGTGCTCTTGAATCAGAGTGAAGTAATTTCTTCTTTGACGGACTCTTCTCATCAGCATTTTAACATTTAGCTTTTTTTTTCAGTCTTTCCCTCTCAACAGCTTCCTTATTTTCCTTCTTCAGATGGCTTTTTAAAATGTAAACCTGCAGACTTATAGCTGTGTAGACTTGCATAAAATTACTTAATCTCCCTTTATCTTAGTTTCCTCACCTAGAAAATGGTGAGAGTTATACCCTTAATGCACACAGCAATCTAGAATAATCCTTTTCTCAGAGTGTTCCTGAAATGAATAAATACAACAATACATATAAATGCATGCTATATATAGTAAGGGATCTATAGAAAAAAGCTATTGTTATTTTTAATTTTCCTAATTCTTGAATATGCTTTCTGACCTCTTCTCAAGAGAAATCCTATGAAGATACTCTGTTAAAGTACTTCTCTGCTAAAGGTCTATCCATTTCAAGAAATGTCTTCTCCCCATTTGGCTCTGTTACATCCATCCCTATCAGCCTAGCTTCATTTGGGTTTCCTTCCGGTCTACAGTAACATACTACCGCATCCCCTCTTTAATATACTCATCTAGGAACTTCCCTGACTCCTACTTGGGCTCAGTAGTAGATGCAAAGAACATGAGCTACCTCATCAGAAGGCCTAAACTTTAAGTCATGGTGTAGTAGATGAACCAAATACTTGGGAAAGAAACATAATCTCTGTAAAGCTCCATTTACTCAGAACAAAAAACAAAAACAAAAACAAAAAAACTATACTCTGTGATATGGAGGGGAATCATCAATCCAGTATTCTTATCTCAAGGTTGGTGGCCAACTGGTTTGACCAAAGATGACTCAATGTCCTAAGGATAGGAATAATTTAGTCAAACATCAAAGTATGTCAAGCTGTAATAGCACCATGTTTGTACATTTGAATTTACAGATTGTTTAAAAGTTCCTTTGAATATTCTTTTCCACAGTGAAAACTGTGGCACTGGAAAGTTAAGAAGTTCTATAGTATCATTTAGCTGATTATCATTTATTGCTTCTTATATTTCTCTTTGTCATTTTACAAAGGTGACAAGCAGCCCACAGTGCGAATAAATAGAGAAGAGAGTTCTTCTCATTTTATTTGGGGCATAAAAAGAAAAATACTAGAAATTAAATTTATTCTAGCATAAGATAAGCCAATTCTTTTTGTTCTAGGTTTCTCCATTCCCGTGTCACATTTGTCTCTAGCAATAGGAGAATATATCAATTTATTGTACTCCAGGGGAAAGTTGTATATAAGCATCATAAGTAAGGTCTATTTTTAAAAACTATTACCCTCAACCCCTTCTGACCTCATTATGAGAAGTTTGGCCTGCTTTTCCTTCTGTCATTTAACTGAGATTTTTATTTTCCTATCTACCTTTTAGCATTTCCATCAGAAATTCACATTCACTAATCGCTAAGCATGACAATTTTTCTACCACTCTCTCTTTCTTTGGAGCCAGAGCTTTAGATATTTATTCTCAGTACCACTAGTTTACTCTGTCATACCAGATTCTTAAGACAGTTTCTACAGCAAGATTGGACTATAACAGGCCATGATATATCACTTAGGGTAGATAATGGCAATTACATTTTATTTTTCTTTGATAATTTTTATTTGTTGGGTCATGTGTGATATTTACTGTTGGTGAATGGGAATAAATGTAGTCATTTCCTACCACATGAGCAAGTTAAAGCTGCATCTTTTTTATATTTTTCACTTGTAGTGACATTTTTCTTCCTTCTCCATTTTTATCATTTATAAAAATGGAGGGGTTATTAATAAATCTCCATTAGGCTTTAGATATTCAAGTTGTTTTAAAACATTTCCCTAAGCTTGTCCTAATGAGTTTTATCAATTTTAGAAAAAATTTTAAGAAATCTTTATGATGTTGAACATAGCAAAGTCTTTATTATGCTAATGCTCATTGTCATTCTTCTACAATGCATGGTGTACAGTATTTTCTCCAACATTTATTTCTGTCCCCCTGAAACATCACAACATCTCAATGGTCTATGAAATCCACTCCAGAAAATATTATTTTATATATATATATATAATTAAATGAATAACTCTCCTTTAAGATGAACTTTTGGCAGAAAATAGGCTCCAATAAAACTAAAAATTGATTGGAAATTATCATATTTTTTAGGCTATTTAATATTTCATAGGTACTTTCTATTCATTATCTTCAGGTTTAATTATTTCTGCTTTCAAATTCAGAAAAATTTAGTAAATGTGTAAGGTCAAGTAAATTAGAGATGCTGAAATTCAAAGCCAGTTCTCCCGCTTCACATACTTCTTAGACATCACTAAGTTTGAAATTTGTAGCTTCTCCACTTAATTTTTCTTTAGTGACCTGGGAGAATTACTTCATAAGTTAGAGTCACAAGTTTACTTAGAACCACAAAACTGTGGTCATGTAAATAAGTCATAGAGAGTGGGAATGATAAAGGAGAACTGGACAGAGAGGCTAGATTAGGAAAAGTTTGTTTACCTATTGAGAAGCATCAGGGGAGAGAGAGAGACAGAAAGGGGGGGGAATAGGGAGACAGAGAAAGAGGAAGAGAGAGACAGAGAGAGAGGTTCTGCTGACTTTTTAGGCTTGTAATCTGAACTACACATTCTGTCACTTGTTTTCCTTTGAAGAAGTGTAAGAGTCTGTTGATCCAGTTGTCTTTCTGGGGATATCAGTGTGATTAGCCTTGAGATCTCAATAGGGAGGAGATAAAAATGTTGGCAGCCTTGGCTCAGCAAGCCTTATAATTTGACTATTAAGAATGATAGTAAATAGATATGTGAATAAATGATTAGGTAAGAAATAAATACTCCAAGATAAAATACCCCTTTTTTAATTTTTTGAGACAGGGTTTCATTATTAGTCCAGGCTAGACATGAACTTACAATATAGCCCAGGCTGGCCTTGAACTCGTGAAGCCCCTGGCTCAAGTCTCCTGAACATGTTGGGAATATAGGTATGCTCCATTGCACCCAGCCCCAAATACTTATTCTCATGTTTATGTGCATTACACAACTTACATTTGCTGACACTGACATTTTCTTTTACCTTTTAATCGGTGACCTTAGCTTTTTCACAATCTTTTAACATAAAAATATAATCTCATGGGAGTATTTCCGGAATCCCTGATGTATTGTAATAGTTTATCTGTGTGGCTACCAGTGCCCCATAACAAGTCAACAATATCGATTAAAATATCAATATTTTGATATTAAGAACAATATCATTTAAATCCCACTTCCTAGATTAACCAACCCTCTCCAGTAGCTCTGAAAGTCAAACTAAGTCATATTCACAGAGACTGCGGTAGGCGAAGCTCTGAGATAACAAAGCTGGATCCTGACCCCTACCAGCCATGTCCTCTACAATCCTTTTCCTTCTGGAGAGTGGGACTGTGCTTAGGACAGATTTTACTCTGGTGGCCAGGTTATGATATGTGATGAAAGTGCAGTTGCAGATAGAATTGATGCCCCCATCAACTGACTTTCATTTAGTCTAAAGGGAGATCAGGCTGAGTAGTTATCACCTAATTAGAAGAAACCTGATGGGATTAGCTCTTCCCAGTGAGAGAGAGAGAGAGTCTCTTGGTGGTTTTGAAAAAGCCAGGAGCTCTACTGTGAGTTTCCTACAGAGATGGCCAGGTGCCAATGGGCTGAAGAGAGAGCTGTGTCTCGCTAACAGTGAGCAGGAAACAGTGAGCTCCATCACTTAGCCACCAAAACCACTGCCAGCACCCAAGCTTGCAGGCAGATGGTTCCCTTGTGGAGCTTCCACATGAGGCTGTAGCTGGCTGAGGTCCCGCTTCAACTTTGTAAGACCCTGAGCAGAAGACTCAGCAAATCTTTGCACACTCTTAACCCATGAAACTTGTGAGATAATACATATGTGCCTCTCTAGTTTGATAAATTGGCAGTAGTTTGGTACACTGCAATAGAAAACTGAACAGCTACTAAATATTAGTGGCTACACTACATTTTAGTGAGAATGATCAGTTAGATTTGCTTGCAAAACTGTATATGCTTTTTGTACTTTATTATGTATTCCAAAAATTCAAGTGAGCATTGCGAGAAGTTATTTCTATTAAAATACGTAGATCATTTTGGACAAAATTTTTAGGATATTTTGGAGAATTATTTTTAGGAAATTATTTGAGATAAATTTAGGTAAAAACTTCCCTTAAGGGAAGATTTAGGTTTAAAGAAGTCTTTCTGTCATAGAGCACTGTCACTTGTAAAGCAAGTGAAGTGCTTTACATGTTGATGATTGGTCAGCGTGGTCTGTCATCCAGCCACAGCAATTCACCTGGGGAATCATTAGAAAAGCAGAATCCTGGCCCCACTTCACACCTAGTGGGTTGGAAACTCCCAGAGATATCTGCATTGTAACAAGCTGCTCAAGGGATTCTGGTGGATCTTGAAGCTTTGCAGTCATTAATCAATGCTCAAAATTCCTCTGTCAGTCAGTACTGTTATTACTAAACCCATTTTACAGAAGAGGACATGAAACAGTGGTGTTGTCAGTGTCCAAATAGCAAAAGAAGAATCTCTGGATGTACTGCAAAAATAGGGAAATTAGTATAGAGAATTGATTTATTGATTGATTAAATAAATAACATGAGAGGTAAAAGCCATCCTCAGCTGTAAAGTCACTAGGGAGACAGCACCCATGTCTGGCTTCAGGGCTCCCTTACGGAAGGTGGAACCACAGTGGGTCTACTGGGTCTACCCTGTAGGTGCTGAAAGAGTGAGTGGGTGTCTAGGAGAAGTCCCAGAGTCAGGATCTTCCAGAGACTTTGCATGAAGCAGAGAAGAGGGAAGAGAAACACAAGTCTTTGCTTATTCTGTCTTCTAGTCTTCAACAGCCCCCCAGCCGACCCCGGCTGTACTTGTCCGGAAGCCAGAAAGGAGAAGGGTCTGAAAAATGTCATATCCAGCAAGGAATAAAGCAGAATAAGGCCAGCATGGAGAAAAACAAGGGAACAAATAGACAGATATTCACGTAATTAATTCTTGGTTTCCAAAGTGAGTCAATAGATCGTAGAGCTAGAACTTGAAGCAGGGACTTAATGCCAGATTCCAACCCTCTACTACCCACAAAACCAGAAAATACTACATGTCCTCAGGAATAACTGAAAATATTACAGAAAAACACATGGAAAGAACACCTTGTACCTCTCAAATACTGAGATCTGGGTGGCATCTAGAAACATGTAATCAATAGTTGATGCCAGTTAAATTCTGATGTTTAGCTTTACTTTGTGTTCAGTCCAGTGATCCTGACCTGTGAACAAAGGGGCAGGTTAGAGAGTATCCCCAGGGCAGCTCTAATATAAACACGAAATTACCAGGTTCCATGCTGAATGGTATGTGATGATAATCAAGTGCATGGTCACCAAGATCTATATTTCTTACGCTTTGATTGATGCAATGTCTATAGAGACATTTGTGGCTGTTAATTCTGATAAACGTGTGTTGTGCTGTTAGCACACCTTTTAATTGATAAGCTAATTGGCCTTGCTCTTCCTGAATTACTTTGTAAAGAGTAATTATCTGAGACCACATTGTACCAGCTTGGTCCTGTAAGAGAACTGTTTTGTGAGCCACTTAAAATAAACCTGACTTGTTGAGTTATTGTTTTTACCCATCTCTCTTGCTCTCTTTCAATTTAGAGAGCACTCTCAGAGGTGAACCACAGGAAGACTCGCACACAAAAATTCCCTGAGGTCAAAGCTAGTAGCTGTGCCAAGTTGGAGACTCTAGGCATATGACAGCTCTTTGTGAGTCACTTTTTACAGTATTTGCCAAATGGGAATTTGAGATAAGCAAGGCGAACATGGGGCCTCTCACAACTTTACTTGTGAAGGTGAAAAATGAAGATGCTTCTAATTAGCAAAAATGGTTTGTAACAACAGTGCCAATTCCAATTCCTGTGGTTGGTAAAGCATACATATGGAAGTATAGTTCAGCTCAGTTGCCAAAATTTACAATCCATTTCCTTTCTGCAATATTTGAATCCATATGGGTATTAGGGAGATCCAGTTATTGTCAAAGCGGCTTGCATATTTATAGGACAAGATAGTTAAGCTTGGGAACCTTTTTAAGAGCTATTCAGGTTTAGTTTCAATGTCTATAATCCACTTAGTTAAGACAGAATGCTAATGGGTGACTGCTTGGAGGTGAATTTTTTCTTTCTTAAAATATTATAAAAATTACATTTAATAGTATTTTAGAACAACTTCAAGATAATATTTTTAGGTACTCCAGAGAAAGAAAATTTTGAGATTATTCTCAAATTTGGTGATACTTTCATCAAAAGAAAAGAAATAATCCAGAGAAAATAAGATTTGTCTTTTTAACTCTAGTAATACATGCAGCAGCATATAGACTTTTATAAGAATATAGCAACAGTGATTTAAATTATGAGTGTTCATTATACTTTGAGCTTTAAATTATGAATCTGAAATGTTCTTAATATCAATTCACATAATTTAAGACATAAAAAGAGTGGGATGGACAGAAGTAATATTTTAGAAATATTCCGCTTAAAAATCCTTTAATTTCTTTAGAATTTTTATCATATGTATATTTTAACCTTTTGCAGTGTTTCCTCATCTAGTAAAAATTTCAGTCCTACATATTGTTGTCAAAAAGGCAAGACACTTCACAAGTGAATGTTACTGCAGCCATTTCATTTGGTTCTGCATGCATATTAGCAAATGCAACACATAAACATATCTATATTGATTTATCTGTCTGTTTCGAGTATTTCAACCACCATGAATTTATGGTCATCTCCAAAATTTAGATGAATCATAAACAGCTTGCATACATTCAAAAAATCTATTAGAAGTTTACAATTATTATATTGGTAGATATTGATATTTCCTTAATAATACCCAATTACTAATGAAGGCTCTGTCTACAAAGGAAGACATAAACAATTAATGACTTGATGGCCTCATTTATTAAAATCTTATTGACTACTTTCAGCGTACTACAATGAACATTAGCTATGTAGTCCCTGTCTATATTAAATTTCAAGCAGAAGATGTACTGAACAACCTTCTCTTAAGTGTTACTTAAGCTTTTATAATTACCTCTTCCAGCTGTCTGAGAATCATATTATTTGGGATAGTTCAGAGTTTTTTAAAAAATTCATTCCAATACTTTATGTACACATTGAATTATAAACCCCTGGTAATTAAAGAAAAAATAGATGCACCTATATCACCAGTGGTTTTCCTTAGGAAAGCAGAATCTGAAGTAAAAACTGGCATGGAAGAGTTTGTTAAGGGATTGTTTTAGAAATATCACCATTAGAAGAAAAGGGAAGAAAGCTGAATTGAGCAGAGAGAACAGCTAGGCTGAGGTGCAGTCTCAACAAAGATATTGGCTGACTTCCTGGTTAGTTCTAACCTTCTAACCAAGATAGCTATTTAATTGGAGAAAGGACAATGCGACTTTATCTGATTGTAGTGACCAGTCATTGATGTGGGGTTCCTGGGAAAGAGGGCACCACCTTGGATGAAACAGCACTCTTTAGAGCTTTAAGTCTATTCCTAAAAGGCACTGCCTGCTTCCAAACTCTATAGGCAGCTGGAGAGATGTGTGCCTAAGCCTTGAAGGGGAATCTGCTGATATGTCACAGTGGCACTGTACTCGTCTGTAAAACTTCCTGAGGTTTCATCAATGAAACATGAAAATATTGGAAGTTAACCTATAATTCGTTCATTTGTCTGTTCATTCATGGAACATTTATTTAATATCTTTTCCCACTCCTGAGCAGTTGGCACATAGTAAGAACTCAATAAACATTTATTGAATGACTGCATGAATACATCATGATCACTTTAAAGAAGCAAAAACATTTGGGCTGAGACTTCACAAGGATATATTAAGTGCTGTTTTTCTTCAATACTCTTAGACTTTAAGAGATGATCTCAATCAATTTTGATTATCTCAATTCCTATCTCCTTGTCTACGTACTTTAGGAAGGAAGTGGCAATCTTTTAATCTTTACAACTACAGAATCCAGTAAAGTTTCTTACATAGAAAAAGTCATATAATAATATTTGTTGTAATCAATGAAACAGGTTGTTGATGAACATTGAATATTGTTCCAATAGATGTGAATATTTTCTTAACACTAATTCTTATATGAAAACATGCTTACAAATACAGCATTATATATGTACATGTATATTGTATATAGTGATCATTTTGATCCTATTCTCCTCCCTCTCAATCTTTTTCTTCTTCAACATATCTGCTACTCATTTTTATATGAAAATATGCTTATAAATAAAACATCCCATTTACATTAATTAATTCAAATGTAACAAATGTATATAATTATGATGTTTCCTCAATAGTAATTATTTGATTGAACGTGATTTTCTAAAACATTTACAAATTATCAAGCAGAGACTGAAATTTTGGCTCACATGATATAGCATATGTGACAATGTAGTCATTAGTGAAGCAAGAACAAGAAAACCAAAAAAATAGTATTTTAGGATGATATGTTTGTTTTGTTGCTCCTCAAACTTCAAATTATTTTGGTTTCTAAAATTATTTCATATGTCCTAGAAAATAAAACTTCTTCACCATGTGCATGGTATATGTATGTGTGCTTACTTGTGCACATACCCTTGCTTCTGTGTGTGTGTGTGCTCTCCGTGGTGTGTAATAGATGAAGTGTCTCAGTGTGAGCCTCTGGTTGGCGTTGCGTCATCACAGGAGACACATACGGGTAAGTTGGGAGTATATGTCATCAGGCGGGAGCGCTGCTCTTCGGGTTAAGTGTTAGGTGGGACTGAATCTGGGAAGGATAATTTTGAAATATGGCTTCATGCCCACTGGTATAAATCATAAAAACTATGCTGTTGTTGACCAAAATAATTTTTAATTATATAATGTTTGTCTGCCCATGGATACCTGGCTATTATTTGAGCAACTTCGCAGGTTTACAGTTTTTGTTTTTGTTTTTTTGTTTTTTTGTACCAGGGATCGAACTCGGAATCTTGTGCTTGCAAGGGAGGCGCCGGAACCACTGAGCTAAATCCCGGGCCACTACACATTTTTGTTATTTTAATCAGTATGTTTTTTCTTTTTGGTGCTAGGCCCTTAAACATACTAGGCACGTCTGCTACCATGGAGCTACACCACAGTCTGAGGATATTTTCTGAAGTGAGATTTCATAGAAATCAAAATGATATTTTTTATACACTTCTCATCTTTCTAAATTCAAGTTGTATTTTTAAAATCATGAAAACAGACATCATACCATATTCAATATGTTCCTTTTCATATTTGTCTTCTGTTGTAAGACCAAAGATGAAATCACAAATACAAAAATTCACACCACTGCAATCAATAATCTTTGCTCATCACAATTAAAATGTGAAAGGATTCTAAAAGTTTACATAACTTTGATGTCTTACATAAAATGCTGGTATTACTGTTTAGCTATGTAATTTTAAATATTGTGTAATTTATAAAAGTTGATATGATTAATACACATGAAAACTAAAATATTATGAAGTGTTCCTGTATTTCTAGTATATGTATGGTTTACCACATTACATTTGACTTTTATTATTAGAGAAACATTTTAGTAACAGCTTTAAAAATATTTTTTCTTAGCTAGCGCTTACTGAACATTTTCATTAAACTGTACTTTTTGTAAATTTGAACATTGATAATCCGGATACCAATCTCAAAAATCATATACATCGAAGATAGTAAGCCAAATGCATATATGCCCTGAATATTTCATTGCCTGTTTCTTTAGTTAAACTGTTCTACTATTTATCAGAAAAGTGCACATTCTCATCCAACTTACAATCCACTGTGTTCCTGCTGCTCCCCTATTCCATCCAAAGGTTACTAACAAGTTAAATTTCAGCTCAAGCCTCACCTGAGCTTAATTTCCCATTGCTTTGACTCACGTTTATTTCCCGTTTCTCTTAACTTCCACTGCAGTTATTACTCATAACTTAAAATATTACTATCAGAATTAGTAACAATAGCAATAGTACACTGAGGGGCTACAGGGAATCAAGATTTGAGCTAGTTGGTCTTATAACTAATTTTGAAATACATAACATCCTTCCAAGGTGAGAACTTCCACATTCTCTGTTTTAAAGATGAGGAAAGAGTTTCAGATGGTTAAGTGATTTTCTAAAACTCCCACAGTTAGTGAATATTAGAACCTCTACTCAACATTAGGTCTGGTACTAAAACTCATTATTTTTTCTCCATTAAAAACTCAAAAACATCATGTGTTTGTCAACTCAAAGAGACTGTGGAGTTCTGAAGTCCAGAAACTAAGTTTAAATAAAAAAAAAAATTCTCCAAGTTCTGGTACACCACCATGTGTATTTTAAGCTCAGAAATGAATGTCTTTAAAGGAATAAATGTAATTTTATTATTTTGTAGTATTTATTTTTATTTTATTTTTCCCCATTAAGTTTATTGGTACATTTTAGGTATAAAATACAGTTACATTCATCATTGGGATCTTGTACCTTACATGAGTCTCTTGGTTCTTATTTTTTTCCCCTTCCCCTGCCCTCCTTTCACCCCCTCCAGCCCTCTCTATTTGCAAAGATTTTGTTTCCAATTTTTTTCCTTTTCTCATATTTTTTCTTTTCCCTTCTTTCCTTTCCCCTATCCCTCCCACTTCCCCTGTTCCTTTAGACCTTTACTTCCTAATACATAATATGAATTATACATTTTTAAATTACAATATCAAGATCTAGGAGACATTACCACAGATTTTACAGAATTTAAAAGGATATAGAAAGCATATTACAAAAATCTTTTTTGAAATAAATTTGACAACTTCTAAGAAGTAACTTAGAAGACAAATTAATGAAACAAACTCTGGAGGAAATATGAAATTTGAATAGCACCTATTAAAGAAAGTATATTCCTAGCTTGAAAACCTACCTGTATGACAACAGCAGGCTCATAAACATTTTAACTGAGAAATTACATCAAACAATTAAAGCAGAAAAAAGAAGGAATACTTCTCCCCTCATTTTAGGAAATCAACATTGTGCTAATGCTAAAACTGGATAAAGATAATAGAAGAAAAAAGTATGAACGTAGTTAGAAATCTGTTTAACAAAATAAACTATTAGAAGTCAGATCTGGCAGGATGTAGAAAGTGGTTTTATTATAGGGATGGCAGTGTTGGTTCAGCATTGGAAGATCCACCCCCAAAAGTCATCATTTTAGCAGAGGAAAGGAAAAAGCCATATGATCCTGTCACTAGTTGGAGAAAAAGTATTGGACTAAATTCTACAGCTGTTCATGGTAAAAGCTATCTGGAGTCTAGAAGTAGAACAGAACCTTCTCAACAGATCAAAGACTTGTACTCCATACTCCCAGCGGGAACACCTTATATGAATGAAGAAGATACAATGCTTTCTCCCTAAGGTAGGGACCAAGGGCAGATATACCTACTCATCATCTGTCCATTGAACTTTGAAACATAGGCCTACACCAAAATAGTCTGGCAATAAAATGACATAATTAGGATAGGGTTGACAAGGTAGAAGCAATCTTTATATGTAGATGAAATGATCATCTACAGAGAAAATACTAGGAAATCTCTAGGAGCCCCTAAAACTTGTATTTGAATTTAGCAGGATTAGAAAACACAAGGTATGTATAAAAACTCAAGTCTATGTATACTTGCTATAAATGAAGAATTGGATATTGAAATTTAAAAGTTATGTAGGAGTACAAAGGACTTAAAAAAGTAAAAAGAAAAAGAAAAAAAAATGTTGGAAGACATTTAGTACCTAATTTAAGACTTCCTCTAAAGCTACAGTAATCAAGGCAGTGTTGGTGTAAGGAAAGACATATAGATCATTGGAATGAAACAGAGAATCTAGAAATAGAACCACACATATATGGTCCACTGAGTTTTGAAAGATTATTGAACATTAACATTTTATAGAATATAAACTCAATTCAAGAGCAGAGGAAAAGATAGTGTTTTCAGCCAATGGCACTAGAACACCTGGTATCCACATGTAAAAAATTAACCTCAACCCTTTATTTCCATACATAAAAATAACTTGAAAGGATCTATGCACCTAAATATGAAAGACTAAAACTATAAACCTTTAAGAAGAAATTATAAGGGAAAATGTTTATGAATTTAGGGTAGGCAAGAACTTCCTAGGATACAAAAAATACGATGTATAAAAAAAATTGATAAAAGAGATTCCATCAAAATTTAGAACTTTAAATGACATTGTTATAATGAAAAGTAGTCCTTAAACAGACCATATTTACAATGCATATAACCTATGACAAGAATATATAAATAATTCTTACAGCTCATTGTTAAACAACCCAATTAAAAAGTAGGCACAAGGAGATGATAAATAGCTAGTACAGCACAAGGAAAGGTGTGCAACACTAGAATCAGAAAAATACTAATCAGTACAATAACAAGATTGATTTATACACTCATTAGGGAGATGAATTTAAAAGTTTTAAAAGCCTTGTCATGACTTTTTCTTTTTGTTGGATTCTCCCCCTTTGTGTTTAATTTGTCATGCCCAGTGGATTCATTCTGCTAGGCTTCCTGGGATTGTGATCCTCATTGTCTTTTCCTAGTATATTGTCTAAAATTTTTTGGAGTGCTGGTTTTGTATTCATGAAGTTTCTAAGGTGCTCTTTGTCATGAAAGTATCTTATTTCTCTATCAATTTTGAAAGATATTTTTGAAGGATACATCAATCTGGGTTGGAGGCTGTTTTCCTTTAGGGCTTGAAATACATCATTCCAAGCTCTTCTTGCCTTGAGGGTTTGCATTGAGAAGTCTGCTGTGATTCTGATGGGCTTTCCTTTGTATGTGATTTGTTTCTTTTCTCTCACTGCTTGTAGAATTTTGTTCTTCTGTTGGGTTTCTGAAATCCTAACTATCATATGCCTATGTGTAGATTTTCTTTGATCAAGGCTAGTTGGAGTCCTATATGCCTCATTTATCTGTATGTCAAGTTCTTTTTCCCTGCTTGGAAAGTTTTCTGCCATCACTTCTGTGAAAAGTTTTTTTTTTTTATGTCATCTGCACTCTCTCCTGTTTCTTCATTGACTCCAATCAGTTTTATGTTATTCTTCTTTGTATTGTCTAGCAGCTGCTGGATTGATTTCTCGTGGTCCCTTATGATTTTAAAGCAATTTTTCTTTTCCTGGTCACTAATCACAATCTTATCTTCTATATCTGAAATTCTGTCCTCATATTGGCTCATTTTGCTGCTCAAACTTTCAGTGGAGTTTTTAATCTCCTGGAAATCTGTTTGCAACTCTTTTATGGATTCCATTTGTTTCCTATGTTGGGATTCCATCATGTTCCTCAGCTCCTCTATTTTTTTAATCTTTGTCCTCTCTAGATTTATTAATCATGTCTTGCACTATGGGCACAATCTCTGTTGTTATCTGAGAAATTATTTCTGATATCATTTTTTCCAGATCCTCTTTTGTTGCCAGTTCAGGAAGTCCAGGTGGTTGAGTATCAGAGTGTTTCATCTCATTTCCCTTTGGGATTGCTGTCGGTGATCTGGAAGTCTGTTTTTGAGGCTTATGTATCTTCTCATTTCCACGGTGCGAGAGGGGGGGTGCTGTTGGCACCCACGTGACTCACCTCCTCTTCCCTAGGAGCAGTGGAATGGCAGCCAGGGAGCCTCCTCCTGGGTTCTGGGATTGGCTCACCTCCTCTCTTATTTATTAATAATAGTAGAAAACTACTTCAGATGAAGAAGATGGGTATTCCCCATTTTCTCAGTGATAAATAGTTTTGGAGTAGCTGTTAGGATTCCTGTTTCACATTTTCCTTTGTGTTCTTAAAATCTTTGTGATGTACAACGAAGGCTTAATTATGTATATCCATGGCAAAAAAGTTCAGCTAAAACATGATGAAAATAGAAAATAATTCACATTTGTAGTCTATTATAAATGCACATAGAAGTGAATATATTTAATATTCTGATGATTTACATTAAAAAAATAAGGCTGCTTGAGAACCAACCCATTGAGTATATAGGGTTGGCAAACCTATGGCACACATGCCACAGTGGACTGTTTGTATCACTGAAAGCTCTAAAAGGTTCACCATCACTGGTGTAGACAAACCTTTCTAGTCTTCTGCTTTTCATCTGTAGCTACTCATGCCATGATATAGATGAATGTTTCCTTTGGCTATTTGTGTATTGCACCAGTGTAGTGTCTCTGTCTCAGTCTGTTCTGAGGAAGAGAATGGTTACATGTTAGGGACAGACCAGTGCCCATGAATATCTGTGCCTACCTCCTCTTCCTTGGCATGTGGTACCGTTTTACTTCATGCAGTTGGGATCTGATACTATTTTAGCAGTGGAATGTAGCTGACGTGAGGCATGATACCTCAATAATGATCCCCAAACTTCCTTCAAGTTCTCCACACTATCTTTCCTTATATTTAGCACTTAGTAAATGGCGCATCTGCTCCATAGAAGGGATTAGGGTTTTGAATGATCATGGGGAACAAACACCCTCTTTACCTTCCACCTGCATTCAATGTTCACTGTGAAGTGAAAAATTAAGATAACAAAACATCAAAAAGATTCTTGGTAGTCTCACATTAAGGGAAATTACAGGATGTTTACTATCACAGTTACTATGATAAATGAAAACTGAATACAAAATTATAGTAAATTTGAATCTACAGATTATCAAGAAATGAATAGCTTGTTTTAGACATTAATCTTCAATGAACAAATAATATTTATTATAAGAAGACCAATGTTTAGAAATGATTATTACGTATTATACTAGCTAAATGAAATTAAGTATAAATTTGATTTAACAGAAATAATTAGATTGAATAACCATCAAATTAGTGTCTGGTTTATTATTTGCATTTTATGCATTTATCCATTGCTTAAAGGTGCCAGTCTACAAAGGTTGTGAGCAAGCCACACATGTGACAGTCCCTACTCTCATGGAGTCGAACTTCTAGTGAAAAGAGAGAGACCATGCACAACACAAAGATGAGCCAGTTATATATCATAGGTGATAAGATATTGTAAGAAAAAATGATGGAAGACAAATGGGATTAAAAGTGTGAGGGTGTGGTGGGAGGAAAAGATATATTTTTACTGGAGGAGGTAGTCAGGGGAGGCTATATTTGATAAGAGTTGAAGAAAATAAGGGCAAGAGGATAAAATATTTAAGGCAAAGGAAGCCAGTAGTGCAATGGCCCAAAGGTATGAATCCGTTTGGTGTGCTCAAGAGTAGCAAGAGACTGTTAGTGGGAAATAACGTTAGAGAATGTACTATGGCTGCCATGGTAAAACAGTACAGATGAGGTGCTGCACAGTGGAAGTATATTTTCTCACAGTTCTGGGCCTAGAAGTCCAAAATCAATCTGCAAGCTTGTTTGGTTCCTTCAGAGGCCTCTTCCCTTGGCTTGCAGATGGCGGTCTTCTTACTGCTTCACAGTTATGATCCTTTGGTCTGGGTCATAATTTCCACTACTCATGAGGACACCAGTCGCTGGGTAAGAACCCTCTTTAACAACTCCATTTTAACTTAATTATCTGAAGGGTGTATCTCCAAATACAGTCACATTCTGAGGGAGGAGAGCTTCAAGATATGAATGGAGGGTGGGGGATTAAGTGCGGTGATTTCGCTGCCTGCTGAGCCGGTCCAAGGACCCGAGCTTGATCCCCAGTACCAAAAAAAAAAAAAAAAAAAGATATGAATGGAAGGGCAGTACACAAGTGAGCCTATACCAGACAGCTATTGTGTCTCGGTGCTCGTACGTCTTTTTAAAATTGAGCTTTCATCCACTAGAGTAAATGGAGAACCATTGGAAGCTGTAAACAGATGGTGACATAACTGACCTATGACTAATGCAGCATGCATAAAAGGGAGGACAGAAACAGCCACATGTTAAGGAACTTTTGAGGCATTCCAGGTAAGCAAAGAGGCAGTTTGGGCTCATATGTAAACTACTCAGTAGTTAGTGCATCTGAATCAGCTGCCAGGAAAACAGTTTCATCAGAAAAAGAATCTTTAGGGTTGGACGTGGGGAGAACAATGTACTTCATTTTCTAGATGGGAAAATGAAACCCATAGTAAAAACCTCTCCAAGAATTCATGAACTCCTAAAGATGTAATCACTGCGCTATCTGTCTACCCATTTCTAATTCATCTCTGTGAATGGAAATTTTATCTTCCAGAATATATTCTTTCTTCTCCTCAGATTCCTTTCCTTCAAGTCTCAATTCAAAGGCACTCCTTTTTCAGTGCTGGGGATCGAACCCAGGGCCTTCACATTAAACTCCAACCCACCCCAGCCTTTTTAATTTTTTTTTTTTTAATTTTGAGACAAGGTTTCTCTTAATTCCTCAGGCTGAGCTCGCAATTGTAATCCTGCTGCCTCAGCCCGTTGGAGGGCTGGATTTACAGGCGTGCGCCATCATACCCAGCTGAAGGCACTCCTTAGAGAAGCTGTCTCACCACACTATGAAGTACAGCAAGCAACTCTCTCATCCCTTTTATTCCTATTTGTCTACCCTTTTCCTGCTGTATTTCTCTCCATTCTTCTGGTAGCTTATATAATTTACCTTACATGCTTATTGTCTGAATATCTTCTTTAGAATTCTGTACAAGCTCAGTTTATTTTTTGTTACATATATTAAAGTAATAATGATACATATAATGTTTTTCATAGTGCCACTTAAGTGTAACTGCTTTCTCAGGAAAAATACAGTTTTTAAAAGAAGGTATGCATTATACTTGGGCTTTGGGAATTGTGTTCTGACTTTCAAGTAATTTTTCCATTGAAATTTTTAACACAGTTATTTAAGCACTGCTCTTCCTCTTTTGGAAATAGCCACTTCCTTCTCTGCCTCTCTGCATCACCCAGCTTCTTCTTTTTTTTGGTACCGGGGATTGAACTCAGGACCTTGTGCTTACAAGGCAGGTGCTGGAACCACTGAGCTAAATTCCCATCCCATTCAGCTTCTTTTGAAAACTGCTGTCACCTTCCACCCAAATCCAATTGTTTGGTCCAAAGTCATGGGCCACAATCATGCAATATCCATGTCCCCTAGCTCATTGGTGAGGAGTGACAGGTTCACATTGGGGCAGCCACTTTTTCCTAATTTTTTGTTTGCTTTTATTATTTCAGAGGTACTAAGGATTGAAACCAAGGTCTTGCCACTGAACTACATTTTCAGTCCTTTTGCATTTTGAGACAGGGTCTCACTAAGTCACTAAGTTGTCTAGTCTGGGCTTGAACTTGAGATTCTTCAAACTTAGCCTCCCTGAGTTCTGGGATTATAGGGATAGGCCATCACATCTGGCTTCTTTCCAGCTTTTTAAGTCTGGAAAAGAGACTTATTTCTCTTCCAATGAGCAACCACTACTTGGGAGAAGATGATTTAAAAAGAAAGAAGCAAATACTTGCAGACTGAGGTATGAGAGGTCCTGGTGGGTTTTCACCCTCTGGCTCCGGTCATATCCATCTCCAAAGATTCCTCTTGTCAGCTTAGTTTGCTTTGAGTTTTTCTTACTAGCAAATACTTGATTTCAGATTAAAATAATATCTATAGTGAATATCCACCAATGTTCCTAACATTTCTTGCTAATACAATTTAAGCATTTATTATATCCAGTAAGGGTATTTGGAAAGACACAGGCTGTTTAAAGTTTTTGTAACTGTTCACACTTCTAGACACGAGTTCACTGTCCATCAAAACACTGGGAAACAGATGATCCCCTGAGGGATGAGCCACTACACCTGTGTGCTTCTGGTAGGGATCAGACACATGTCGCCATGGCTTCTAACACATGTTGCAAGAAGTTTCTAAAGAAGGGCTCAATTGGTAGAGATATAACCTTTTTATGGATCTAACCTTTGAAACCAGCATAGTGGGCAATAACCATTAACAGATCAAATATGAGAAATGTCAGTTGTGGAATAAGCCCTGACAAAAATATTTCATCAGCCTAAGCCTTGAGCAATCACTGCCAGGGCCTGTGAGGCCATTCTGCTGCTATCTGGCTCCCTTCCCCGAAGCAATAAGGAGGTTGGGTCGCTTCTTTTAGCACTGCCCTCCTTAGCTAAATGTTCAACTAAAAGGAGATCAAATTGACTCAAGTACACCATAATTCTAAGAAAATTACCATTGTGAGGTGACCTAGTGTTTTCTTTATTGCCATAGAGGGAGAGAACGCACAGAGAAATAAATTTAATATTTTTAACTACTTGCCTCAGTATTTTTCTAGGCCATGTGTAGTATTGCATATTCTTCTAGCCAGAGGCATCTTCAGCCAAGTTACCTGAAGCTCTCTTTCCAAATGTTAAGTGCACCTCACAGCTTCAGGTTTAAGGTTACTGTGGAGCTGGTAACCAGAAAGCTGATACAAATAGTCATTGTGTGGTAGGTACAGAGAAGTTAGTATTCTAATATTTCCCCCCAATCACGTTTTACACACACAGACACACACTTAGGAAGCAGCCAATTAAGCAATTTTGTTGTGAAGAGTAGTAAGCCTACTATATAATTTCAAAAATACGACACATGTATTTGCACAGACTTTCACTGTGGGTTCTGATATAGGCTTATTTCCTGACTCAGGGCTGGACCTGCTGAAGACGTGGTTGTTGCTGGAATGAGAAATCCCATTAGTGACACATTCATGAATGTCTTTAAGATAAACCTTGTTTCTGAAATGCAGGATGAAAATTGTAGGATATTGCTCTGACTGCGCCAATGATCCCTGAGCTCTTTTAGTAAATAATCCATCAGTATCCGCAGATCAGAGGGGAACATAAATTGCACACATCATCTACCACCCAATAAACACTAACAAGTAATAATAAGAAAAGTTGAAGTGCAGGTTTGTAATGACAGGGAAGTAAGATGAATACTAAAAGGCAAGGAAACATCTGAATTTTTCTCCTAACAGCTACTTCTGTCTGCCTTCTTAAGAAGTTTTATTTCCTTTGCACTCTTGTACTTTCATCCTGATGACATGGCTATTATTTTATAGCAGTTTCAAGCAGTTAATTAATGAACTGCACACAAGTGACATGACACCACCTTGCCCAATTATCTATAGCATCTATTTTTACTGTACAAAGCACTGGTGCTTTGTGAATTGTCTAGTTTGCAAATTGGCTCAGGAGGCAGTTACTTTAATAGCCAAAACAATGCAACAGTAGTGCCACACTGGTGACAAGGAGTAATTGTAAATCACCATGTGAGATCTCATAAAGCTTACCATAAAAGCCTGGTGATATCATGTAATAAAAGTACTCTTTTCTACTGACTTAAGCAGCTAGCGCTCAGTTTACCATGTAATCTCACGATCCCTGGGCTCATTAGCTCATCTAGGATGGGCCATGGCATGAGGCCTTCCTGACCACTTGGAACCGAAGGATCACTGAGGATTTTCTCTTTCTAAATATTTCCTTGGTGTACTTTATAAACTGCAGAAACCTATATTTCTGGATTGTTATAATTTGTATTTGTTCAAGCTGCTTTATCATCACATTGCTTTTTCTCTCTAAGCACCCTCTTCCCTTGTGGTCACCAGAGAGCTCATGGTCTTTTCACACTCCCAGATCCATGATTTTTGACTGTCCATTTGCATGTCCATGTGATGGCATAGATTCTCCCTTTAGAGTTTGTCACAGTGGTTTTTGTTTATTAAAAAAAGACTGTAGGAGCCACCAGTAGGACATGCTCCAGAGACTGCTTCTGAACAGCCCAGAGAAGCTCAGAGTAGATACAAAGTGAATTTCCTCCGTTTAATTGAAGCTTGTGGACTAAATTTTGGTATAAATCTACAGTGTAAACCTTTCCCACAAAAGAAATCATGGCAACCTTGGAAAATCTGTTTTTTCCAAGTTGGGATCAATATTGCCTCCCCGTCACCTTAAATGTAAAAACTCTATTTTGAGTTCCTAAGAATTATAACAGTAAGAGAAATTGAATCTATTTTCATTTCAACTTTGTAGCCCATATGATGAAATCAGGAAGACGGTTCGGTTCTGTACTACGGCACAGAGGTGTGTGGGTCTCTCTGTTTTCAGCAGTGACACAATTTAAGGGCCTAAAAAAAGCTGGGGTTCCTCCTGACACCAAATGTTCCTCAATCCAGCTTTTTTCTGTAGAACAAGTCATATCCATGCATATCATATCTGTATATATCCAAACCAGCTGGTGTCCAGAGAGGTTGATATATTTATAGAAAGTAATTTTTATGATTAAAGTACACATTTTAACGTGAAAAAAATTGTTACATCCATAAAACACTACCAATGTTGTTTCAGAAACAAAAATGTTAGTTTTCAGTAAGACAAGGTTAAATTTTACAATTAAATTTTTGCATAAGCAAAATTCACCATGGTAACAATATACTTACGTGAGGCAAATAATGAAAAGGCATGGGAATGTTTCTGTAGTTGATACGGTAATGGAATGACTTTCTTTAATTGATATTACTAAACCCCCCAAATTTTATTACCAAAAGTTATGAACCTAGTAGTATATAACCTATACTATGCTATGCAAACCTACTAGCATAATCTATATCATGTATAACACATTTCTGAACCACTTACATTTCTTCAGAAGTCATGCCTATAGGATTAAAATATTTTGCATGTGTCACTGTTTATGAAGCTAAATTATTTACAAAGTAGGAAGCTTAGAACATGTTTCTCTCTATAATACTATTGGTTAAAAAAAACAGCCACACATTTTGTATTTAGCTCAAACTACATTTCTTCTCTGTTATTTACTAATTTCTTATCACTTGTGAATATTTCTGCCTAATCTCTATTCCCTTTGTAGGCTTTACATCTGTATCACAGTTTTTTGGTTATAAACAATGTTAATTAAGAGCCTTTTTCAATCAAAACTGCTTGCTTTCCTAAATACCTTTTGCACTTGCAAGAGGTCACTACAGGAGACTATATATGAGAATAATGTGGTAGATTTTTGAATCCTACTTTTGAGTTTCAGAATAGTTTTTTTAAAGACATGTAGGATAACCAGAGTTGTTATTTATTATTTTTCCCTGTTTGACTTTTAGCTTTCAAAGCAAAACAAACATTAGGTGCTAGATACTTATTAATTCCCAGAGAATTCTGGCCAATTCCAAAATCTAGCCCACTGGCAAAAAATAACTGAAGATGTGTGTGTACAATATGCCAAAGATTCTAACAGTGAAGCAGAAATGATGGAATAAACTTATGGATTAGTAAGACAAGCTGTTCGAAGTGTATACAACTTTCCCTTTCAGGTCTAAAATAGTTGTTAAAACTCCTCAGAACCATTATGTTATGGCATTACCTTGAAAGATTCTTTCGCTATGAAACATTGTTATATAGTTTACTTCGTTAAAGAAAAGTAAATGTAAGACTGCATTTCCATCGGTTATAGAATAACTGAATATGAAAAATATGCACATTTAAAACATTGTGAAATATATTTTACTTACTGAGAAGCCTTTAGGAACAAAGAGGTCAATATGCATTACTTGATCCATAATTTAACTTGGGAGTTCCAAATCCATTGTATTGCACAAATACACAACATTTTCATACTTTCTAAATATTTGTTTAAAATTTGTACCTATGGTATGTAGAGGTGTGTGTATTTAATGCAATTGACCCTTACTGTGTAAAATGTCATACTAGGAATGTTTTGAATCTCCAGTATTTTACATTTTTTTTCCCCGGCAGTCTCCAGAGGGAGCAGATGATAGCTAAAATTGAAAATAATTTACTAATTTATTATGTCAATGTCACATCAAGTATTAATATACTTGGCCAATATAAATGCCTGGGAAGATAAACATGCAATTGGATTAAATAACTGACAGCTGATTATTTACTGAAGGAGGAGAGATTGCAGGAATAGGATCCGTAAACACAGACATCATCTTACACATGTTCAGCATCTGATATGGACACATTTCGATGCCATGGTGTCTTTTTTGTACTGCCCTTAGGGAATAGTGTTACAAGAAAGTTTATGTGACAGAATGGAGTTCTTATAACTATTAAGGATGGTGAAAGTGACCTGTAATTTATGCACTACTGGAAGCAGGTTAATGTATTTGCTGTTATCAGTCATACAAACAAAAGTGGGGTCAAAAAGTAGGGTCTTGTATCAGAAGATCCAGCTGACTATAGAGCTGCCTGTTTGAAATTTTAGGAGGTTCATGCAGGAAGGAGGAGATGACCATGAGAAAGTTTCATGTAAGGACCATGTGCTGGAGGTCCCAAGAAGAGGGCAAGGGTGGGAGGAAGCTCACATGGATCCAACCCTGCTGGACCCTTCTCTTGTTGACTTTTCCCACTAACCCTATGATTAGGTTCATGCAGTAAGAGATGTTCAGGAAGGTGGAGAGGAGTTTAGACCCTGTCCTTGTATTTATGGGTCTACATCAGTTTCTTACCCTGGACACAAATGACATTTTGGTACAGATGATTCTTTGTTGAGAGAGTTTTCTTTTTCCATTTGTGGAATGTTCAGTAGCATCTCTGACTTTCACCTACTCTAAGTAGCACCTCACCTAGGGTGTTACTATCAAAAAATGTTTCAAGACACCGCCAAATCTCCTCTTGGAGACCAAAGTGCTCACAATTAGGAACCATTGATTTATGTCACAGTGGAAGATGACAAGCAGTGAATCAGCAGACAAATAATGTAGTTGCAGATAGTAAGACACGAGAATGGGAGAGACAAATACAAGGGAGAATGGGGAGGAGGACAAGTGTGTTTGTAGAGGCTACTTGAGCTACTGGAACTCTCCAGAGAAGAGGCTTAAGAAGATCTGAATGATGGAAAATGTCCATGAAGAAGTTAGAGAAAGAAAAGTAGCAAACTCCAAGGCCTTGAAGATGAAGATTGTAGGGCAAGAGAGGTTTCTTCACCTGTTCACAGTTATCCAAAAACCACAATGCCCACCAGAAATGACAGTTTTATGATCCCAGGTCTCTTGTATGATTCTATTAATACACTTTCAATTTGGGCTGGGGAGGTAACTTAGTGCTAGAACACTTGCCTAGCATGTGCAAGGCCCTGGGTTTGTTCTCCAACATGACACAGCACCTTCCTCCCTCCAACACCCTCCTCCCCACATTTTAATAGCCTAGGGTGGAAATGTGAGTTTCTACAGGGAGAAGGGTGATCTGAATCTATACCCAATGCACACCAGTGGCTGCTTATGGTTGAAAGGTATGAAGAAAACATAAAGTTGATGATATTAACTATTAACAAAGACATAGTCAGGAAACACATTTTTCCACGGTAATAACAAGAAAATAAATATGTAAAATTTTAATATGATAATCCAAATTTCTTCCCCTTTTAATTTTCTTCCTTAGAAATATGTGTTATCACAGACATATTCTTTCCACAAAGAATGCGTTTTACAGGAAATCATGGTGGGTGGTATATGAAATTAGAAAGAAAGTCTTTTCATCTGATAATAATTCATTCTAAAATATAGTGTGTCTTTGACACCATGAGTTAAAATATATGTTGACGAAGAGATATTGCTTTTTACACTAGGTAATATACTTGTTATAGATTTATGGTTTGTACATAATATTAAGTGGCCCGGACAGAGAGATTTCATTGAACCCTTGGGAAAGACTGTAACTTATATATCCTGCTGACTTATGTTTTCCATGGTTCCTTAATAAGATTTATGGAATATTTAGTCTTTGATTCTTTAATTATAATTGGCAGGTGTCCCTGAAGTTGTAAAGCAATTAGGAAGCCTGTAGTTATTTTCTTATAACAGCAGGTCTGGTGGAGTTGATTTTTCGAGGGTGTTTATCATATCCTAGTTCTTATCATTGCAGATTGGATCCATGAAGGATAGCATTCTAGCTGTGGCTAATACCTCCAGGCATAGATGAAAATAAGAAACCCAAGAACACGCAGGGTAAGTTTGTTGTACGTGAGATTTGCCCATCAGTGTTAAAGTTTAATGCTTTGCAATATGAGTCATCCACATTCTGTCACTAAAATTGGAGGCCACTTTGTTTTTAAAAGCAACCACAAATTTTATCTCTTTTATTACTTGAACTCTTTATTTATCCAGAGATAGTAAAATGTTCCATAATTTAAAAGCTCTTCAAGTAGATAAATGTCTCCTTATTTTATAGAATAGGATTTTTAGATATCTTAAAACAAACAGAAAATCAAGTCTGTTTTCTAAACTAACTCTACAAAGACTCTTTTATTATTTTTTTCTTTTTTTAACTTAGGAAAGACTTTAATGATCCTCAAGAAGATATTATAGTTATGGGTATTTTCTTCTAAATAAGAAAGACAGCTCAGTTCATTGTTCATAGTATTTGTAATTGATAGAAATATTTTAAAATTAACAATATTATGATATATGGTAAATATTCTGTCATGTATTTAATTATTCAATAGATATTTATTGATCTATTCTGAATATCAAATATTAGATATATATTGGTGGAATATATATATACTCCATATATATATATTCCATATATATATCCCATATATATATCCCATATATATATCATATATATTCCATATATAATATATATATATATATATATATATATATATATATATATATGATTCCTTCCCTCAAACAGTTTACAGTCTATGAGGGAAATTTTATTCATTTATTTATTCAATAAATATTTATTATGTTAGTCTTGTTTTTCTTGCACAGTGATAAATGAGACAGACACATTCCTAAATTTGTTGAAAAGCACTATAAAGTAAACAACTAAATATGTAATATAATGAAGAAAAATAAATCAAAGGAATTATAACATACATTTCCAAAGTCTTCTACAACTACTATGCTTCTGTTAAATTAAAAGTTATTGAGAATAATTTTCATTTTAAAGAACAAATGGGAAATAAGAAAGTCAAAATAATTTATTTCTGATATTTTGAACTGCTTGATTGTAGAGAGGAACAATGGAATGGAGATATAGAAGATAGATATATTGAGTCAAGTAAAATATTTTAAAAATTAAAGATTCTCAGTCAAGTTTGAGTATGAATAAGAATGAAAGATAGAGACAAAATAAAAGCAGACCAAAAGGATTCCTAGAAAAGCCAGTTCCTTGTGACAGCAAGGATTCATAGATATATGGAAGTGAAGTCACACAAAATTTTCTTCTTCCCTTTATTCTTTCATTAATTCATTTATTTATTTATACATATTACTCAAATATAAACTGTAAATGTGAGAATAATAAACATTGTTTCTGTCAATGTAAAACTCCTAAATTAATTTGTAAGGTAAGATATATGACAAAAAATCTAATGATACATAAAAATATGAATTGTAACAATGACTAATGCTATGGGAGGAAATTCAGAAGACAAACCATTTTAGAATGAAGTTTTCTTTTCATAATCGCTAACTGCAATCCTGTCTTCTATTTCTATATCTGATACTCTGTTCTCACATTGGCTCCTTCTGCTGTGTGTACGTTCAGTGGAAATTAAAAAATCTCCTGGATATCTGCTTAAATGTATTTCATGGATTCTATTTCTTTTCTATGGTAGGCATTCATGGTTTCCATCATTTTCCTAAACTCTATTTCTTTTTTATCTGTATCTGCTCTAGAGTCACTAATCATGTCTTTCTTTATGGTCACTATCCCTGTAGTTATCTGAGAAATTATTTCTGATTTGTTTTTTTCTAGAGCCTCTTTCACCTGCTTTGTTACTTCTGCTGTTACCATTTCAGAGAGTCCAGGTATGTGCCTTTTGGATTCTTCCACCTCATGGTCCCCTAGGTTTGCCTTTGGTGAACTGGAAGTCTGGGATTGCATCTTGTTTAAGTTTCTTCTCATTTTCTATTTTTTAAAAAAATTTTGTTTTTAGTTTAATTCCTGGGTTGATGCTTGTAGATTGTGCATAGTGAGCATCTTTATTGCTAGTATTTATATGCCTTAGGAAATGACTACTTCTGAGAGGTGTCTTCTAGGTGTAGCTGGCTTTGGAGTATTGAATCTGTTGCAGGATCCCACCTCTTCAATTTATTGGGGATGAGAAGTTGCTGCCTACTTGGCCTAGCCCTTGTTTCTTTGGCACTGGCCTATAGTATTTTTCATGACCAGTAGGCAATCTCAGTCTTGATATACCAGGAAGAATAACTGATTAGAATAATTATGTCACCTTGGCTAAAGTAGTACAATCAGCAATAACAATTGCATCAAACATAGACTAGAAAATGACAACCTACGATAATTACTAATTGGCCACCTTTAACTTTATGAACTAGATTTGTGGTTATGTAACAAAAATCTAAAACACAACAGAAAAATGTTGCAATAAATAAGCCCTTAATATAGTGATTTTACCTTTGGGGGAGAAAATTTAAAAGGACTTGGGGGGAATAGAGAAATAGAAGAAGAGAAAGCTAGAGGACAAAGGAGAATCACAAAAACTTTGAGAAACTGGTGAAGAAGACAGGAAAAGAGAGAAAAATCTAAACAAGAACAGAGTAACAACAAAAAACCCCAAGAAAGCATGTTCACAGCTCATATAAAAATAAGATCAAGAAAAAACAAAACAAAACAAAAACAAAAACAAGCAAAGAGAGAAATGAAAAAAATAAAAGAAAAATTTAAAAAGTCCACTTCAAGAGGTGTCTCTGCTGTCACCGGTAGACAATGTGGGCAACGTACAGATTGGAGTTGATTAATCCCAACAATCCAGCTATAGCTTTACTCCAGGGTAGTGGATAATCCCAGCAAGCCTGCACATTTAGTTCCACTGCAGTTTAGGCTGGTTTCTGGCTGTGAGGTTGGAACTGGACCTGTTGAGCCTTCAACAGTCTGAGCACCCCCCGCCCCCCGCCCCCGCCACTGGCTCAAACTAAGCTCCATGACCTCCTGGAGGTCTGAACTCCGACACTGACACTGGGAGCCACTAGATGCAACCCGCCCGGAGCTGTTCTGAGCTCAGTTGGCACTCTCTCCTGTGGAACCTCCAAACCCCAACAAGTCACCAGCCTCTGCAGTCTGCTGCGTCCACTGCTGCCTTCCACTGGTGCATTTCTCTGTGGAGGTCTCTGGGGTTGCCAGTAGTCACAGTTCACTGCAGTTTTGAGCTGCCCTTGCCAGGCAGTGAGTCCAGATTCAGGTAGGAGGCTCCACCTCTTACCTCCTTCTTTGTTGGAGATTCTCTCTTCGCTCTCCTTGTGGGTTTCAATTCTCACTTCAGATTCTTCTGGGGTCCCGGGACCCACTTCCCTCCTTCTTCTCTTCTTCATGTTGCTTTATTCCAGTGCCTGGACAGCAAACCTTGGAGAGGCCCTCTCTGCTGCTTACCATTCCGCCGTCTCCCCTGAAGTCCCAGGGTGAAGTTTTAATGAATGTAAAATGGTCTTTACCTAATGTTCATGGCTTTTCATAAGCACTGGATGAATGGGGACCATGGTCTTTATTCTTAGAGGAAGTTGTATGTATTTGGCCCTTGAAAAAGGAGGTGTGGAAATACGAGGGCCGGGCAAAAAGCTTTCAAAACAGAGGAAGTAGTACGAGCATGTGCAGGCCAGGAATGATACTTTCTGAGTTACACGATTTTATATGTTAAACTGTGTCCTCTCAATAGGGAGGATTAAAGTCTCAAACCTAGGACTATGGCCTTTCTTGGTCAGAGTCACTGCAGACGTAATCAGTTAAGAGCAGATTAGAGTGGGGTGGGAGCTTCATCTAATGTGACTGGTGTCCCTATAAGAAAAGGAAAGGTACATAGCGAGAAGAGTGTAACTGATGAGGGAGGCAGAGTGGAGTGACACATCTAATGGTGAGTCACACCAAGGAAACCCAGGAAACACCAAAAGCTAGAGGCAACAAGAAAGTACTCTTCTCTACTGTTTGCAGAGGAGGTATGGCCCAGCCAACACTTAAATTTGGACTTCAAGCCCCCAGAAGTGTGACACAATACACATTGATTATTTAAACCAACCATCTTGTACTTTCTTAGGACAGTCCCAGAAATGTTATCCAGATGGTATGTAGTATATTATAGGTATTTCTTTGGTTCTATTTGAAATGCAAAAATTTTATCTTTTGACATTTTTTGCATTTCGTGCTTCTGTTGAAAATACATTCTATGTGAAGAATAGGAAGAAACTGTGGAAGGTCTATTAATTATATCATATTTTATCCGAATAATAAAAAGATATTTAAATTCAATAATATTTTCATAATAGATGATGTGGTAGACATTCAAATCTAGGTTTATAGAAAATATTTTTAAAATACAATCTTGAATCACATAGTGATGTTTTCATCAATGATGAGCTGGGCATGTAATGGTGATCCGATAAGATTCATCCCTTAGTTTCATTGTAGCTGCCTTTGTGTATGCAAGCATTCTCCATGATGTTTGGACTAAAACTAAACTTCTTATAATGTTTACATTCATTGTTGTAAATAAGAACTAAAATTAACAATAATAAGGAATATGGGAAAGGGCATCTAGGGAGGGGAATGGGTGGGGAGGAAAAGGGCAATAAAAAAGAATGAAGATGTACTATATACATGTACCTATTCCCTAAGATGTACTGCAAACATGTACTAATAAAATAAAACTTAAAAAAACAAAACCAAAAGCCATTTAATGACACAATTCTCAGAAGGTACCGCCATTGTTAAGTAGTGCATAATTAGATTGACAAAAAATTTATGGCACAATAGTAAATAACAAGGGCATGTATAAAGGGTGCATATTAATTGTATTTATTGTATTTAATGTATATACCTACACCCACATATACAAAACAGGAATAGAAAGAAAAGAACAAAAAGAAACAAATAGAAGGAATTATAGTGAAGTAATGATAATAGATGTGCTAAGGCTTGTCATTTACACTTGAAAATAAATCTAGAATGATTACACATACTTGGGGATAAAAAACAAACTTCTCATAATTTTAAAAGAAAAAGTTCCCCTGGTTTGTCCATAACCATGACTGGTAGATTAGCTGCTAAGGAAATGTAACGTTTGTCCACTATAACTAAGGTCTAGTGAAGACACCAAGGAAATGTTTCATGCTTCCAATACCTCATGTGTATTATACTTAGTAATATTTCAGTTAACTTTGGCCGTCTAAGAAAAACAAAAAGAAACCCATGTCTTTGTATAAAGTCAGAGTTCAGAAGTGCTGAAAGCATTAGTGTTTTAATAGTCTCAGAATTGGTTTTCCATCACTGTTTATGGAGAGGAATACAATATAGATGGGGCAAATTTTGCAGCCACATCCAGGAGACACTAATTTCTGTCTCATCCCCCATGGGTATGGAGCTCTAGCTCTTTCCTTGGGCAAATTGAGATATATCTTGGGGGCAGAATCCAATTCAACTTGAAGTGAACATAAAGACACCTTGCTCACTTTATGGGTGGTGTTTTCTGTTTTATTTTTCTACTTCTCTACCTTGTCTCTTGCTCTACTTATGAAGTTTCAGAGGATAACATTGCTCTGAAATGTGTGGTAATCTAAACACAGGATGGCTGGACATTATATAACTGATTCCTGAACAAATAAACATGCTTTTGCAAATTTCAGGTGAAGCCTCCTTATACCTAGTTCCTTTAGTGAAAGATTTTTGACTTAACGGGTTACTATGATGTTAAAAAACAAATCAGAGTAAAAATGATTACAGCTCTATGTTTAATTTAAAGTGCAATCAAAGAATAATTGGGTTTTAGAGGATAGTGGATCTTCAAATTCATCTATGGCCTCTAACTCATACATGATACACTAGAAGCATAGAGAGGTGAAGTAATGCCTTAAATTTTCTTAGAAAGTTTGTGTCAGCTCCAGGATGGAACAAAGGCCTTCTGACTCTCTGGTGACGGGTTCTTTCCATTATATCATGCTCTGCTATGATGATCTGTCAGAGATATTCAAGCACAGGCACAATGACTGTCAGTCAACCTGAACATAATCCACTAAGTTATGCTAATTCCCGTAAAAACCAAGATGACACACAGCTGAAGGAATCCCCACTAGGATTCCATTCTTATAAATTTGCCCATTTATGGCAAATTCATCCTGCTCTTTGGAATCTTTTTGTTCTCTTTATGCTATTCCTATTGTCATAAACGCAGGAATCTCTAGGATTAAAGGAAGACCAAATGAGGAAAGGTGAAATAGAAATGGAGGTGGAGCTTTCCTCTCCATGAGCTAGTCTTTCTCTGATGAGTCTTTCTGTAATAAACCAAACAGGGAAGATGTGAGATGACATGCCCCGTGTTCAGGAAGTTTCATATGCATTGGTGCTAACTGGAGAAAGGACCTGTTCTTAAACAGGTCGAAGGAAAAGGGAATTTTCATGTAATAAAATTCTGGCAACAAGTGCTTTTCATAGTCTAAAGTAATTTAGCAAATGCAAGCTTATCATGGCCTCAAAGGGCTTTAAATGTAATCAAAAGCCGAAAAAAGATCCAGTTTTAGATAGCCAATAAAGGTTATTACTATTATTTCCAGGTTCAATTTGTTTAAAAGGCTTGAAATACTCAAAAAAGATAAAAATCTTTTGTTTCTTGGGAAAACTCTTTCTTTTTGGATAACGAAGATGATTGTGTGGAAGAAGCAACTACCAAAAGGCTGGCTGGAATGCTAGAATCAATAATGCCAGTAATCAAAAGGCCAGATTTAGAAAGGAAGTGAGTCAATTTGGGTAATCTCTTGCCAAAAATGTACTTCAGAGGTTTTATTCCTTGCTCAAGAGACTAAAGAGGATATAGAAACATTTATTGCTAAGCCATCCTTCATATTTATCCAAGGATTACTTTTTTTAATGTAAATTTTATTATCTGGTGTCACCATTTAAACTTTTTTCTATGACTCTCTTAATTTTTTTAAAAAATTCTATACTTATTTGCAATACATGAAGTTTACATTCATCTTAGGAAGTAGGTACATGGACATAACACATCTTGATATTTTAAATTCCCCTTTCTATCCCCACCCATCTCTGTCTCTGGATCTCCTTTCCCTATTTTCATTATTATTATTTTTAATATTATTATTTTTAGTTCATATTTATCACATATAATGTTTACATTCACTGTGGGCATTTGGTACATGTTCACAGTATATCTTAAATCCTTTTACTTCACCTTCAGTTTTCTACTCTCTGAGCCTCTGGATTCTTGGACCCCTTCACATTTGCAAAATACCTATCTCCCTGTTTTTTCCTTTCAACCCTTTACTTTGCTCCACTGGAATTAAAAATACATTTAAACACAAAATAAACGAAATTTTAAAGTCATCAGTGTTTCATTCCAGACTTAGACTACAAGTCAAGGCCTCTCTCCCATGGCCATGTAACATCTGGGTTTCACACATATTAGACTCCTTGTTCCCTTGTATGTAAAGTGCTCTCTCATCACACAGTGTGTTTTCTCTGCTGGGCATCCTGTCTGTCCTCTTCTGCTAAGTGGCACTCTTTGGAAACCCTGTTCAGTTCTCAGCTGTGGAATCTCCTCTCTCTCATTCAGAAGAGTTTTTCTTTCTCTGTGTTTGTAGCATTTATACAAGACTCTATCAGTGGATCTTATGGAGGGGATTTAAGTCATACACAAGTGTAAGAGTAGATGCCAGATGAATGCTTTGCATACAGTGAGTGGTCAAAGAATTGTTTAAGAACAAATGAATGCTTACACTTGCAGTAGTTCAACTTCATATGCAGAAAAAATACGCAGGAGTAAGAAAAATGTCATGTGCTTCCCTGATGAGCATTGGCAGATTCATGCAACAAATGTTGTCAAGCTAAAAGCAAACTAAATGCAGCTTCACAAGTATAAAAGAGTCACCCTTATTGGGTCATGAAAAAAAAAGTAGCAACAGCTTCTTCACATCTTTGTCCTGACCTTGACTCCAGTAGGGTTATGAGCTGTCTGTGTGCATTTGAAACTTCTTTTTAAATAAAGAAAATTTCAAAGGTGCTCGTAATAACCACCCTTTTTTCTGAATCTTATGCTTTTTCTTCACTCCAATATGGCTCTGACTCATCTGACTCTTGAAGTCCTTTCCTAGATTAATTGGCCTCAATAACTCTTTTCTAATATATTGTACTTGTGGAGAAATAAAGTTGATCCCAGGAGAGTCACCCTCAGGGATGATAACATGATAAGCTCCAGTGTCCAAGAGCTTTTATTCCCACACAAGTCAATATAATTGTTTTTGCTTTCAGGTATGCCTAAAACTCAGTCTTAACATTTGGATATCTTTTATTTTATGGAACAAAATATTCATCTTTTATAAAGTCACTTTATATTTTAAGTATTTATTTATCTCATATATGAAGAAGGTCAATAGTAGATGAGTATTCTTTTGGTTATTCTAAGATGTCAAAGGCTAAGGTTACTTCCCACTTTTTCTTTACCACCTTCTGGATGTTGGCTTTTCATCCTGACCTGGTTGATTTATTATCTCAAGAAGCTCCTTCAAATATAACTACTTTGAAAAGCAGAAAACTGGAACCATTGGTCTGTGCTAAAAATAAAATCTCTTTATTGTTCCTAGCCATATTAATAAACAACAAAACCGACATATATGTCGACAATAACCCTTGACAGACATATGGAGCGTTTTATAAATTTAATGTATTTTCATTATGGTTGTAAGCAGCCCAATTGCTCATCAACTGGAGACTGGATAAACAAAATGTGTTTTTTAAAAAAATAAAATGGAGTACTACTCAGCCATAAAAACCGGGAAATTAGAGACATTTATAGCTAAATGGATGCACATTGCGGCAATACTCTTAAGTGAAATAAATAGGAAACACATGTGTAAATACTGAATAGTTTCTCTAGTGTGAGAAACTGAAAGAGTAAATAAGGACTAAAAGGTATAATAGATAATGTGGAATAGGAAGAAAAGGGGAAAAGGGGAAGGGGACGTGGGAGGGGTAGGGGAAAGGAAAGAAGGGAATGGAATGAATATGAGAAAAGGAAAAAATGGAAACAAAGTCTTTGTAAATAGGGAGGGGTGGAGGGGTCTAAGGGAGGGCAGGGGAATGGGGAAAAAATAAGAACCAAGAGAAACTATGTAAAGGTGCAAATTTCCAATGATGAATGTCATTATATCGTACACCTAAAATGTACCAATAAAATTAATTAAATAAAAAAAGAAAACAAGACATAGGAAGCTGAACTGTTTAAGCACCAGCTAGCATGGGGCTTTAAGGAGAGTAGGTCTATGATAAATATATTTACATTAGTTAATTTTACAAACATGAATGATAATGTTGACTATAATAATGTGGGTGTGATTTAAATTTTTTAAAAATAAGCTGAAATTAGTTATTAGGGTAGATAGCTTTATGGCTACGTCCCAACGGCTACATCCCAACTGCATGTGCTATTATGCCAAAAATAATGGATTTGCTTTGATAAAATTTTCCTACAAACTCAATAGTCTCTTTTTTTCCTTAGATTATCAAAATATTTTTGAGCTAAAAGTCAGAAGCCACTAGTTCTAATTAAGTAATTGTAAAAAAAAAATGTTCAGTGAATTAAATTTCAAATATTTAAAATTTTCACTCCAGTGACTTTGAAGGGAAGTTTCTGATAATAATAACCCAAAGTGGAGGAAAGTTCATTTAGTTTTCCCGTGTGCAAATAGCATGCCTCACTTTACTCCTTCCCCTCTACTCTAGGAAGGCATGTTTGTTTTTTTTCTTCCTGCAGAGACAAGACTTAAAGTAATTGCTGTTCACAGCTTGAAAGAACAAGACTCTCACTACTTCTCAAGTTTTCCTTCCCCAGAGGTAGCCTCTTGCTTTAATAAATTGAAGCTTTAACCCTAATGATGTTTTAAAATTTGGGTCAAGGGTAAAGGGTAGAAGGGCAAAACCCAACAGACTAAATTATTTCTTTGGTGTAAGAAATTTATCACTGTAATTATATTTTACATTAATGAAATTTATTCTGTTTCTCAGAGACAAAATCATGCAAAAGGAATGACAGTAAATATTCCATAGCATATACTAGTTGTAGAAACTTTTTGTATTTCTCATTAAGAAAGCTTAAAATCATACACATTCACAATGATAAGCTGTCAGACATTTTGGTACCGGGGATTAAACTCAGGACCTCGTGCTTGCGAGGCAGACACGGTGCCACTGAGCTAAATCCCAGACCCAGTGTCAGACATTTTGAGATCAAAATGTGAGGTCAATGACCCCTCACTTGAGCCTGAACTGGCTTTAGTGATTTGGATGCAGCTCAAAAAATACTATAAAAGTTATAATTTTCAAGGTGAGAACAGGAAAGATCATATAATATCTTTCTGCTTCTCTTAGGGTACTCACTCTGGGAGAGCCAGCTGCCTTGTTTGAAATGCAACTATCTAGAGACTACCCTGCTGATAGATGGCCACATGTGGGCACTCTGGCCAGCACTTACTGCTAGAAGAACCAGTGAACCATGGGGAGCTACCAGTGACTGTAGACCCAGCCAATAGCTGAGACCCATCATCCTCAAGGAGTGACCTCCATGAGAACTATAGCTAATTCCTTTCTGAATTCCTGACCAATATTCCATGAGTTCATTCAAATGCTTGTCTTAAGCTACTAGATAGGGAGTGATTTGTTCTGCAGCAATATCATTGGAAATGTTGGTCATTAAAATCAATATTACAAGAAGGACACATTGTGGGACGTGGGACAAGTTTGTCTGAAAATATATACCTTTCAATGTACAAAAACAACTCATGGGGGATTTAATTTCATTTTTACTTTCAATTTATGTATGCAAGGCAGAGAAATCTTGGACTGATTATTTGACTTTTGGATGTACAGTTAAATTTCAGGGTGATATTAAATTTTCAAAGTAATTGTAATCTAGTCATGAGAAAGGATATTTTCTGTTTTCCCGAGTATTTCCTATGTTAGATAAGACATAGTCAAATATAAATTTGAACTTCTATTGAAAGATATTCCTTCTTTTAAAGTAAATTTATATAGCTTGTTTGTGAAGCTTCTAATACAGTAATTTGTTCAACTTTAGTCCTAGAGAATAAGTAACAATATCTAGATACAAAATTTTTCTTTTCCAAATTAGAGTTTCACAAGTTAAGAAAAGGTTGAAAATGAATACTCACAGACAAAATATATAATTTCTCTTATGTGCCTCAGTGTAGAAATCTGAGACCTACTTAAATTACCCATTTTCCTTTAAACCACTCTTCTGAAACGCCTCCTCTGTACATTAATTATTCAACAAGTTTTAACAATTGCCACTAAATCTTCCATTCTTCACATTCCCTTTCCAGTGCACTGTGGTAGAGGGTTGGATGGTTAGGTAACCCCCCAAAAGTTAAATCCATGTCATAATTCCTAGTACCTATGAATGTTATCTTATTTAGGAAGAGTTTTGCCTATGTAAGTAAGGATCTCAACAAGAGGAAATCATTTTAGACTGTCTTGCTGGCCCCACATCCAACCACAGTTTCTCTTATAAGGGACACGAGGGGAAATGGGATGGAAAAGAAGGTCATCAGGAAACAAAGTCGACAGTTGGAGGGATGTGAATCCAGCCAAGGAATATGAGTAACCACCAGAGGATAGAGGAGGGAAGAGGTGAACTCCTTCCATGCCTTGCTAACAACTTCATTTCAGATTTGTGGTCTCCAGAACCGAGAGAATAAATTTCTGTAATTTTATGCCATTAATCATGGAGTAATTTATTATAGGAGACATGCGATGCTAATACAATTGCCTTCATCTGTATTTATGTTTTTGGCTAGATTTATTGCAAAAGTGAGAAATTCTCTCCCCCTTTCCATCTGTGTAGTCATAAGATTAGTCTTCCTAACAGAAATCTTATGATTTTGTCTTAAAAATTATCTGTGGCCCTTCATTTCCTAAAGGCTAAACTTTAAATTGCTCCATAGGTCATATAAATTCCTTTACAATCAAGCCCCTGTCTATCCTTACAAAGTTAGACACGTCATCCAGATATCCCTCAACCCAGTCAAGGTGACACCTAAAACCAACCATCACAGTATATGATTTCATATTGACCAAAAGATTCTCATTTTTGGTACTTTGAATCTGAAACAAATTAATAGAGAAAATGACTTAAATGCTTCCATTTTAATTGGGATTATTGATGAGCTAGCTAAATGGTTCCTGACACTTAAATTGTCAGAGGTGACTTGTTCCTGACTGGTTTTTTTTCACAACTGGCTTTATCTTTTGACAGATTCTGGAAATTACCTGTTCTTCTGATAAGCTTTCCTGCTTACCTAAGCCATAGTCAGTTTTTACAAGTTAAAGCCAAAGAATCCTGACTGCCCTAATTGATAAACTTGTTTATTTTTCAATGTTAACAATATCAATAAATGAGAAACAAGTCTAAGGCAGAAGAAAGGTCATTGTTATAGGAAGAGACTAAAGTGAATATTTACAGCGTGACTACTATTTTTATCACATTACTCAATGACTCATATTAACAAAGAAAAAATTTGCTTTATTCTGGGAGAAATTGAAAGTAAGGATACATTTAAAGAATAATTTCAGAAGTCTTTCTGAAAACTTAAATGTCACAGTATCAAAATTATTCAAATTTACACAGAGAACTACTTAGAGGAGATCAACTAGATAAAAACTGTGATGTTTGTCATTTCTAATTCCAGTAATTAAGTGCTGCCCTCATTCTACTTGAAAAGTCCTCTATGGGATTATATTAATGGCATAATGGAGAGTCAAAAAAATCAAAACTGTTATGAAAAAGAATGCTATTGAAAAATTTATGAGCTGGAACTTCCAGAAAAGGAGATTGTGTATGGTGCTCGGTGCTTAGGATTACTGGAATGGTGTGTGGTCTTTTGACCAAGACAATGAACTGGCTCATATATGCCTAAAATCTGCAAGTGTGTTAGGAACAAGCTCATCTTGAAGAATACAGATGAATACTTTAATTGAAGTTTGTCCACTACAATCTCACCATTTAATTTTTTCTTATCATATGAAAAAGATTCTTTCTTATAATAAAACTTTTTTTATTTTTTCTGCAAATAATGAATGCTTGATTTCTATTATAAGTGAAGTATTTTTAAAGAAGTGTGATCATTATAGCTAAAGGTTAATACTTTAGCGATTTCAAAATGAGAAAAATATCCTGAATAGACTAAGAGTCTAACAAATGGCAGTTATTATTGGTCTGAGTGATGTTCATCACCTATCTTCTGCTTATATATAAACCTTCTGATGGCCCCAACCAGTGCACAGTGACAGGAATGTGTAGTCATGGGAGGGAAGAAAGTTTGAGAGATTTCAGAGACATGCAGCTCAGGGGAATGGAATTAAGACCAGGCAAGTCTAGTGATCATGAGACCTTAAGATATTTACTTCTTCACGTCTCAGTCTCTTTATCTCTAAAATGGAGATTCTTGTACCTAATCTGCTTATCTCACTGAGGTGCTGTGAGAAACAAAATAAAATGTGAGAAGAAATTTAACTAATGAAGGATTCTGTGTAAATGTCAAGTGTATTATGAATTGAATCATATGCTACATTATATAATAATGTGGAGTTCACTTCTCCACAAATAAAAAAGCACATAAATTTGTTAAAAATAATAAATTAGGTAAAAACTAAACCTAAAAATATATTAAATTGCAATAAAATGTGTACAACTAACAAAACATATATAATTATTCTTAAATAAAACCACAATGTATACATTTTGTATGTCTTGGATAATTCTTTTTTTTTTTTTAAAAAAGAAACTCTAGCAATATTGGTGACGATATGTAATAAGATGTTTGCTTTTTCAAACTTTGCTATGAGAACCTACGTGTGCCTGTTGCCTCTATCATGACAGGCTTTCAATCCTAACAATCATTGATCCCTTTCAGGTACTCATAGGGCACATACTCATATAAAACCTGCAGTCCTTCACCTATCAAGGTGGCATTTTCTATCCTTATTCCTTAGCAAGTTTTAACACGGAAGTTGCAATCAAATGTTTTTGTAAGTGCATACTTATCAAAACATACCAGTGCCTTAAAAAACCTTCCTGTGGTAGCTTATGTAGGCTGATAATGAATGTTTATGAAATTAGCCTACTTTTTATGATTGCATTTTAATTGAGCCAGATATGACATTAAAGATAACTGCAATGTATTGTCTGCTTGAATAATAATTCAAGGTACATCTTTTAATTTTATTGGTTTTATTGATACTGTTGCAGTTTGTGATTTCCCCACAGCTGTTTTTATTTCATGAGAATCATTCATCCCATGAGCATGACTATAGCTCTAAGCATTTTATAATAAATTGTTATGATCATTAAACACATGTAGTTAAAGACTTCTTTGCATCCATTTCCTTGTCCTTAGTTTTAATTTTTCATCATCTTTATTAATTTTATATATCAAATATAATTTTTAAATCCCAAATTAACAAGCTGCATATGCTCTGCCTGTGCACCAAGAGCTGCCTGTGTGCATTGTTCCACAAGCAGTGTGCATCTCTTCCAGGGCAGACTTCTCGGCAGTGCTTTGGCATTTTTCCTGCTCATGGTGCTGATTGCCTCCCATTCCTGACATCTACTGTGGTCCTTGGTGAATTTTCATCCTCCTGCTGCATCTTCTCCTCTTCTGGTCTCCCAAACAACATTCCAATTATGTCTCCTCGGCAGCTCTCCTGATCTCCCCTCGCCTGGCTCCTGCTGTCTCTTCGGTGGAATGCCTGTGAGGGTCACAAGATGCTCACTTTCACAGTTGGCACTGATTATTATTCATTCATTCATTATTCACTCCATCCGCAAGCATCTCTTTGGGGCCTGCTCATTATCAAGGTGGTGCTAGGGACTGAGGATACAAAGATGGGTGTGACACAGTCCCTCCGCAGTCTAAGGAATTTAGACTTTTGTGTTCTCCGAGGGGAGATTTCAAAATTAGAAGGCCCCCCCAAAACACAATTTTCATTTAAAAATTTCCAAACCTCAAGCGAAATAGACTCTGGAAAATATCTACAATCAGATCCATTTTTCTCTCCTGAATTACCAAATGAAATCGAGGACCTAGGCTTGCTGTAGTGAGCGACAGAAACTCATGAGACTTCAGTTCAGGGCTATCGACTATTGATCTATGAACCCCTGCTAGTGAACCCTAGATATTACTTTTACATTGTACATTATGGCTCTGGAAAACTCACTTCTTCATAAATAATGAAAACAATAATCAAAAAATTTCAGCCAATAAACCACTACAGTTTGTGTTAGTAACTTGAAAAATTAGTTCCCAGCTTTACCTGACACTGGGCTATAAATCTGTATAGCATTCTGATTTTTTCTCAAAGCTTGCACAATTTCTTGTGCTAAATGTCCCACAGGACAGAATTTCTGAGGCAATTACAGAAGACACTGGACCCCAGGAAATATAAAGGTGTGTAGACTCAGCTCAATATAAACAAAATATAAAACCTAGAATAAACAACAAAATCTACAAACAATAACAATTGCAATTCTGCTTTAAATTTCCAGAAGGGGGAGTTCTCCATTCTTCTGAATCAATTTACCCTTATAAAAATATGTGTCTATTTCATAGATTGTATTTTACATACAGTGATCCCAGAGTTCCTATAAAGTACACACAAAGCCAGTATTTAGTCAGTGGAACAATGTCACTCAATAGCTGAATAAGATTTCTATTTATATTATTTTTAAAAGGCCAGATGGGAAAAAATGTTATGATATTAATGAAGAAATTGTAGCCTTGCTTGGGTGAGAGGCTGGGATAGGCTGAGATGGGGTGCTTTAGACTATAAAGATCTACTTAAGCTAGAGTGGAGTCAAAGAGAAAGTATCTGGCAGAAAAAACACAATGGTGGACCACATAATATGAGCATGAGGCTAAAAAAATAATGCAAATGTGGACAGTAGTAATACAAATGCAGTGTTCAAAGCAAGAAAAGTAATAGTCTTAATGTATGAGACTGCATGGTATTAAGTTTTGTTTGTTACAATTCTGACCGACTTTGAATCACTGGAATGAATACAAAGAAAGACAGGCAGGATGGCAAATATTCTGAAAATCTCACCTTTGAAAGTAACAATGATTGTTAGTTAGGAAAAGAGAGCATCCTAAGCAGATTCAAAGATCATTCTTACAATATCTTAAGGATTGTAATCTTTAAAAGTACAGACTCTTATTTTTTTTCCAGAAGGAAAACATCAAGAAATGAGTTGAAAGTTTTATGGAGGCAGATCTTCTCTTGGTTTGCTATTAAGGAGATTCAATTGCTAGAGCCTTTCTGGAGAGTTGGTGAAGGCAGATCTTGCTGCAGCAGGCTCTACAAACTCCTGGGGGCTTTGCCAGGTTGGACTTGAATGCTCAGCACCAGACAAACACTGACATATGAAGCTGTGTTAAGTCGATTATCATCTATCCAGCTAAAACAGAGAAGGCCAGAGAGTTTGGGCAAGTTAGTAAATAATTACTGAAAGCTTTGGTTGACAAATATGTAGAAGTTAATTTTTTAAATTTAGAAAAAAAGTTTTCCTGTTTCTTTTGTTTCTTGATTTGAATAAATTCTCTAGTTCCATAATTTGCGTACCTATACTAAGTAGTAAGAAATAAAATGCTCATTTTATTGTATAGGTGTGTTTAGCATATCCATCAATTAGGAGACTTAACTAATCAATCAACAAAAGGGCAAGTGAGTCAATTAAATGTGGATTAACTATCTCCATCTATATAATAAAGTTCTTGTCTTGGAGAAGCTTAGAATCTTATTGCGTAAAATCCTGAAATGTGTAAAGGAACTAAAGATCATTATAAGATAACCTACACAGACAAATTATGATTTTTTAAATTTCCTTGTTTTTAAGAATACAATGTAGAAGCTGTTACAGGTTGAACTTTCCAGACACTGACTACCAAGAAATTTGCTATGCAGCAGCATCATTGGAGCTAATGACACCCACGAAAGGGAGAAGGGTGGAAGCAAAATTTGGCAAAGGGGATGTAGTTCATACCAAGCCTTGTCCATACCCACAAGAGCCTCTGTGGAATTATGATCTATCAAAACAGTAGAGCAGCAGGTGGCTGGGATTTTATACCTCTGCCCTCAATTAGATACATTCCTGCAGGGCATATGTCTTTGACAAAAGTAGCTCTTTCAAGCTGAGACATACCTTGAAAGCTTTTGTCTACCAAATTCAGAAAATAAGCAGAGAAAACTGAAACCTCTTTGGTTGAAGTTGGGGTAAGAGGTGTAGAATGTCACTCTGACAGCCATCAATATCATTCAAAAATCCCTAGAATCCTGTAGATCACAGTGTCCGAATAATAGGTGTTAGTTACGCAGTGATCAATAAAGCCACACACTTTTCTAAGTGCTTCACATGGATTAACACTTTTAATCCTCTTGTTAATTGCACAATGCGCATACTACTTGCTCTGTTCTTTCAGTAAGGAAAAAGAGGCAGAGAGGTTAAATATGTCCAGAAACACTCAGACCCTTTGGCTCTAGAGTCTGCACTGTTGATTACTATATTTTACTTTGCACATATGACCTCTTTTTACACATGGATAGTTTTTCCGGGAGAGTTTAGGAAGGAGATATGCCAAAGAATGTGCCTTCTGGACTTACAGAATTTGCCTGCCATAGCTCTAAAGCTACTGATCTAGGTTGATGGAGAATTACAAAACGAGTAGGTCTATGGATTTCCCACATCTTACATGATAATATGCATGTATGTATGTGTGTTTTCTGCATAGAAGGTTGTAGTTTTTATTAAATTTAGGGCCTTATAAGTTAAAAATCATTGTTAAAAGGAATGAGAAGGACAGATATACTGGCTTAATAACAAACTGTCCATTCTCAAGAAAGTAAAAGAGTACTTAATTGCTAAGGGTCTCTCTCTCTCTCTCTCTCTCTCTCTCTCACCCTGAATAAATTTAGCAATCAATTCCACCAGTAGTTTAAGACCATATTCTATGTGCCAGGCACTGTTCTACACAAACAATAAGAAACCAGTTATGTTTAGTTTGAATTCTCCTGGAAGCAGTCCCAGAGACAAGGATTGGAATGTAAGTAGTTTTTGTAGGAGCTGATCTAAGAAAGCATGACCGGAGAGTGGGAAGTGAGACAGTGAAGGGAAGGAAGCCAATAAACATAGTGTTATCAACCACGCTCCAGTTATGGGCAACGATCTTACATGTGCTGAGAATCTTGGGACATTATAGAAACATTCCTCAGAGTTATCTTAGGCAAGAAATAAGGGATATTTATCTTCCAACTCATAGCTGTCTTTTGTTGAGATCTGTCCTTTGGAGGCCGGGGGTGGCGGGGGGGGGGGGTGGTTATTAGTTAGAGGATATTGGGGAAAATCCAGGCTCTTACTTGTTGCATTTGACAAGATATCAAAAGTGTATGAGCTCAAGCAAGAACTGGTGATTTAAGAGAAGAGATAAAGAAAGTCTATATCTTGGGGGTCTTCAAGATTGGAAATGCTTGTATTTTGGACTCTCAGCTGTGAAAGAGAAAGAGAGAGAGAGAGACAGAGACAGTGAGAGTATAAAAAGAAAAACATGATATTAAAGCTTTTCATGAACAAGAGAAGCTCATTAACATTTCTCACTCAAACAATAGCTTTTATTCCTAAGGTGAAATTTAGATTCCTTTAACAGGTTTGCATACTGTAATGCACTGGCAAGAATTGAGAGGGTTGAGAGGGTATGTTTAGACTTCCTACAAATGTAAGAACCAGTTTTGATAACTGGAAGCAGAATTATTACCCAATACACAAGTGTATCTCATTCACACATTAACAAAATCTTTATTTAGCCAAAGTCAATAGACATAGATTGTTGTAACTGGCAGGATGGAATGATTCTAAATACAAAAAGCAGAGATGCCAAAAATTTTGATCATTTTATATGTGTAGGGTCCAGATGAAATGTATGAGAGAGAATTTATTGGTTACCTCACAGGCACTAGACTTCTGTAATCTTAACTCCACAAATTGCTTAACATTAGAAGAATTTCAGACTGGCAGCATATTGGTACCTCAGAGGTGTACACATTTCTAGTTGTATGCATCACATATATATTTAAGGTTTGGTATAACCTAAGATGTTAGTTGTTCATTTAACCAGATATAAACTGATTATTAAAAACATTTTACAACAAGCCAATATTTAAATAAACCTTAATTCTTAAAACTCAATTTCTTTTTAAAATTTTTAATACTTATTGTTACATTCAGGTTTGCAGTACACAATGATTACATTACTTATAGAGAATTGGTACATGTACGTAACACATCTCAGCTCTTTTTTTACCCTTCCTCTATCCTCATTTTATTTTGCCCATATCAGATTAATTTCTGCCTTATAAGTCATATAAATTTAAGTATCACATATACAAATAAATAGTTTAATAGGCCAAACACCATATAAAGCACATAAGACAATTACACTAAATCAAAGTGCATATTTAGATACATTGTACATTGTGCATAAATTTCATTTTACCCAGGTATTCCTTTTCTAGGTGTCTTACCAAAAGAGTTAAAGACAAGATACCACAATGACGGTGATGTATGCACACCCATATTTATAACACCACAATTTATAATAGCTAAACCTTGGAAACTGTCTAAATGTTCATCAACAGATGGAAAAAGGAAATGTGGTATTTATACAAATAGAGACTTACTCTGCTATAAAGAAGGATAAACTTGAGTCATTTGTAGGAAAACGGATGCACCTTGAGACCACAAAATTAAGTGAAGTAAATTAGACAAACAGGGTTAAATATCACATGGTTTGTCTTACATGAAAAACTCAGTATATAAACAAAGTACAAAATAAAAGACAGATACTAGGGGAAAAAGGAGAGAGAAGCTCAGTTTCTTAAGTAATCAAATCCTAACAACAGAGTACACAAAAAAATTTATCTTGATAGAAAAACAAAACCTTTATTTCCTTGTCTCATTTTTGTAAGTTTAACCAAGAGCATTTAAAAATACTTAAAATGTGTTGTTTTAGACATAGAAAACTCATCGCTTCTTGGCCTTTTGGCTAAGATCAAGTGTAGACATAGAAAACTCCTTAACTTTATAATTGTATCCAATTAAAATATATATATATAATTTTCTTAGTAACATTTCTTGGGGTGGAGCAATGAGTCTGGTGAGACACTAGAGGAGTTACTCATCCGTGGAAAATCCTGGAGCAAACTGGTTCAGAAAGCTGCTTCTTCAGCCATAGAGTGAAGTGTTCTCTGGTACTCAGTCAAGCCCAAGAGCACTTAACTTAGCAGAATTTTTTACATATTATTTTAATATAGAACCAGAAATTTAACTCCATATACATAAGAAAACAATTTAAAAACTTTATACAAAATTTATGAAAACACATTTAGTAGAGCAAAATATGTTATTTTTGATAAACTTGAAGAAGCCAAGAACATTTGAATTTACATCTAGCAACGGATGAATTGGATGTTGTTATAAACATTTATAAGCATCAACTGGATTTATGTTTCCTTATGTAACCATTTTAACAATTACTTTAGGTTACTCATGAGAACCAGAGCATAGTATATTACTGTTTTAAGATAGATAGATAGATAGATAGATTGATTGATTGATTGATTTAGATATAGATATATATGTAGATATAGATACATCTTTTTATCTAGTTTTTTAACCAGGAAAAACTGTAAGTTCCTGTACATGAAAAACAATGGACATTTCATTTATAAAGCCAATTTTAAAGATAAATATCATTTTGTTTGCCTAACAACCTGGCCAAAACATGGTACCAACTTTAATGATCTCTTTACTCTTATATTACCAAATGATCTCATGGTTAAGCCATGTGAACAAAACACATGTGGGCTAATTACATGACAGTCCACTTATCTATAAGCCACCTTAAATGGAACTTGTAGAGGAAAACATATAGATGTATATACCTGAAAGTTAGCTCACAGAAACATGCATATCAACCTAAGTCATACATAACTTTCATGTTATCAGACTTTATTTGTCATATTGGCAGATTTTACATAAACCTTGAGCCTTGAAGTTTTATTCTCTCATGTTTTCAGTGAGTTTGGTTACCCTTGAATATCTCTATAATCACTTTTTAAATGAACAGTCTTAATAAAATCAGAAGATTGTTAAGGGTAAAATAAAAATACATAAATAAATACAAAAGAAATTAACTTGAGTTTACATTTTTTTTTTTTGGTACTGGGGATTGAACTCGGGACCTTGAGTTTGCAAGGCAGGCCGCAAAGGCAGAACCACTGGAGCTTAATCCTTGGCCCAAGTTTACATCTTTTTTTTTAAAAATGGAGCAGCTGCAGGCACTTTATCCAATTCTTTAAAAAATAGATTAAGAGTCTGACAAATAGATAAGAAAACATATAGAACACATAAAACTATTGCCTTAAATCAGGGTGCACTTTCAGATGCTTTGCCTATGCTGGATTACGATAATCCTTTTTCTTAGTTTTAGTTTTATAACTACAAATAGGCTAATTGTTAAAATTCTCTCTAGGGGTATCAATTAGCATTTCTTATTCTTATGTAAATCATAACAGTATTTTCTCTAATGCTTCAGACTACTGAGTACTTTTGTTGTTGTTTGTTAACGTAGGAGTTAAATCAGGTAGTGTCAGGAGAAGAGTTGCAGATGGCTAGATTGGATTTTGTTCATTTATCCCTCCTTGTTTTTTTTTCAGTACCGGGGATCGAACTTGGGTCCTTGGGCTTGCAAGGCAGGCTGCGGAACCACTGAGCTAAATCCTCAGCCTATCCCTCCTTGTTTTAAAGGCAAGTTTGAGGCCAAGCCTTCTTACTCTTTTAATATTTATTCAGTTCAATACAGAGAAAAATCAACTTTAAAAAAAACCTTCCGTTTAAAAATGGCTCCAAGTGTGTAAAACATAACCTGGAGGTAACACTGTGGGGACAGACATAGAGTGATGCACAATCACATGAGATGCTACTGTACTTTTCAAAAGAAATAAAGACAGGTCTTCCCTCCAGGTTCAAGCAAGCATCTTTCCCCAAGTTTTCTTGTGCTCCACTTTTCTTGGGGTCACGTTGCCCAAACAACCCACCCTAACTTCCTCAGGGTCATGTTGCATGCGTGTCCTGCCCCAACTTTCCTGAGGTCACACTGTATTCACAGCCTACCCCAAAGTTCCTGGGATTAGGGCAAGACCCGCCCCAACTTTCATGAATAACCTAGGCCTTCCCTTCCAGCAATGGAGAAATCTGTCCCAAGTTCAGGCAACTTTGGCCATTCCTATTGCTGTTATGACCAGGGAAAAACAAGCATACAGCTACTTCCATTCCCTGAGACCCTGAAAGTATGCAAAAACTTGTTTGCATCTTCTACATTAGATCAGAAAGACAGAAAAAAAGAAGTTGTACCCAACAGTTGGATTTTACTAAAAAAAGTCACCCCCAAAGTCTTCATATGTAGGGGCCTATAACATATATAAAGAACTTATGGAGGGTTAAAAAAGAGTCTGGAGATGCCAGTTAGCAACTGTAAAGCATGTATTGTTTGAGACCTGGAAAGAAACTTGAGGCTAAAGTTATAAAGTATCAAAACCAAATCAGGTGGAGGGAGCAGATTGGCTTAGAGAAGTGACAAGAAGAGTACAGGGAGAAACTGTGGCACTGGAGTAGGAGGCTCTAGGACCTAAGCAGGTCATGGCAGATGTGCTATGGCCAGCCATAGGGGCTGAAATATACCTGTTCTGCTAGGGCCTGTGGACGAAGCCCTGACGGCATGCCTCTTTAACATGTGGGGCAGTGGAAGGGGGATGTTTGTCTCCTTCCTCTTCCCAAGCACAGCTTGGAGTTGCTGGCTAGGGAAGAGGAGAGGAAAATGACTGGATTCTGTCTAGCCACGCCAAGTCACTGAGTTGCCATTCATTTTCCTGTCCTAATACGTCAGTGGAAAACACAAGAACGTGCTCCCCTCTCCTCCTACTCCCAGTGTGGTGCTGGAGGGCAAAAAGGAGGGGAAAATGGTAGGATCTGGGCTTGTGTCAACCCAGTAGCTTGGGAACAATTTATTTTTCTCTTCCTCTTTGATTAGTTTCAACACATGGGTAGGGCATGCAACAAGGCCACCTCCTTTCCCTGCCCAGGCAGAGGAGCAGTAACTATAGTTTTTGACTTGAATTTTCTGACAGAGGAAAGCTGTAGAGTAGGAGAGGAGAAAGGACAAGAATGGGAGTGAGTTTCAGGGAAGAGAGAGGAGGGGAAGAAGAGAAAAGCAGTGGGCTCCTTCTTGACTTGAATACAGAGACTCTACCAGTTCCCGAAGAGAGCACCAGCTATCAACTATCGGCAGATGGCCACTTCCATCTGCACAACTTAGGATATGTTCCCAGCCGCCATAAAAGGGGAGCCATGGTATGGAAAAACTGAGCTTATGCCCTTCAGTTTTCAAGAGTGAGAGAGGTGGGCAGGGGGGAGATGATTAAAAGAGCAATTTGGAGGACTTACACACCGTTTGTGGAGATGGCTTCCTCTGCTGTCATCCTCAGCCTGATTCTTTCTACTGCATCTTCCAGCACTGGTTTTTCTACTCCTGGCTGGGGTGAGAAAGCTTTACCAGAGCCATTGGTTGGGTCTATCCTTATTTGTGTCTCTGGTGAGCAAGTTTTAGTTCCAACATTCCAAGGAATGGGATATGTCGGCTTGAGGCACTATCTAATGAAACCACTACTCATATAGCCTTTGACACCTCTTCCCATTTCTGGTTAGAGGGAGAAAGTGCCACTTGTTTTTGCTGCTTTATATAAGCACTAATTCTGGGGGGACTTGGGAGCCTCTAACTGCTGAAAAAGAAAAGCCTGAAGCTGCAGAGATGTGTAGAAAGAGAGCGCAAGAAAGCAAGAGAGTGAGGGAGACAGAGAGGGAAAACAAGACAGCAAGAGAAGAGAGAGGGAGAGGGAAGTGAGGGTGAAAAGAGAATGAGAGAGCAGAGAAGAGAAGGAAGAGGAGAGGAGGAATAGGGAGTGGAGAAGAATGGAGGGGAGGGGAGGGGAGGGGAGGGCCAGGGAGAGACTATGCACCAGAGGGCAAAGTGTTGGGGAAAAGGGAAGAAAAATATGAACCGTTCTCAGCTGGATTTACCCAAGTCATGGTCCTTGTGCCTCTTTAATCCTACCACTGGCTCAGCAAAAGAAAAGTCACTCGACTGGGTCCAAGCAGGCCCCTGAAGCAGAGATGTGTTACTATGAGTCACTCCCCCCACGGAACAGGTTCCAGGTTCACTGGTTTTCCATTTTCAAGACATGGCATTAAAAGCCATGAAGAAGTTTATTAGGCAGAATTTAAAGTGCACCCTCAAAAAAAGTGTAGTCTGGGTCCTCGAGAGAGAGGAGCCTGATTTAATTTCTTTCCATCAAAAAATAGTAGTAATACTGTGGCTATACCACTCTTACTCCAACACTGTGTGTATGGAGATGGTCATCAAGTGAAGTAATATTTTCAGGTTTTAGGTCACAGTTGTCAGTGACAATGGGTCACATGGTCCCTGATGGAAAAGGATGCAGATCACTAAAATGCTCTTTTACTTGAATGCAGTAAGGCACTAAAACTTTCACTTGGGGAGGAAGGGTTTAGTTGTTTCCACAAATAGCAAAAGTGCATAAATGTTGATCAGAAGAAGATAATTTGGCTGTGACTTTTAGGAACATAGTAAACTTTTCATGTTAGTTTGAGTTCCTGAGAAGCAGACATTAAAATGAGAGCAGATGTGCTAGAGATTTATTTGGAAGCAGTATCTGTGGAGGATAAAGCAGCAGAAATCAGAAAAGGTGGAAAGAGCTTGAAGGCCATTATGCCAATCTGACCCCTACAATTGAGAGGAGAAAGGAAGCAAGACTGAACTAGGAAAAGCTTAGGATGCAGTGCATTACCCTGGTCAGTGTGGAACATTCATGTCAGAGTCACTTGACAGTGGAGTTTTGTATCTCACACACAAGCAGTGAGGCAGCCCTCAGCATCCCAGCATTCTCAGAAGTGGCTGGGGGGCACCTATAGGAAGTATTGTTTTGATACAAATGCAGTGGTGGACCTAAGGGGAAAGAGGCTGGAGACAGTACTATATTATATCCTCTCCTGCAGGAGACCTAAATTGCAAATTTTCACTGTGGCCACCATTTTTTTTTCTGCTAGGGAAACACCTGGATACACCTAGACTTTGATACACCTAGCCTATATACACTAGATACACCTAGTCTATATACCCCTAGACTTTGTTGTTAGGATGGCAACTATTAGCATGGGCCTTTATTGTTAGGTATGAGAACTGAGTGCCTGGAACAGAACGTGAGCATAGTGGAGGCACAATTTCCAAGTATAATTAATAAGAACCCCCTCAAAGTCACTCATGTTCTTTTCCATATGGTGAAAATAGAGACTTCCTACAAGGTAACCTTCTAAAGCACATATAGAAGATGATACAGTCTGTTATACACACCAAAATATCTACGTGGTTCAGAGCAGCCTGCCCAAAGGGGAACTGATAATGAATGAGAAATAAAGCACCCTTACATTTAGATCATTGTATTTGTTTGGTCTATTTGACACTGCAATCTTGGCTACCCTAAGTTAGACCTTCTTTCCACTCAAAGAGTTTTAATATATCTTCATTACCATTATTACATGCAGAGAATGATGCATTTATTCTCACCGGGAAAGGGGCTCTTCCTGCACTATGTTGATTGATCATTAACACTTACTCTTTGGTGGGGAGGGGTTTCACATTGGTATCCGCATGCATGTGTATTATTATAGTGAATGTGAGCAATGAAGTGTTTCAAAGACAATAGATCAGATCACATGAGTAGGATCAGAATCTTAAACCCAGCCTGCAGACAGTGTGGGGCTAAGAGGGTACAGAGAACATGAGTGTCTTCCCAGCAGTGCGGACCATTCTTCAAAAATATCCCAGAAGTGTAGCTGTCAGACCTGTCCTGGCCACTCTGAATAGTATGGACAGAAAGAACGAAGAGCAAGTACTAGACAGGTGAATGCTGCCAATGTTCAGCCTGCCAGTGTGCTTTGAATTTTGCCAAGTTTCCAACTGTTTTATAAAACAGTTGGGTCTAATTGGACCAATTGAATGACTCAAAATTACAAAGAAAAGCCTGATAGTTTTCACAGAGTACTTGTTATAAATCTATAAAATGATAATTGTTGTTATTATTGGGTTATATTTAATGATATTGTTTTTGATGAAAAAATATTTATGGTGATCCTACTGTGTGCTAGCAACTGTCTCAGGCACTAGCAATATAGCAGTGAACAAAGTAGAATAAAATCCCTGGCTAATTATAGTGAGGATTGCTTTTCTTAGGCCATTGAATAGGGCAGAGTTTAAAAGTTGAAAATAGATGAAAACAGGAATGAAATAAACATTTAGGAAAAATTTCTGAAAATTCTCTACATTACAGTAATTTGGGTTATTTACCCTAGAGCTGTGGAGAAATTTTAGCTATTGAGAGGCGTACTTACGAAATCAAGACTGAATTATGCCTCACAATGCATAATTTTTGAAAAAAGAGATAAATATGTTTTAAGAAAGAACTGAGGTATATGAAAAGAGAAAAAAATGTATATGGGTATTTAAAAAAGTAACACCTTAAATATTTGGCTCGAAACACAAGACAGGTAGAACATGCTAGGGAAAATACCATTTAAAAAAACCAGACTGTTAAGTATGGTGCAAATGACTTACAGAAATTGTAATGAAAACTTCATAAAACTGATGACTATATTATTTATAATAGAAGCATATTTTCAAATGCACGCATATGCTCAGAGTAAACTTCAAATACATGGCCCATGGCCCGATTCACAAAATTTGATTTTTGTGTAATATGACAATTAACATGACCCTCAAAAATTTATGTGTAAATACTACTTCTGTTGAACATCATTGTAAGATCAAACTCCTCCCGACTGGAAATCCTGCCAACTCGATAGAGCCTGTGAAAATAGGCACGGCCCATGTATGTTTGATTCACTTCACACGTTCACAAAACTGATTCTTCACACTTTGCTGAAAAGAATAAATCCGATTCAAACTAAAAGAAGAAAATGAACTTTTACGCCTCTCCTTAGACAGGCTGTTAGTGACACAGGGAAAGCAAACTCTTTTTTCAGAAAACAAAAGTTATATTTCCACCTTGAACTGCTCTATTCTAAGCTGATCCTGCTTATTTAAGATAGCTTCACCTAAGTTTGAAATTATTAATTAGCACCTAGATTATTCCTTCTGCACCAGTAAAACAGTTCTCCATGAAATACCTCGTTACATCATGAAAACCACTTATCCAATGGGCAGCTTTTCACCTGGAACTTTTGTGGGCCTGTAAGCAACTCCAAATAATACTGCAAGTAGCGGGAAGTTGAGCAACATTTTTCAGTCACATTGAATTAACTCATCCATAATTTGGTCTGAAAAGAGAAAAACAATAGTGATGGAAATTCTATGGAGATAGATTAATTCAGAGGTCAAACAATAACAAAATGGGGAAGAGAAGTTAATGAATCTTTACCATGTGAGGCAAAGCACTGAAGGTCCTGGAGAAGCCAGAAGCCAAGTGAGAAAAGCCTGAGCAGTTTATTAATGACACAAGGTCTTTAAAATTGAATTTATCTTGTATACTCAGCTGTTTGGAGAGTACATCATTTATAAGGCGTTCTTGTTATTAATATTTTCCATCCCATTCCTCTCTTTTGACAAACTATATACTTTTTCACCACATTAATTTTAAATTTAAAACGAACATCTGGTAACTGCATTTATTCATCTGATTCTCAACCATTAGGGTACCTCTGATTTTCTTCTCTGGCCTGTCTAAAAGGCCAAGGGAATCTGAATTTGGAGACTGCAGGTTTAAAGCCATCAAATGGCTACTGTTCTCCTCAGAAAGATAAACTTCTTCTTTTAATCATTCAGTCAATCAACCTGCTCTCCGACCATACTTTTAGTCCAAAGATAACTTGCTTATCTTAATTCTGTCTCAAATGACTCTCTCTCCTGCCCTTTTTGTTTTGTTTTGAGTTTGCCTCCAAAGCAAAGGAGACTGAAACAAATCTTGATGCAGGTGGTTTATTTGTAGAGAGGAGGAAGTCAGAAGAAATTCATTTATGGAGGGAAAGGGGAAGAAGGAGCTTATGCAAGTGCTGCTATCAATTCTTTCGCCACAGAAGGGCACAAGGGTTTGATCCTCTTGAACCCCTGAGCAGCATACAGCATGGTTCTCCAAACTGTCCTTGTGAAGGATGGTGACCGGAGCACTTAATCATTGCCTGGCTTCTTTTGTTGACTGAGTGTTCGCTCTGGTGGTACTGACTCTCTTGAATGTCCAAGCAGAATCTGGCACTGTGATAGAAATGACTGTTAGGCAGAAAAGCAGAAATCTAAGTGGGAAAAGCTTGAGATGAATCTCTGAGGTGGTGGTGTAAGTCTGAGCCATGCAGAAACTCTAAGCAGTGTTGGAGGCTGAATTCAGAAGTGGGCTGGAAGGGGTGTGAAGGAGAGGTATCAAAGAACTCATCTGTATTCTTCAATGTATGACATCCATTTTGGCTGAAGTACAATTTTCCAGCTTTTTTACTAGGTTATTAAGGACAGAGACCTGATTTTCCCCACTGCTAAGAACCATGCTCCCACTGAATGTTTGTTAAATAAAGAGTAAAATGATATTTTCTCATTCAACTATACAGTGCAACTAACTGCTTATCCACTAATACTTTTGGAGAGCCAAAGTAAAATTCATGTTTACTCACTTAAATACAGTATATTATTCATATACATAATTCCATTTAATGTATTAAAGAGTGGGAAGCCAGTCTCAGACAAAAGTCTAAACCTCATAATTATTGTTTTAATTATTTTGTGCTGCATGGCAAATGACCTCAAATATAACAGCGTATGACCACAATAGTGTATTAATTTTTTAATTTAGTGGGTTGCATGAACAGTTTTGCAATGGTGGAACAACTGCAAGGTCCAGATGGTCCATCTCATTTGTGTCTAGCAGTTAAATTAGCTTGTAAGTGAGAGTTCATGTAGTTGTATTCAACAGAAACCTTAGTTTTCTCAACCTGGACCTCTGCAGTGAGATATTTGGGCTTCCTGAGAGAATGGCAACTCAGTTTCCAAGAAAAAGAGTTCCAAACAAGTACCCAAGTTGGCTGTAGAGATTATGCACCATTGCTTTTTCCACATATATTGGCCAGAGAAACACACAGGGTTCAGATTTCAAGGGATGAACACCCAGCTATATATCTTTGTGGGAGTATAGCAAAAATCTCATTACAAAGAACATATAGAGTGGAAGATAGTGTTGTGACCATTCTTGGAAACAGAATCTATCATACCCAAAGTGTACCAAGATGTATCCAGGCATACTAGTATCATGTGGCAGGACGTTTGGAAGCAGAGCCCATACCCAATTTACATCCGTAATCCTAGAAACTAACAGAGGTTCTGACAGTTTCTGGGATTTAACATATGCATGTTGAATAGATATATGGACCGTAGGAAATGCAGGAAGGACAGATAATAATTCCTTGCCTGTGGAGACACTGACATTGAATGCAGCCTTTCTTTTAGGAAGCTCTTTTTCACCTTCAACCTTCTGGGATCCCACTAAAAATCAGACCATTTTCTGTCCTCTCAGGCAACACTACAGGGAGAAATAGGCTCCCTTGGAAGGGAACAGTTTAAATGCAAATCTTGAACAAAGATTGTAGCTTGAGCAGGAGAAGAGAGAGAGAGTCCACTTTTTTTTTTCTGATTTTCTCTACGTTCATGTGGAAAAGGGGGAAGTGGATCATGGAAAGGATGCTAAGAGAAGTAAACAGGCAGAAAACGAGTGGGAAAGTTTGAAGTGTTTACTTTTACAACTCTACAACATTTTTAGTAATGTCTCCTTCTTCTCATTAGTTCACAACATCTCAAAGACTTTCATCATATTCCTATTTGTGAAGGCTGGGAAAATGTCAAAGCTGGAGTAAAAGTAGAAGTACTATGTTTGTGACTCTCAGAACCAGTACGATATACAGAAACACAAAGAGCCCAGGCTTTAAAGAGACATTTTTTGTTACAATTTTTAATAGTGTCAGCACCATACAGGCCAGAAAGCCCATGCCCGTGCTTATTAATGTGGTGGCTCACTTTTCACTTATTCCTTAGCTTTCTTGTTTAGTGCTTCATCAAACAGTTCTGAGGGACAAAGACACTCACTTTCCATCAATATAGTTATTTAATGCATGATCCTTGCTTTAAACTGTATTTCCGAGGCTCATCTATTTTGCACAGGTAAAGATCTCTAATTCACTTAGTAAAGACGACTTTAACAACTCTGTTAGTTTATACATCTCATCTCAAGCATGTGGGTGGCCCAAAGAAAATTACATGCAATTTTGAGCAAACTTGCTTTATCTTCAAACTTTTCGATCATTTTGAAAGAAACAAAAGTGTTGTTTTATTTTGGTACCGGGGATTGAACTTGGGACCTTGCGCTTGCGAGGCAGGGGCTGGAACCACTGAGCTAAATCCCCAGCCAGAGAAACAAAAGTGTTAATGAAAATGTAATTTGAAAAACTGCAAATATCAGAAAGTTTTGGAATATCTTCCTTTTTAAAGTTTACTAACCTCATATACTTAGTGACATTTCTAAAGGTAAGGCCCTGCTCTCTGCATGTTAATCATGAGCAAAGTTTTGAGGTTTCAATTGGTTCTGCTTCTTCTAAGTACATTATGCTTGCTTTTTGTTGTATCACAAAAATGGTATCACATCTTGATTGTTTTGATCCAGTTCAATTATTGTTTTAGGGTAAGATTTTTCTCTGGACAGGAATCCTTTGTTGTGTTTCTTCTATTTCGCTTCTCTGAATACTCTAGAGTCATGTCATGGATTAGTCAAGAATGACTTAATGGGTAAACCAACCATTATTGCCTTAAACATTAACTTAGCCCAAAGGCTCTGAAGTTAGAGGTATGCATGGGCAAATGATGGCATCTTTCCACTGATGCTCTCTTGATGCTCCTCTAATCTTCCTGAGGAAGCCACTTGTGTGGTGATACAGAAGGTTAGCTTTGACCAGCAAACCTGTGTAACTTTGTAACGCATTTTTAAACCTCTTCAAAATCAAATTTCACAAAGATACAAAGATTAAAAGTGCTAAGTTCATAGGGTATTTGTATTGATTTAAAAATCATATATGCCAAGGATTCAGTAAAGATCTATGTGGTAAGATTTCAAAAATAGTGAACTGTTGGTATTATTATCATTAGACCAAACAATGGCTGGGAGCATGATTGTTTTTGGATAACCATGAGGAGAATGAATTAGTTCAAATATATATTTTCATTTGATCAACTCCTGGAAGGTCCCTAAGGCAAAGAATTTACCTAATCTCAATTTCAGTTTTCTAATTTTTAAAATGATAAAACATCATATCTCATGTGGCTACTTTAAGAAACAAAGAAAATAATGTAATGTTATTCTTAATCCCTTGCTTGAGCACTCAAACACTGAAATAATTTCTTATATTGTTATGTAGCTGTTGCTATGATTGGATGATGATATAAAATTTGGATAAATTCAGGAATTTTAGAATATTATTTTTTAAAAATCAGTATTTTAAAAGGATTCAGATGCATAAAATCACTATATTGAATATAAAAATAGAAATTTCATTTGGCGAGCAAAAACTCATTCATATTTTTGCTTTAATGAAGAGAAAGCCATATGTAATTATTAATAATAGTCAAAAAGAACAGAACAAAATCCTGTAAATCGTTATCCTGTTAAATTTTAAGCCTCATCTATTCTATGTCACTGTGGGAAAACAAGAAAGGCTATAAATATACTGCACGTGTGTGTGTGTCTGTGTGATTTTGTAAGGTATTTTAGATATTTATTTCTTATTCAGATGTCTGAATTGCAAACTCTCCAAGTCAAGAATAATGGAACAAATTGTCCATTGGTTTACTCAGTGCACTAAATACAGTGTACAAAACTGTGTGGTTTCCTCACTCTTGGTATCACCACTGCAGATGTGTCCTGGAATGGGGAGGCAGGTGGTCCCAGCAGAAGACACCCTTCTTTGTTATTTACCCCTTCCTTTAAAAGGAACTCCTCTGAATTAGCAAGTATGACACTTGACTTCTCTCTACTGCACGTTCCCAGTTGTGTTATTCATCCTTGTCTGTTAAAAGCTTTTTCCTTAACATTTTTGGACAGTGTTTTAGCAATAAGTTAACTTCAGTTAGAGTTAAAAATAAAAATATTGAAGGAGCTTTACAATGCCTTTATTTTATAAAGGCCTTGTATTAAAATGTTTTCATCTGGGATCACATGTGACCCTCAGAACAGGGTTAAAATTTAGGTTCCATTATGATGCTTGCTTTTGGCACGAATAGGATTATGTTCAGAGAGGTCAAGGTACTTGCACAAGATCGCTGGTCTGAAAATGGTTAATCCCAACATAGAAATTCATGTTTGACTCCATCTAGATGTTCAAAAATCTTATGTGTTTTGATCATGATTTTAGAAGAATCTATTTTAAAGACTTGTTTAGTAAAAATGAAGAAAGTTTATATTTTATTAAGTACCATTTTATATTATGTAATAGAGTATAAATTATTAATAAATCAATAACTTATTTAATATAACATATAAAATACATTACCCAGAACTTATTAGCAACTAAAAGCTTCACATTCAAGTTCATTATAGAAAAACTCAGGTACACCTTGGTAAATTGGGGTTTATCCAAAAACATGTTTTTTCTAAAGTCTGTATAGGTCTGATAAGTCGAGGTGGTGAAATTACCTCATTTGAACACCATAGCCAGTGATAATGCGAAAAGCACGACAGGCTTTTAAAGTAAGACTTAGATTTCTTAGTTTTAAAAATGGCACTTTCATTGAATGTTAAAATAGTGAAGTATTAAGACTGAAAAAGTGTTACCAACTCACAAAACTATCTTCAGACAAAACCTTCTCCAAATCCAAATGTCTCCTAAATCCATCTCTCCTCCATTAGGAATGTAAAGTCAGATATTGAAAATGGTAGCTAGGCCATTCTGCTAATGTGTCCCAAGGTTTTGCCGAGAATGTTCCATTTTAAAAAAGAGGATTGGCTTCTTCAGATAATTTTCTTTAATGGGATGCTTGTTGTTGTTGTCTTAATTTTCACATGTACTCCATTAAGAGGTTTGCTTTATTTATGGGAGGTACTGTGTGTTTTGCACTGGTTCCTAGTAAATTCCTAAGTGCAAGGCAGCTGCGTAGAAATATTGATCTTAATCCATAGAGTCCTGATGGTTTAGGTACTGTCTGCATTCACTAGTTTTCCTTCCTACAGGCTGAAGTGAACCTAAGAGAGCTGTTCACTTTTTCTATCTACCTATCTATCATCTATGTTTATATCTATACCTCCTATGGGTAGAAGGAGATTCAGTTTTTTGGGGGACCTAAAACATATGCAGTTGGTAAGACCCCTTTTAATTAAACATACAGTGACACTAAAAATATTTATTAAATTGAAAAGAAATCATAAAAATTACAGATTTTAAAGCAACTTGAAATATGACAAAATAGACATTAAAACATTTTAAATCATAAATTGCTTGAGATAACTCCATTTTATAAATGTTTTTCAACCTTCATCTGCATACTCTCTGATCAACTGTTCATAAGAAAATATTTAATACTATTATTTTCCTTAGAGAATGATAACTCCATCTTTTCTCAGATAATTCACTTTTAAGTGTTTTTTGAAATGCTTTATTATTCATGGTTTTAGCAAACTATTTTTCAGCCTCATATCTTTTTACTCGTACTATGGAATACATTTTTAGAAATATTATCAAATCTAAAAATAATCTCTCAAGATTCTTTCATATATGAGCAGTAAAATATTACAGCATTTCAAGGGTCCTTGTTTAGTAACAGGTGTTAAATATTCTCTGGAGCAAACAGTAACTTCTAGCCATTCACTTGCTGATGTCACATACAGCCAAGTGCTCCCTGACCACGGGGGATCAGTCCTAATCCCAGTGGGCCAGTGCTAGTTGGCAGGAGAGTCATAAAACCATCTCGGTGTCTACATGGTCGGCTATCAGTTCCTGCGCTACATGCAGAAGTGCCTGTGAACCACTGAATTCAAACTAAATGAATTCAGAACTTCACTTCGGCTAATGCAACCTGCTTTATATTTAAGCATAGGTTCAGGCTACTTCCGACCTTGATAAATCCTGAGATTTTACTTAATTTTGAATAAAGTAACCTCTTATTTAAAAAATTCTGTAAATTCTATTTCCAAAAAAGAAATCACCCTGGAAGACTTGAGGCTGTGATAATTTCAGCTAGGCAAGCTTTGGGAAGATGTTTTCTGTATCTTTGTTCTTTTCTGGACACTAAATAACTTCAATGTAATTCATGCTAGATGAATATGGAAGTATTAAGTGGTAGAAATCATAATGGTTCAGCTGATACTCCCTGCTGCCTGGCATCTACAGTAGGCAAGGAAAGGCTCATTCTCTTCCATGGGTACCATCCTGAACACTAGTGTCATCCAAACGTATTGCAAATATTCCAAAGCACAACGTGGTATCCTTTGTTCATTTTGTTTCAATTTTTAGTGACTGAATGAAAGCTAGAAAATTTGCATAGTCAATATACATTTCTCATCCCCTGCCTTATAACTGTTGAAAAAAATTTCCAAAGCAAAAAATGGAAAAATCGAATACTTCAATCTGCTTTTCTTCAAATGACAATGGCAGATTCTCAAGATCAAGATGAGCAAGGATTTCCATAGTATGTGAAATGACAGCTGGCAAGAGTTAGGAGAGAGGTGAAAACGCAAGGCCTGATGTTTAAAGGAGCATAGAGAGTTGCGGCATTCAAGAGGACTCCACGCTGCACGGAGTGGCCAAGGGTTCTGGTAGGCCCCATGATAGCAAGGCCCGAAAGATGGCATAAAAACTGAGATTCCTGACCTGTGCTCCTACCCAAGGGGGAAGCTCAAGACAGGACCAGGGTGTCTTTGAGCTCCGGTCTTACAAGGAAAAGAAATTGTAACAGAAAAAGCACTGGTAAGCACAGAGTCTTGGTTAATGCAACAAAGAAAATGTGAGTCTGGTAGAGGTTAGTGCTGGCAGCATCAATCACAAGGTAGAACACAATGAAGAGTCTTACATTTTTCTGATTAGGCTGAGAAAAGCATCTCCTGGTAAGCATGCACATGGAAATTTCCAAACCCACAGAGAACAGACAAATGCTAAATAAGGAAGAGCAGCAACAGTTACTTCAGAAAGACTGTTATGTTTGAAACAGAATTTAAGAGTGCACAGGTAAACATGCTGAAAAGATAATATTTAAGGAGTAGGTTGTGCCATATGTTCCTTCCATTTCCATCATGGAGGATGTCCCTGCCCTCTTTGGAGGAGAAGGAGATGCTGCTCCACAAATCAAGCCAGGAAGGAAGCTAGAACACCACTCAGAAGAGAGTGAAACGCTCACCAGAAAGGGAGATTGACCTTCTACTGAATGTCAGTGTTTCAGATTTTGGAAACTCAGGGCGGTCTTGTGGTGCTTTCCAGAGCAAAGTATGATGCAGGAGATTTCATAAGAACCGACCTAATCTACAGTTTGGAGTATGGTCCTGAACATTGGCTATAAAAGGGTGAGGAAGCCAGGAATGGTGACATACACTTCTAATCCCAGCCCCTGGGAAGCCCGGCAGTTATCTTCTTGAGAACAGGAATGAAGAGAAGAAAAATGGTTGTAGGAGAAAAATAAAGCTGTGTCTATTTGTCCTCTCCTAATGACCTAAATAGATGATATTTTAATTCTTCCCCTGAATCAACTGCCTACAGAATCTCCTGAATCATCTCCCCTGGTGGAAGGTGATACCACATGCAAAGAAACAAGATACAAAGCATCCCATTAAAGAAGTGAATAATATTTTGATGAGCGGGAAGAAACAAAAGAAAAGAATGACAAAATTTGAGAAGAAAGGAATCATTGCAAGAATACAGTGGACCCTCCAGTTATGACCAGCCTGACATATAAACAACTAGGGTTTCAACAGGAATTTTAGTTTGCACATATGACCAAAGTCTTGAGTTGAGTTCATAAATCAAGGGTCCACTGTACAGCCTACTTGGATTTTACTCTTTCTATGGGAATGAGGATAGTCTGCACACAGGAGGATGGTGAATATTTTGTGACAGAGGAAAGACTGTATCTACATGACCGTGATATTCTTGTCCCTCCATTAAGAAACAAGCCTTAGTCATGAGACATATTTTAGCCAATGAAAGTTCACCAAATGTGGAAAAGACAGAGGTTGAAAATCACTTGTACTTTGGCATTGGTTTGAAAGCGTCGCCTGGAGAAGGATGAGCTGATTTACTGAATTGTGAGAGGACAAATGGCTCTGTTGTCTCCATTGCTCCAGCCAGCAGCCAGCAACAGCACACGTGAATGAGTTGACCAGCCGCATGGGAGGACTCACGTGCACACCACAGAATGTTTCAGCTGACCCAACACCAAATGCTGACTTGTGGAATCATGAGCCAATAAAATTGTTGCTTTAGACCATTCTATTTAAAAAAAAATTTTCCTTCACAGCAGATGATAACCAAGAAGACTAGTATATATTTTCTTATAGTATCATTTTTTCTTTTAAATATCTCAGTTTCAGCAAGTTGTAAATTAAAGACCTCATGATTCGGTGTCCATGTGTATGTGACCACCCATTGATCTTCTAATTGGTGCATGCAATGGACAGCATCCGGGACCACTCCTGATCTGAGCACTGAACCTACCGGTATACAGATGATGCAAACATAACTCTCCTTTGGTAAGCCAGAGATACAGGTATTTCAGAAACTACCTGTAATAAAAGTGGAAGGTTGATTTGCAGGTTTGCTGCCAACAATTTCTGCAAATTTTATGACTAACAATTCTTGAAAGAACATTGCTAAAAAATGAAGATATTCTTTCCAGACAAAACAGTGAAACCCTCTGAAGTCATCTCCTTGTGCACATGTAACGGTGGGAACTAAAATTTTGAGACATAACCAATGGTATAATTGTCTGCATTTTGGCCTCTCTGGAGGAAATTGCCATTCTGATTACAAATAATTTTTTTCTTTAAGTTAAACATTCCATTCTCTTGGGTGTTTGTTGCTAATGGAGACAGAAATACCACTCTCATCTGGATTTAATATATTTCACACACATCTCCATCAAGCGGACTATTTTCTTAGCAGAAGTAGAATTTTAGCAGTTTTTTGTGACTTTTCACACATCATCACTTACAAAGGCCCTTCCTTGAGGGGACTGTGGAGACCTGGTGCAAAATTAGGCTTTGTCCTGCTCAGAAATGGATAAACAGATGTCCTTTATAGATTTTTATGAGCAAAAACCAAGTGTCATTGTGCAAAGGAACTGTCACAACAAAATTTCTCCTGGTTTCTTCCTACACTAACCACGTTATCTTCAACATGACTCCAGACAGAATGCTCACTCCCCTACCCCCTGACTTTCAGCCAATATATAAATGTATCTACATATTTTTGGACAACTGTGTCCTTCACAATGAACAGCATCATTTGGAGAGGATTAGGATGCTGTGAGTAGTGTGAAACCATCCCCTAATCTGTACCCTGGGATTTGTTTATCTGAGTTTTAGTACATGAACTCACTTTACAGGAATGAGGTGGGCAATCACGGATGGTAAATTAAAGTACAATGATTGGAAAGTGTTGTAGACTTTATTATTGAAAATCAATGTGACATAATAAAACAAAATGGTCCTTGGAGCGAGACAACTTGGGTGTAGCTATATGTATGGGGTTTTACTCTACACTGACTCCTCCCATAGGTGGTTCTGAACAGGGTCCTTAGGTCCACTGACCTTCTATTTTTTATACAAGTAATGGGATTGTGGGAGGAGGCACGTGATGTGAAAATTTATTTTTAAATTCTGTAAAAAAGAAAAGCACCTCTGGTGTTTAGTAGGTGATCAGGAAATGTCAGTTGCCTTCCTTATTTTGAAATCAAATAGTTGCTTGATAGTGAAAAAAAATGAAAGTAATTATTTCCATTTATTGTATAAGTTTAAATTATGTAATTCCAAGGAAATAGTCATCATTAATCACTGCAGATTTAAAAATGACACTTTCTTCTTGTCATACTTTGCACATTCTGCTAACATGTAAGCCTCAGCCAATCATCCTGATAATTTCATGATCCAAAAGGCCAATATTGGGCCTGCTACCCATCTATACTGGGCAGGAAACGGGGAAATAATCCAGCACACATGATGATAGCATTTTTCCTGGTGACGGCTAAACTGGAAATTTTCACTCTTCTAATCTCAGTTCATCTTTGTAACAACAGTGAATGTAATAGTGACCCCCATTTATGCTTGAGAAAAATAAGGATCTGAGAGGTTAAGAAAGTTGCTCATAGTCACACAGATTCTATTTCAAAATCCAGATAATTTTCTAAATTAGTCTTTACTCACAAACAGGGTATGTTTAACAAAGCTTTCAGTAAGCAAATTTTTCTAGGTGATTAGCATTTGATATTTCTTAGTGTGATGGTGTATTTGATTTAGAAATAATTTAAAAAATCCACATTACCTTATCATTTCAGAGTTGTAGTAAGTGAGAGAGTTGTTAGGTGCTAGCCTAGGCTTAGATTAGTTTTAGAGCCCAACTCTCAAGACTCAGAGAAAAATAGAAGAAACACAAAACACATGGATTATTTTTCACTTTCCTAAATTTGTTTACCTCTTTTAAAGAGATTCTTCTCTTTTTTAATAAAAGAGATTCTTCTCTTTAATATTTTGAGCTCTTTTGAGCTCTAGAATTGTAAAATACTAACAATGGTGTGATGAAGATTTTGTGATTATTTTAAGTACTTACATCTTACTGGGGTGGAAACAGAAGGGGTTCTATTGGGAGATGTCATTTGTTTCCATCATCAGTAAAGAAGTAACATGCATATAAGTAATACTGTTAATTTCTTCTCCAAGGCTCCATTACTACACTATTCTAGCTCTTTCATTAAGTTCTGTTACTTGGTCTGTAATGCAAAGACATTGAGGACAAAGCTCTCACAGCATTTTTTCTTTTTCAACTCAGCAAGCTCTGAGAATTCATGAAAGAAAATAGAAAACTTGACCAGCAATTGGAAAGATATCTTTTAGGGCTATGTCTTTTACTGTATTAGTTCAAATATTCCAGGTCAAAGTAATAAATCAAAATCTGTAATGGCTCAAATATCATAGCCATCCATTTCTTTTCACTTAACAGTTCAAGATAGATGGTGGAATGGCAGAGTGGAGGGAATTCTGGTGAGACTTGTGTCCATATCAGGGATCCAAGATAAAGGCAATTCTGCTCTGCTTAGCATAAAGCTTTCACAGTCACCATAGTTGTTCAACCACCTAGCAGGTCATGCTGGGCGAAGCTTGGAAGTACAACTCTTCATCTTCTGTCTCAGTCCCACTGCCACATTTGCAGGGGAGGCTGGAAGATATAGTCCATTTTCTCAAAAGATGAGGAAACAGCTTTGGGGAAAGACTTATACTTCTGCAGGGCTTTCAAATATATATTTGGGACCCGAATTTTTTTTATGATTATATTTAGTTTTCTGAATATTTGTGGGTCTCTTATGTATGTGTATGAGTTTCTCTGCACATAGGTGGAGATTTTTCTTTCAGGATAATGTATTTCTCTCAGTAGGTGTGTTGCATTTTCTGTTTGGTGTATATAACACGTGAATGCAGCACTTTAGTCTATATGTTTTCTCCAGTTGGGAAAATAGGCTTTTGTTAAATACAGGGAGCTATAGGGATTAAATGATTGTTAAGCAGTAAGGGAATCTCTGATAATACACAACCACCATTCATAGACTATTGAAGCATTTCACAGATTGCTTTCCTACATTTGTTGAATTTTAAGCATTACAAAACCTGTCGTTTGCTAATAAGAACTTATGAGCTTAGCTCATTTGCATAGTGAAACTAAATATGCAGTTAATTTGCACATTTAAAAATGTATAAAAAAGCATTTTCCATGGCACACTGGGGGGGTCTCTAAGTTGCACAAATAAGAAACTTTAACTCAAAGACAACCAGAAAAGCCCATGGATATACAAATAGGACTAATTGGAATTTGGTTTATAGCTCCATGCTGACAACGATTAAGTTAATTACAAGGCGCATGGTGCTAAATTACCATCTTTTTCATACATTTTCTGAAACAGCAAGAACACCCCGAGTGGTTCTGGTCAAAGTCTAGTTATTCTAAACAAGAACGGAGTCGAAATTATTTCCCGAGTTAACCATTTAACACATTCTAGGATAATTAATAAATATGCCAAAAAATTACATTGTTTGGTACCGGAAGTCAAGTAAAGATACATTCAGTTGGATAAACACTAATATACTTTCCAAATGCGTTTTCTATGTGTTCGTCTTGAAAAAAATTGATGTGTTGGTAGTGAGTTCTAACATTTTGTGAGAAGACAAGGTAAAGTTTGTTCTGGAAACAACAGGGTCAGTAACTACTGGCCATATAAGAGGAAAATAGGAATTGACGTCAAAGACCTTTCGTTTTTTTCAAAGACAGCTGGAACAAAACAGTAGATAATTGTAGAAGCAAAGTGTTTGTAGATTAAAACATTGTGCTACAATACAGATAAAATTGTCCCTTGAACTCTAGAGAATAGGACTGGATACCACCAAGACTCTTGTTAAACTTTTAACTTTTCTAAGAAGTTCATTCCCAAGTCATTAAAGAGTCCATTCCATTCAGTTCTATCATTTGGATTTATTGAAACCATACGTGAAGTCAAATCTATTCAAACTAATGAAATGTACCAGAAGCAGAGGTGGAAGAATATTTTCTCTAGAGCTTTTGGACAAAATGTTTTTCAGAATTGAATTGCTGGCTTTACTATGTGATAGTAAATGAACATTCCAATGAACAGTCAGAACCAGGCCTCTGTATTTCATAAATGTTAGAGCACCACGATTTTAGTTAAGCATGTGATTAGTGTAAATAAACAGTATTACTGATCACTGGGATATGGCATATAATTGAAGGCTGCAAAATTCAGTCTTCCAGAAAGATTTAATGACCTTCATATCCTTTCATTGACTCCTAACATGTTTGCAGATGAAAAGTTATCATTTATCGAATGGTAAAGAAATTCAGAATTTTAAGGAAATGTGTAAATGGATTAAACACATACATGAGTCCACAGTTTCCATAACCTTCAACCCTACTTCTTCTATTCCCCACCCAACCAATTTTTATACCTTCTTCCTCATGAGCTGTGACTGACCAAAAACCCCACAAATCCTGCAAATAAAAACCCTCAAAAGACGTATCCTGGCAATTGGGATGGAGTGGCACCAATGATACTGAGCTAGAGGCAGGACAGAAGTTGTATAGCCTACTGCTGTTTTAACCACAATTTTCAGAGTTGTTAGAGACAAAAACAAACAAACAAAAACCTGCTACCTGAGCCAAACCACAAAGACCTGTATTGCTGTTTTCTTTACCCAGAATTTTCAACTTTGCTGCAATTTAGAGTTATCTGAGCTTCAGGTGTTGTCTCATACACATTAACTGATAAAAGACGTGAGCTTCCTTTTGAAGCACTTAAATTATTTTCTGTAGTTTATCAGACTAGGAGAATACTAGAAGCATTTTTGATTGTTTTTTCTGTATTTGACACATACCCTTTTTTATTCCAGCCTTTGTGCCCTGAAATCTTTTATACTTAACACTATTAATTATAAGCCTGTTTTAAATGTATGTGCTTATATTATTAATAATAATACTATGAATGTCAAAACTATTGAAGTATAATATATACATTTAAGCATGACAAATACCAAAGAGATCTTGAGAATTTGTGTATTTTTCTTCTATTAATGCTACTTGGGCATTAAATATCTCAAGAAAATTTTACAACTGCAAATACAAAACAGAAAATAAAATCTAGGTTAATAAAAGTATAGAAGATAAAATCTAGATTAATAAAAACAGAAAATAAAACTTAGGGCATATCTTTGCATGTCATGAAGCAGACAAATTAAAAAAGATAACTTATTTAATGCGTAAACTTTCTCAAAGATGTGTGGGAATATGTAGAACTAAACTTAGGCAGGAACAAAAATTAAGCAATACTTTTATTGCTCAGAGAAAAAGAAAAGGAAGAGTTAAGGAAAAAGACTTGCAAAACTTTATTTTCCATGAATAAAGTTCTATACCTAAGACAGAGTGATTATTGGAGATGTGCTCCATCATTTTACATTCTTTGCTGTGGACCAATTTGGGAATAGTTAGATAGTTGTCAATGGTTACCATGTAAGACATATTTTATGATGCTTAACATATGATGCTTCCATTTGCCAAGGTAGAAATGAATCAAAAGCTATGAATCACAGTGACTCACAAGTGCAAACTGCATCACACACAGATAATGCCACCATTGTTAACATTCTCATACTTAAAGTTTGTCCACACACATATATAGCTTAGTTATTCTAATTTGATGAATGGAACAACTGTGAGAAAGAGATAATGAGTGGCTTGTACAAATAGTTTACAGGGGAATTAATGTCAACAGTCAGATTTTCTGACAATATTAAAGACTAAGATTCAGCTATTCCAAGGGAAATTAAATATAGTGTGAAACCAGATGGTCTTAACAAAAAGATTATTTTTTAATTATGTAACTTCTTAACTACCATATTTTAGATATTTAAATTCATTAAAAATATAATATTATAAAGGATTTATGGTCTGCAAAGAAAATGGCCAAATTGGACATACACTCACAGTATTTGGCAAGTTATAGGGAAAATAATCCCAAATTTCATCCTATACTTTGCATATTATTTGCAGGTATTATTGAGAATATGATTTTACAAAATATTTTACCATTGGTGTAGATGAAACTCATATGAATATGGTCTATTTCCTTGTTGTATTCAACCATTGTATTGTTTTTCAGGGCACCATAGAGAGCCACTAATAGTAGAGTCTTCATTTGGCAGTGAGCTTAGATGACTTTTTAGAATTAAATCTGAGTTTGAACACCTGGCAAACCCGAGTAGATTGTAAAACATCCCTCTAAGGCACACTTACATCTCAGAACAAAAAACTGTGAGCATAATTCCCCTAAATGCATTCTTTGGGTGACTGAATCATCGCTATTGCAATTAGCTTAAGCAAAATTAAATTAAACTTGAAAATTTTAATGTTGGTAGAGATGAAAAAGAGATTTGAGAAAAGATTAAAATTCATATTTAAAATTTACTTATGCAAAATGTTATTTGATTTCTCAGTACCATATAATATATTAGTATGGCTTCCAGCATCTTATAGATAAGTTTTCATTGGGAATGACTACAATCAATTGAACTTCAAATTGTTTGAATTTATCAATGTAGAAAGATTTTCTTTAGTTCCTCTCTCTCCCTCTTCTCTCTCTCTGCTTTGAATTATAAATATATTCCTTTCAGAAAATGAAAATTGGTATTAAAAAATAGAAAATAATATTTTTATGTAATCTTAAAAAGAACTAAAGTACTTTGTATTATATATATAAAAAATCTCTTCTTATGAAAAGACCACATTTAGGAAAATTAGATTCTAGTTTAAGACAAAATAGAACTTCTTATTGTACATTTCTTTCAAATGCAAAATTAATGGATAGGCCCTTATAGGAAGAAGGGCAAAGTCATCCTTGGATACTTCAAATATCTGAGATTTCTCACTGTTTATGTATTTTCTAGATATGCTGAGGGGAAAAGGTAATCTCTCCATATCCATTCTCCTTTTTATCAATGTGAGCAACTTGGTATAAAGAAATGAGTTTCCTTTTATATTAACCAGGAGGTCATGCATTAAAAGCTAATATATCTCTTTTATGACTCAGGTAGGCCCATCGGGGTGGGGCAGGAAAGAAATCAAATGCTTCTCCACACACTAATTGGGGTCCATTGACTCAAAGAGGAGACAGGCTCCTTGCTAATTGGAAAAAGATAATGTTTTCCCTTTATTAGTATGGATTTAGACTATAGCTGAAAGATAAGTTAACATCCTTTCTTGATAGATGTGCTTTCTTTAATAGTTCCATTTGTTAAGGAAGGAGCAGACTGGAGCCACACTGGTTTGAATGTAGATTGGGGAATAGTAATGTATGCTTTATTTCCTTTATCTGTGGGGCATATGTTCATGGTTAAACTTTGGCAGTGAGTGGTGATGGATGTCATGGGCATTTTGGTAAATCTGAGGAGGATATTTGAATGTACAAGACTTTGACATGGGGCAATGTATGTAGATAATAACAGTAATAAAAATTAAGCATATACTCTTTCTTACATGGCAAAATATTTTAAGCAATTGTGTATAACAATCCACTCAATCTTTACAACTATGCAATTACATGGGTAGCATTATTATATTCATTTCACAGATAAAGAAACATGTCAGAGACAGGTTAAATAAATTTCAGATGGCCACAGAGTGGCAAAGCTAAGATGTTCACCCCAGTAATTTGAGGCAGGAGCCTATACTTTTTACACTCTGCTATATAAAAATGCAACAGCAGAGCCATGGTTGTGATGGTGGCGATGATAACGATGTTGTCACATATTAAACATTCATTCTGTACGTGCCCTGGACTTTTGATATGTCAGTTTATTCTGTCTTTATCATAACCCTCCTAAATAGAGCTGAAAGAAAGTGTAATGAACATGTAATAAACCCAGCGAGTGACAGTTCAACCTGTGGACAGGACTGTAGTTTTTCTATCAAAATGAGGGAGGTTTGGAGGGAATGATCTAAATCAAGAGGTTCTTGGTGAAGGTTTATGCATCTGTGAGAAGAAAATGATGATAGGAGACATCCACAGAAGACTTCCCTTTTTATGGAAGCCCCTAGTATTTAGATATCTTCCATATTTAGACTCACAGAAAAGTAATAGTTGGCTAGAATATTGAGATTTTCCACCTTGTATGGAAATTCTGTTAAGTTAATCTTTCAAAAAAGAAATGTACATGCATATCAAAATCTCCTGTGCTGTCCTTGAGAAAGTGAAAGAAGCAGTTGGGTTTTACTTTCTATGTTCTGAGAATCAAGCAAAGTGGGACAATAGCCCATCATGTGACCAATGACAGGTGTTTCTGCTGATTTTTCAGAGTAGCAAAGTGTACTCCACTGCAGAGCTAGGAGGTATGGAGTACAGTCAGGGTTTTAGTAGTCAAGCACAAGAGACAACGTATAAAACACCAAGAAAATTTGTTTCAGCAAGTAAACACTTGTGTAAAACACTAAAAAATAAAGGAAATTCAGTAGATTTTTGGATTATACAATTAAGTGAATATTCTAAGTATTTTTATTAGAAACATGAGGTGCTAGAAAGAAAGCTTATCTTGCATTTTAGTTATTTTTAGGAGTACTGGCAATAAAGGGGAAGTACATACTCTAGAAACATTCTTTGAGGTTACCTGAGTAAATTTATTCAAATTTTTCATCTGTATCTTAGAGTTTTAAATTCTTAAATATATATTAAATGTAAGTAATCATGCATGTGTCACCTATTTCACAGAGTAGAATTTAGCTTTGTCTAATTTAATTTACTTTAGCTTTGCTTTGTTGAAATCAAAATGAGATGTTACAGGTGCTAGGCGATGTAAGTGGCAGTGAAGTGGGAATATTTGAGAGACCATCCCCTCTCTTTTCCTTAGGGGAACTGATACACTACAAATCTAAATGCAGGAACTTCCTGCTTTGAACCACAGTTATTTTAGATGTAAAGATAAATAGAACATTACCTTGGCTTCACAATAAAATCATTTTGTTTTTGGAAACAGTATTAGCTTATCTCATAGAGCCCAAGAAGCCATAGGCATCATAGCAGACAGACCAGGAACCAAAGGAAGAAGTTCAGACCTCTTCTTGCTTCAAAGTTCCAATACTGGTGCTCCACCCTTCCTTCTCTGCTGCAAGATTTGAGAGACATGGTATCCAAGGCCTTGTTCCTTTTTTTAAAAAACTGGTATAAAAAATTTTAACTTTAATTTTTTTAGTACGTTTGCAGTACATGACGTTTCCATTTCTTGTGTGAAGTTGGTACATGTACACAACACATCATAATCCCTGCCCCCTTTCCCTCCATCTCTTATGCCCTCCTTCCCATTTAGAAAGATCCATCTCTCTACTCCCATTATCTATCTTTCACTTTGCTCTTTAGGTTTTAGGTTTCTCATATAAGAGAAACCATTCAATATTTAAACCTATGTGTCTTATTTATTTCATTTAATATTATGGTCTCAAGGTGCATCTATTTTCCTACAAATAACTTGTTATCTTTCTTTATGGTAGAGCAGGACTCCACTGTGTGTAATGCCACATTTTCTTTATCTATCCATCTGTTGTTGGATATATAAGTTTCTACCAGATGATAAATAGAGGCAGAATGATGCCCTTTAAATTGAACTAAAAATGTTCGAAAGAGATCATTTGATTAGCCCCCTTTGGTGGCGATATTATTCCTTAGTCATTCAAAGATGGGTGGAAAAGTGGAAACTAGGAAATCTATAGGTTTTTAACTGCAGTAAGTTGATGTAGAAGAGAAGCAGCAGCCAGAAAAACATGGAAAGATTATGGACCAAGTAAGTCTTCTAAGTACAGTATAGCAATATAGTCTGAAACTTATATCTGAGAGAAATCTGGATTTTACACATGCTCACACCTGAATATTCATATGTCTAATGGTGCGTTACTTCACTTAACATTATGGTCTCAAGGTGCATCCATTTTTCTACAAATGACTAGAGTTTATCCTTTTTATGGCAGAGTAGCAACATCTATTCTGTTTAGGGTTTTGATTTCTTTTATAAAAATTGAATTCATTCAACTCACCTCTATTCAATGCATTACTAACATCATCACTATGGCTCTTGGTTTCTTCTTTTTAGGCTGACCAAAATACACTCTGAGTTCAAATTCTCACTAACTTCAATAATTGAGGTTTAGTGTATTGAGAACTGAGAGCGATTTCAATTCTAATTCAGAATTCCTAAGATATATTCTCCAATGTGATTTCAAGCACTAAACATTTTATGTAGTTAAGAATAATGTTTGCAAATTCTGGCAAAGAGTATAAATAGGGCAGGTTGAGGGAACGGAAATAAACTTTTTCTGAGGTCCTATGTCTATGTCCTGCTTTGTTTATTGCATCCTTCAGTGGTTGACACAATTGCATGGTATTTGGTGATCTTAAGTGGTAGAACAACCAATCCACAAAACAATTTTTAACATGACCTTCTGAGTAAAACAACTTCCAAAAAAACTGTGCTAAAGAAAATGGTTTTGTGGAAAGAGTCTACATGTACAAATTATATGTTACATTTCTAACTGGTTCAATGTAACTAAATTATTTTAGCCTATACTTTCTTGGATGTTCACCTTGTGATGAGACATTTTAAAGCATTTTTCAGGATGTGTAGGCAATTTCAGTATTAGTTTCATCCAGGGACTTTTTGGCATCTGAGCTAAAAGAGTAATAGTAACAATTAATGATATCTCACCAGAAGTGTTACTTCTCTAAAAGATTTCATGAGACTACATAGAGTTGTTTTCTGTTCCTTACACACAGTTCTCTTGAACTGGTTGTTTGGAAATCTTTGAATAAAATAATTTTAACTAGATATTTAGAAATGATTATGGGCTACCACATTTAAAAAAATGACCAAATTTTTGCTTCTTTAATTTAAGCTTGATGATTATAACTGAAACGTATTGACTTGTCATTGCCATGACTTTTTCTTTTTGTTGGGTTCTCCCCCTTTACATTTGATGCTTGATGTTAAAAATATAAAGTTAGTGCAGAAAAAAAAGGAAGAAAGAAACCAGCAGGGTGCTTTACAATAAGTGTTACTGATAATGTACTCATTCTGTTCTAAACACATTCAGGCTAAAACAGTGATATTTTTATTTATTCATTTATATGCCCACTCAACCACACATAAAGCTATACAGATAGATGTGTCTGAAAGATCAATCCTTAACATCTGTGTTTTTCCTTCAGTATCTGACCATTAGGGAGCTACAACTCCCTTGCAGTTGCTGGGGATACAATGACAGAACTCAAGCCAAGAATCAATTAAATTAAGGAGACTGTTCCATATCTTTGTTTTCTGGGAAGAGAACAGGTGTTTAATAATTTACATAAATTATGCACAATCTAAAGCATTTACAGTAACTAGACACTTAGCAACAGACATGAAAGAAGAGGTAAATTGGCTGATGATGTTTGGTATTGTAGCGGCACCTGCTAGCACTCTTATTGTTACAGGTCTGTCAGCATTTCTATTATAAACACTGTTTTTTCAGGGATTTATATTTCAGTCCTAAATTTTGCTTTAGTCTTTTATTTTTTAAGACCACAGTAGACCTGGCCATTGGCCAGTAAAGAATCTTATTTATAAACTAAGTATTTTGGGTGTGTGAAAAATAATTTGAATTACATTTAATTTATTGAAACAAGATAGTAATTTAAACACTTCTGTTTAGATAATACTAAGAAATTACTCCAAATGAAGAATATGTGTTAATAGATCATTTAAAATTCACAATATGAATTTAAATGATTGTGTAATGTTCTGAATTGTGTTGGAGACTTCAAGACAGAAATGTGATACCTGAAAGAATAAAGTTGGTAATTTTAATCAATAAAGATCTTTGAGTATATTTTTGGTTTTAATCTTAAAGAATTTTCCATGTGTTTTGTCATATGTTAAGTTCAGTAGGGAATAAAAAGAATAAAACTTAGTATCTGTCTAAAATAAGCAGTCACTAAAGTTGGGAAATAAAACAATAAAACGTAGATACTTCTAACAATAAATGAAAATGACAGCTGTATATGTAACTACATTTCATGCTGATACAGCAATAAAATGGTGAATTATTTCTCAGTGAAATACTTCAACTTCATATAGTTTTCCTTTCTGTCAAAACTTTCAATTAGTTGTTTAATATATGAAAACTTAAAGGCCAATATAACAATTAATACATGAGGCTGAATTTTTGCTACACATGGGAAATCCTTAAAATCCATAAATAAGTAGTCTTGGGAATAAGACCCTTTTGTTTCCTGCATAATTATCCAAAAGATTTAAAATTTCCTTTAACATTATATGTTTGAGACAAGTTAAATTCATCATCTATGTCTTGGAAATTTAAACTCATTTAACAAAATAAAAGGTCTAGATAAATTCAACTCTGTGCCTCCCCTACTTATACCCGTGGAGGTAAATATTAAGGGAAACACACTGTATGGGTTGTATTTAGATGTCCCTCCCAAAGCCTCATGCAGTCATAGGTGGAGCTTTTTCAGAGGTGGCTGAATCTAGAGTGTGTGATTGATTTGTGGTGCAATGCTAAGATTATGGATGCTAGGATTAAGGGTGGGTGATTACTAAATCAGTCCACTGGTTAGTTTCACATCTTTCCAAGTTTGGTAGCCTGGATACAATCTAAAAGACAGAAAGAGGCTTATCTTGTCACTTGCTTGCTTTGCTACCTTCTGCCATCCATGAACTGTTTCTCCTCCACAATGCCTGTCTCCCATGCCACCCTGCTTTGGAGCCAGCTGATTATGGACTGAAACCTCTACAAACTGTGAGCTAAATAAACTTTCTGCTTTAACTTTGTTGGTCAGGTATATTGTTTCAGTAATGAGAAAAGTAAGACACACAATCACAGCGACTAGTCATGTTTTAAATGCATGACTATGAACCTCGGGAAGATATTTAATACACCCATTCATTCACCACATTATACACCCCAAGTCTCTTTATTTTCACAACCTGATGACTATTTCCTACTTTTCTTTTTAGTTTTAATACCTCCTCTCTCATTTTCACTTAAAATATCTAACTTCCTTTTTCATCTAGAAAATTAAAGCATTCAGGCAATAATTACCATTTACCACAGCCAATTTCCTATGCTGTTTCTGTACTCCCACACTCTGCTTTCCAACATGGTTTTATAAATGAATAACAATGTAACTAAATAAGCCAATTCCCTCTTGTTATGCTTGATTCATGTTTACAGTGGTCCCTAGATTCATGGATAAAGTGGTTCCTGAGGAGCCAGGGTTCTAGGACCCCCTCAGACACCAAAGTCTGTGGATGCCCAAGCCCTTCATGTAAAATGGTGTAGCATTTGTATATAACCAGCACATATCATCCAGTACACTTTAAACCATTTCTAGATTAATTCTAATAACTAATACAATTTAAACACTATATAAGTAATTCTTACACTATTGTTTAGGTCATGATGACAACAACAAAATATATACATGTTTATTGCAGAAGGTTTTCCTCATGAATATTTTCTTTCTGGCTGGGCTTGGTTAAATCCATGAATGAGGAACCACAGATAAGGATAGACAACAGGACTATGTCTGTTCCCTCAAACCTACTCAAAGAAATATGTCCAGGAATTCTCTCTCCAGCTCTTAACATCGTTATGGTTTCCACAACTGAACTGAAGATTGCATTTAGGGTAATGCTGTGATCTGACTGTGTCTCCCAGGAAGCATTTGTTGGTAACTCACTCTCCAGAGCAACAGTGTTTGGAGGTGGAGTTTAGTGGGAAGTATTTAGATACTGAGGGCTCCACCTCAGAAATGGGTTAAACCTAATTATAAAAGGACATGAGGCTGCAAGGACAATCTCTTTTTGTGTCTTGGGCTCTCTTGCTCTTCTGTAGTTTACCACAGGATGGCAAACCATGTGGACCCCCAGCCTCCAGAACTGAAAGAAACAAAACTCTGCTCATTATAAATTACTCATTCTGAAGTACTCTATTTTAGTAGTACATAATTTTATAGGTGTATTTCTCTCACTGCAGATAGATAAAAGTATAAAATTATTTCTACCATGAATAAAAATCCAAAATATTTCCTTTGATCCCTTTACTGCCACCAGATCCTTTTGGAATAACAGTAAAGAATTGTCTTGAATCACGGTCATCTACTCTCCTTTTTCTATTCTTTGTTAAATACAATCAAATAAGGTATTAGATTCCACACTCCACCAAAATCCTTTTCTCCATGTCATGAATAGCCTCCTTCCTGGCTTGTCCAAGAGCCAATTCTTAGTCCTAACAGCAGCTATAAAGAGTACTTGATCCAGCCGGTCATTTCCTCCTTCTCAATACAACTTCAGCTGGTTTCCCGTACATTGCACTCTCTTGGATTTCCTTCTATTGTATGTTTTTATCATCATTCTTGGTTCTTCTCTTACCAAACCTCTTGGTATTGGGTGGATCAGTACTGATTATCTTCTTTATGTATTCTTACCGCCATGCTGTTATTATCTAGTCTTTAAATACAATGTGTCCACTGATGATGTCTAAATCTGTATCTCTAGCCCAGACCTATGTCCTAACTTCTAACTCCAGTCTCATATATCCCATTGCCTGCTTGATTTTGTCACTTGATCATTTGGTTGTGTAATAGGCAACTGAAATTCAGCATGTCCAGAATGAAATATTTGATTTTCCTTCTGTATTCACGATTTTTACATTTCCTTTTTCATTTCCTTCCACTTGTTCAAGTCAGAAATTATAGAAACATGCTTGATTTCCTTGTTTCCTTCATACCACAAATAAAATATCTGAATATTTGTTTTGCTCTGCCTTCAAAATGTATTCATGATATGACTATCTTTGTCCTTTCTACTTGAAACATTTTCCCTTTACTCTTCCATTTTCTTACTCTCCCCTAGCCATACTGACTTCCTTGTTTCTGGAAAATTTCAACATTTTATTGTTTGGATTTCTCTCCCAGCAGTTGCTCAGACAGCCCTCACTTGCATCTTATTTGAAATCTTGCTCAACTTTCTCAGTTCAAGGGACTCAATTTAGCTCCTAATTAATGCCACCTGATGACCCCATCTCCAACATTCACGATCCCCTTACTTTATCTTCCCTTTTAAAATGACACTAATCATTCTCTTGTATGATCTGTAAGTGCCTCATTTATTTTGGTTATCATGAGTCTATTTCCTGAACAGAATTTAAGCTCCACAGGATGAAGTTTTTGTGGTAGTTGCTGATGTATTCTAAATTCCTACAAATAGTATCATGTCGCATTACAGATATTCAATAGGTAATTGTTTGAATAAATGATGGAATTAACAACAACACTGGAATGGTGTCTGCATTTGGGATAGCACATGGTGAGACCCAGGTAGTCTAGAAATGCCAAAAACATACTTAGCTTCATGCAGAAAGAGCTTGTTTGTGAATAATGCTACCACTGGAGAAAGTTAAAACAGGGCACACACCTCTGAGGAAATTATTTGAGCACAGAGGTAGCTGTTCCCAAAGCCAGGCATTTCTAGGGGGCATTAGGACAAATGAAACTCTGAAGACAACTGCTTCTGTCTCCTTCTACTTCTCTTGCTCTACCTTCTCTTGCCCTTTTTCTTCTTTACACTGGAGTTAGATTTTTGTCACATCTGCTAAAAGATAATTTTCCATAAAAAAGGTAGAATCACGATTAGCTTATAGATATAAAAATGAACACGAATGAAAAATTTTATTTAACTCATGAATGAGAAAGCTGCTGAGGCATTACAACCAATTCAAAGGAGGATCCAAAGAACAAACACATTTATAGATGGGAAATATTAAAAGGACTGTGTAAATTGAGGCAAACCTAGCTTTTTCTATGATAAAAGAGGAAAATTAATTAAATCTGTACTGGACAGAGCAGAATTTGTATGTACGTAGACAGTAAGTTATTTTGAATACTTTGCTATCTAAAATTTAGACTTGTAAAATAGCTCTCATGAAATGAAAGTCAGAAAATCCTGTGGGATCCATACTAGACAATGAAGTCTTTCATTAAAGCATGTATTTTCCCTACACTCCCCAAAATATCTTTGACCACCTGTCACAATGATAAAGCAGGTTAATTCTAATTAAATATTGTGTATTAACATGCACATCAGTTTCCTATTGCTGATGTAATAAATTAGTACAAATTTGCTGGTCATAAACAACACACATTTATTATCGGACAGTTCTGGAAGTGAGAATTTCAAAATGGGTAGTGCTAGGTTAAAATGAAGGCACATACTGGATTATCTAGGGAAGAATCCATTTTCTTGACTTTTCCAAATCCTAGAGGCTACCTGCATTCCTGGGCTCACGATGTTCTCCTTAATCCCTCAAACCGGGAGAACAGCATCTTCACGAGTCTGTCTGATCCTCACTTTCTTTCCTCCCTCTTCTGGCTACTTAAAAGGATCCTGGAGTTTACACTGGGCTCCCCCAGATAATACTGTATAATCTTAATTCCACATACAATTTTTTTCTTGCTGTGTAGCATACTATACCACAAAATCTGGAAATAAGAAAGAGAACAACTTTGGTGCACATTATTCTACCTCTCGCAGCATTAGATTACATAGATAGTTAATATTTAGAGATTTTTTTATCTAGTTAAGATCAGAAATATTATAATTATGCTCATGGATTAATTTTATTTACAATCAATCTCTAAAATGAGAAAAGAAAATGCATGATGATGTTGTATTTATTTAGGACAGGTATATGTTCATAAAATTCAGGTGTGCAATTTTTGCTCTTGCTACTTGGAGGAAAAAGAAATTTACTTCACTTGCACCCTTCAGATTATACATAGAAAAAACTTAAACATTATTGAACAATAATGATTTAAAATGTCTTTCCTCTATCTTCAAAAATAAAAATACTCTTCTTTCCTCAATCTCTACCTTAGCTTTTTCAGTTGAAATACAAAATAAATTACTTCTCAAGATGAAATTTCCATCTAATGCTTTCCATGTTTCTTATATAATGCCTTCTTAGGTTTTCATTGCTGTGACAAAATACCTGAGAAAAACAACCTAGCAGAGGAAAGAGTTATTTTTGCCTTACCATTTCAGAGTATTCAGTTCATGGTCACTTGGCTCTGTTGTTTCTGGATCCACAGGGAGTCAGAGAATTATGGTGGAGAGGGCATAGTGGATCAAAAGTGTTCACTTCTTGGAAGCTGAAAAGTAAAAAGAAAAGGAAGAAAGGGGTTGGCTCTAAGGTGCACCCTTGCAGGGCATGTGTCCAGTGATCCGCTTCATCCAGCCAGGCCCTGCCTCCTACAGTTTCCAGCACCTTGCAATAATCCATTCAATTATGATCAGGACACTTATCATGGAAACATTTCCAAAAGGCTCTGCTTCTGAATACTGCTGTTTTGAGGGCCAAGACTTTAACACAGGAGCCTTTGAGGAAAATTCCATATGGAAACCATAATAAATAGTGTAGTGAGCATACAAGTACTCCATAGAAGTTTCAGAAATCTCCTTAATGTTACTCGAAATGAAATGCATGAATTGGATGCTACTTCCATTATCCAACACGCTCAAGGATTGATAACTACCATTCAGGGAATTAGTTTGTGATATTTGGAATAAAGACTGTGTACATTTGACAAAACAATTTGCTTTATGTACAATTGTCTCATGAAACAAGGAAAGAGAAAATATGGCATGTTTATGGAGTTCCACATGCTTCCCTTGAAGTAGAGTTTGCCCCATGAAAAACAGTTTATTCTTCAAATTCTAATGGCATCCAAAATATAGATTTTTGATATGCTTCAGCAATTTCTGATTTTTTCCAAGTCCTAATTTCTATTATAAAAACTCATGATTTTTTCAAAGCAGGCTAAGGGTAAGTGACAGAAATTTTTTTTTTGAAAAATGAAGAAAAAACATAAAAGCAGTTCCTTCAAACCTTTTTCACATATTTTGCTAAAAATATAATTTTAGTACTCTTTTTATCCACATCTAGAAAATATTATCTGTTCACCTTAAGCTTGAGAATGAAATGTAAAGATATTTTGTACTTTATTCATTTCGTAGCTGTAGCACTTTAATTCCTAAATTTTGAACATATCAAACTCTTTTCTAGGCAATGTACCTGGAATCCAAAGGATTTAAAAATTAATGACATTATAAGCACATTAAGGAAATTCCCCTCATTGTATATATCAGTAAGGCAAAAATGCCAATGTAAAAGAATACCTCATTTAGCAAAATTGCCTTTAAGTAGCTGAGTGATAACTTAGAATTACTTTGTAGTAGTTAGTGCATTAATACTGCCTTCTCTATTTCCTTTTCTTATTGTTTTCACTATGATGAATTCTGTGTATAGGAACTGCTTAAAGAACTTCAAATTTATACGTAGTCAATATCAATTTTTCAGTTTTCTCAAATCTTGGCTGGAATAAGGCAGAGTATAAATAAATAGTTAACAATAAAAGTACATTTATCTTCCAAGTAAGGAAGAGCGACAGTGAGAACACATGATAACTTCTTTCAGACTTTGCTCAGGAAAAGCAAAATAACAGAAAATTTATGATATTATGGTATTCTCAACAAAGTACTATGCTTGATCTACTGCTTTGTTCTCTACCACCAAATTGACTTAGATTTTTCTACATTTATGTTTTGTATTTACCATGTATTCTCTTTATCTTCCTCCATTTTTTAATTCCAGCCTTTTTTTCTCCAAAATTCATTTCAAATGCTGCCTCCCCTCTGAAAGTTGTGTTAGGTTCAGTCTCCACTAGCTGCACCTAAATGCTGAGCGGAAGTGTTTTACCTGGAACGTGGTCCCTGGAAGTAGTCACCAGCTAGGAAAGTGGGAAAGGGAAGGGCGTGAAGCTAAGATAACTACATTAATGAGCAGGTTATTTCTATTGGCGATGGAGACTACATGTTCAAAGGGATTTCTGAGAGCTTATGGAGAGAATGCCTTAGAATTTTTCCACTTGGGGTGAGGAAGCTATGCCATTTGTTTTTATTTTTATTTTTTGAAGCTATGCCATTTATGCACTACATCACACCTACTATTAGTTGAAGGCTATTGGGTCTTGGCGAAGAGATTAATTCTTCAGTGCATCTGACCTCTTGAGTCCCTGCTGAGCAGCTCCTAAAATCAGCATGGCAGTCAAAGTTGCTCCCAGTAGGGACTATGAGAGAGGGGATGAAGGTACACGATTCTTGAAAAGATCTGAGCAGAGCACTAAGGACATGTGATATGTCAACTATTGATGCCAACTATTTGAAAGCCTTTCTGTGAATTGCATTATAGAAATACAGGCACACACAGCCATATATACACTTGGCTAATTTTCCCCTGTACTAAAGGCAGTACATACCAGTGGTAATGCCTAAGCATGGTTTTGTCAAATTGTTTGGATTCAAAAGCCTCCCCAACAGCTTGTGTTGTTTTGAATTACTGTAGTTGCTTACACTTTTTGAGTGTTAGATTACCCATTTGTATTACTAGCTTTCCTGTAGTTGGACACAATACTTGACAACCACAACTCAAAGAAGAAGTTTAATTTGGCTCATAGTTTCAGAGGTTTTCAGTTCAGCCTTTGCAAGGCAAGAACATCATGGCCAAAAAACATGACAAAGCAAGGCAGTTGGGGAGCAGAGCAGGGGAACCATACAGAGAGAAAGGGGCCCAGGACCATATTTCATACCCAAAATCACTCTTTCCGAACTTCCAGTGCTCTACCAATTTCCCGGTGGATTCCAAAGTTAATCAACTTGACATGCCATCCGAATTTCCACACCTTTTGTAAAATTTGAAAGTAGTACTTAATTTCCAGGGTCTTTGTGATGATTCTATAAAAAACATATAAAGAAAAAATACTTGAAGAAGGGGGGGCATTCTATAAAACTGATAGTTCTCTTTTGACCTCTTTCATATTCATCCTTCACAGCTTTTGGTGTTTTCAAAATTTATTGTGTTTTATATATCGGCTCAATAAACCTCTAGCAGGAGTCTGTTTTTCCTTTCTGTTTTCCATACTACCCTCTTCACTATCATTCATCTAAACCTAAAATGCTTGTTTTCTGCTCCACCCTTTTTACCACTTTATTAATTTCTCTCTTCTGTACAAACAGAATATCAACTTCAACTGGAACCAGAGAATAAAGTAAGTAACATGCTTTCTGCCTTGTGCTCAGAAACTCTTTTAGAACTTCCTCTGCAGATACAGTCTTCAATTCCATAATGTTCACAGGGAAGGAGCACTTCATGACTCTCTTGAAGGTCCTAATGAACTTAGCAGGAAAGATACTAATGCCTCCCAGTTCTTTGTAAGGGGGTTTGTCAATTCCATGAAAGTAAGTCAGGTCTGCTAATCGTGGTTTCTTTGGTTGTTGTGGTTTGGATCTGCAATGCCCCTTCATTGCCTCTTGCACTCAGAAGCAAGGCTTGTGGAAGGTGATCAGAGAATGGAGGTCCATAGCTGGCTTGCTTTTAGGATATAGAATCTGTCTCCTGCCTAGACTCTGTTCCTCTCTGCTTTCTGGCCACCATGACATGAATAGCTGTTCTTCTGCTATGCCCGCTGCCATGTTGTTTCTGCCTGGGATCCAGCCGACCATGCAAGATCTGAGCCTTCAGCAACTGTGAGTCAAAATAAGCCTTTCCTTAAATTGTGGGTGTCTAGTATTGTGTCTCACCTAAGAAAAAAACTCACCAAGTACATTTTTCTTAGTGTACAATTTTGAATTCAAGAGCCTGAGATCTGGCTATAAATTCTGTGACTTTTCAAAACTCTAAGGTGTTGAGAAAGTTTCCACGTCTTCATTCAAAAAGGAGGATAGCCATTCATTCTTGAAAGGTTGTTGCAAGAGCCTAGTGGGAGATCACATTCAGACTGTCCTAGGCAACACACAGTAGTAGGTTCACAGTCAACATTTGTTTCCTTCCTACCCTACTCTTCAGGCTGCTTCTAAAGAAGTAATGATACTATTTTTAAAGTTAATCACAATTTGAGAGAAACAAGAGCATCCCTATAGGTATGGAATATTTTTGTTTGTTTTTTTAAAATTCTAGCGTTCTCTGGGTGCATTTTAGTATAAAAAAGAGAAATGCCTGAGTGGTAAGCACCATATGCTCTGCTGGCTTTTATTTTATTTTATTTTCAAAAGATATCTCTTATCACATTAGTGCAAAACCCATTTCAAAATGCTTCACAAAGCCTTTTGCAGTCTGTAATGAATTGTTTAAAAAAAAAGAAAGAGGTTTAAATGAGCTATTAAAAACAGGAGTTTGTGGAGTTGAATAAAAGCTATCCTTGGAAATGTGGTTTCAACTGAAAAACAATCTACATGGAAGTGTTTACTGGTAAAGCCTGTTTGATTATCCCCACCTGATGTGTCTCACCCTGTGGTCACCACAGGGTAGATTACATAATGTAAGTTGGTTTTGAAAACATATAATCCATTCTCCTTTGCTGCAGTGCTTGTATTCCATGCTGACACATTCAACTAAAACCCTGTCTGATATACCAAGCTCTTTATTTAGGTTTACTTGATGGTCTGAGAAAGGAAAAAGTACATTAGTGTCTCTCCTTTTTTTCCTCTCTTGGGTGCCTGTTAGAATAATCTCTTTTCAGTAATGGACAAATAACTTTAAATATATATATATATGTATGTATGTGTGTGCCAGTCTTTTTTGCTTTATAACTATTCCAGGGAATATCCAATTAAAGAAAAAAATGTGCTGCACTCTCTCATGAGGAAGGAGGTGTTTGTCCTTATTTTTTTGTTGTTGTTAAATTCTTTTATTGGTACATTTTAGGTATACAAAACAATTACATTTCTCATTGGGAATAGTACCTTTACATAATGAATCTTGGTTCTTATTTTTTCCCCATTCCTAGCCCTCCCTTCACCCCCTTCATACTTCCCTATTTACAAAGACTTTATTTCCATTTTTTCCATTTCTCAGCATTTTTCCTTTCCCTTCTTTCCTTTCCCCTGCCTCTCCCACTACCCCTACCCCTTGGGACCTTTTCTTTCTATTTTACATTATCGATTATTCATTCTAATCATTGGTACATTTTAGGTATACAATATAATGACATTCATCATTGGAAATTTGCAACTTTACATAATCTCTCTTGGTTTTTATTTTTCACCCTTGCCCAGCCCTCCCTTCAACCCCTCCATTCCTCCCTATTTACAAAGATTTTGTTCCTATTTTTCCATATTCTCATATTAATCCCATTCCCTTCTATCCTTTCCCTTAGCCCTCCCACTTCCTTCCCCTTTGCCCCTTTTCTTCCTATTTCACATTACCTATTATACATTTTAGTCCTTATTTACACTTTCAGTTTCCCACACCAGAGAAACTATTTGGTATTTATACATGTGTGTCCTATTGATTTCACTTCAGAGTATTGCCTCAATGTGCATCCATTTAGCTATAAATGTCTCTAATTTTTCATTTTTTATGGCAGAATAGTACTCTATTTTATTAAAAAACACATTTTCTTTATCCAGTCTCCAGTTGATGGGCATTTGGGCTGTTTCCAAGTTTTAGTTATCACAAACTGTGCTGGTATGAACATGGGTGCACATATATCACTGTGGTATAATTCTTTTAATTCTTTGGGGAAGATCCCCAGCAGTGGAATAGTGGGGTCAAATGGGATTTCCAATCCTAGTTCTTTGAGGTATCTCCATACTGATTTCCACAGTGCTTGCAACATTCTACAATCCCACCAGCAGTGGAGCAGGGTTCCTCTTTCCTCACAGCCCTGCCAGCATTTGTTATTGGTTGATTTCATGATAGCAGCCATTCTTTCTGGAGTGAGGTGGAATCTCAGTGTTGTTTTAATTTGCATCTCTCGAATGACCAATGATGTTGAACATTTTTTCATGTATTTATTTGCTATTTCTACTTCTTTGTGTGAGAAATGTCTGTTCAGTTCAGATGCCCATTTTTGGATTGAGTCTTTAAATTTGAGAGGTCTGATCTTTTTAAGTTCTTTATAGATTCAAGATAGTAGACCTTTATCTGAGGAAGAGCAGGTGAAGATTTTTTCCCACATTGTGGGTTGTCTCTTCACACTGCTGGTGGTTTCTCTTGCTGTGCAGAAGCCTTTTAATAAGAAGAGATCCCACTTGTTGATTGTTTGTGCTAGTTCATGGACAACTGAGGTTTTGTTCATAAAATCTTTTCCTACACCGATGTCTTCAAGAGTTCTACCTAACCTCTGTTCCAACTGGTTCAGAGTTTCTATTTCAATATTTAGATCTTTAATCCATTTTGATTTTAGTTTAGTGCATGGTGAGAGATATAGGTCTAGTTTTAATCTTTGGCAAGTTGAAGCCCAATTTTTCCAGCATCATTTATTAAAGAGGCTATCTTTCCTCCAGTGAGGGTGTTTGGCTCCTTTATCGAAGATGAGATAGCTGAGTGTGTCTAGCATTGTTTCTGCATCTTCTAATCTGTTCCACTGGTCCTCAGGTCTGTTTCTTTGCCAGTACCATGCTGTTTTTATCACAGTAGCTTTGTAGTACAGTTGCAGGATGGGGATTGTGATATCCTCTTCCATGTTTCTGTTACCTAGAATTCCTTTTGCTATTCTGGGTCTCTTCTTGTTCGAAATGCATTTTTGGATTGTTTTCTCAAGGTCCATGAAGTATAGTGCTGGGATCTCAATTGGAATTGCATTAAATCTATATAGCAGTTTTGGAAGTATGGCCATTTTCACTATATTAATCCTTCCTAGCCAGGAGCAGTGGATGTTTATCCATTTTCTGATATCATCTTCAATCTCTCTTTTCAGAGTGCCATAGTTTTCAGAGAGGAGGTCTTTGATTTCTTTCATTAGGTTGATTCCTAGGTATTTCAGTTTTTTGGATACTATTGTGAAAGGAATTATTTGCCCTATTTCTCTCTCAGTGAGTCTGTCATTGGTGGAGAGGAAAGCTATTGATTTTTATGTGTTGACCTTGTAACCAGCTACTTGACTGAATTTGGTTATTAAGTCTAGAAGTCTTTTGGTGGAGTTCTTTGGGTCTTCTATATACAGTATCATGTCATCTGCAAATAATGACAATTTGACTTCTTCATTTCCTATCTTTATTCCTTTTATTTCTTTCTCTTGTCTAATTGCCATGGCTAATGTTTCCAGAACTATATTGAACAAGAGTGGTGATAGTGGACATCCTTGTCTTGTTCCTGATTTTTTTGTGAAGGGTTTCAATTTTTGACCATTTAGTATGATATTGGCTGTTGGTTTTTCATAGGTGGATTTTATTAGTTTGAGGTAGAGATCATCTATTCCAATTTTTTGTAGGATTTTTTATCATAAATGCATGTTGGATTTTGTCAAATGCTTTTTCTGCATCTATGGAGATAATCATATGGTTTTTGTCCTTGGCTGTATTGATATAGTGTATTACATTGATTGATTTGTGTATATTGAACCAACCCTGCATCCCTGGGATGAATCCCACTTGATCAGGGTGTATGATCTTGATGAGTTTCTGCATTCTGTTTGCCATTATCTTATTAAGGATTTTTGCATCTGTGTTCATTTGTGAGACTGGCCTATAGCTCTCATTTTTGGTTGGGTCTTTCTCTGCTTTGGGGATCAAGGTGATGCTTGCTTTTAGGAATGAATTTGGGAGTATTGCTTTCCTTTCAATTTCATTGAAGAGTTTAAACAGTAGTGGCAGTAGTTCCTCTCCAAATGTTTTGTAGAATTCAGCAGTGAAGCCATCAGGGCCTGGGCTTTTCTTAGTTGATACATTTTCAATTTCATTGGTTGATATTGGGTTGTTCAGAATTTTTAGGTCTTCTTCGTTCAACTTTGGTAATTCATATATATCTAGGAATCTGTCCATTTCTTCTGTGTTTTAGATCTTATTGGTGTATAGGTTCTGGAAGTAGGTATTGATGATCCTTTGGATTTCTGCTGGGTCTGTTGTAATTTCATGCTTTTCATTCCTAATTGCATGGATTTGGGCCTTTTCTTTCCTTTTTCTGATAAGGTTGGCTAAGGGTTTGTCAATTTTGTTGATTCTTTTGAAGAACCAACTCTTGGCTTCATTGACTTTTTGTATCATTCTCTTAGTCTCCATTGCATTGATTTCTCCTCTGATCTTTATAATTTCCTCCCTTTAATGAGCTCTGGGGCTTCCTGCTTTTCTTTTTCTAGAAGCTTGAGGTTCAGCATCAGGTTGTTTAATTGGGCTCATTCTGTTTTCCTAATATGCATATTCACTGCTATGAATTTCCCTCATAAGATTGCTTTCATTGTGTCCCATAGATTCCGATATGTTGTATTGTCATTGTCATTTAATTGAAGGAACTGTCTGATTTCTTCTTTAATTTCCTCTGTGACCCATTGGTTATTCAGAAGTGTGTTGTTCAATTTCCACATATTTATGAAATTTTTTGAGTTTCTTTTGCTATGGATCTCCAATTTCATCAAACTATGGTCTGATAATATACAGGGGATATCTTCAATTCCTTTGCACTTACTTAAACATGTTTTATGTGTGAGTATGTGGTCTGTTTTGGAGAATGACCCATGTGCAGCTAAGAAGAATGTATATTCTGATTTTGTGGGGTGAAAGACTCTGTAAACATCTATTAAGTTCATTTGTTCAAGAGTTAGATTGAGTTCTAGTATTTCATTGCTTATTTTTTGCCTAGTTGACCTATCTATTTGTGACAGTGGGGTGTTCAGGTCCCCCATTATAATTGTATTAGTGCATATATGACTTTTCATGTCCATTAGTATTTGTTTTATATAGTTGGGTGCGCTAGTGTTTTTTGCATAGATATTTACAATTGCTATCTCTTCCTGTTGGATTTTTCCCTTTACAAGTTTTTAGTGTCCTTCTTTGTCTTTCTTAATCAGTGTTGGTTTGAAATCTACTTGATCTGCTAAGGTGATAGCTACTCTTGCTTTTTTTTGGGTTCCTGTGTCATGGAATATTGTTTTCCACCCTTTAACTTTCAGTCTATGAGTTTCCTTTTGAATTAAGTATGTTTCTTGTATGCAGCATATTGTTGGATTTTGCTTCTTTACCCATTCTGCCAGTCTGTTTCTTTTGATTGGTGATTTGAGACCATTAACATTGATGATTATAACTGAAATGTATTGACTTATCATTGCCATGACTTTTTCTTTTTGTTGGGTTCTCCCCCTTTCCATTTAATTTCTTGTCATGCCAGATGGGTTCATTATGCTTTGCTTCCTGGGGTTGTGATCCTCAATGTCTGTTCCTAGGATATTGTGTAAAATTTTTTGGAGTGCTGGTTTGGTATTCATGAAGTTCCTAAGGTGCTCTTTGTCATGAAAGTATCTTATTTCTCCATCAAGTTTGAAAGATAGTTTTGCAGGGTACCTCAATCTGGGTTCGAGGCTGTTTTCTTTTAGGGCTTGGAATATGTCACTCCAAGTTCTACTTGCCTTCATTGTATTGAGAAGTCTGTTGTGATTCTGATGGGCTTTCCTTTGTATGTGATTTGTTTCTTTTCTCTAACTGCTTGTAGAACTTTGTTCTTCTGTTGTGTTTCTGGAATCTTAACAATCATATGCCGATGTGTAGATTTTTTTGATCAAGGCTATTTGGAGTCCTATATGTCTCACTTATCTGTATGTCAAGCTCTTTTCCCCTGCTCGGGAAGTTTTCTGACATTACATCTGTGAAGAGATTTTTTTATGTCATCTGCACTCTCTCCTGTTTTTTCATTGACTCCAGTCAGTCTTAAATTATTCTTCTTTGCATCATCTAGCAGCTCCTGGATTGATTTCTCATGTTCCCTTATAATTTTGAAGGAATTTTTCTTTTCCTGGTCATTAATTGTAATCTTATCTTCTCTATCTGAAATTCTGTCCTCACATTGGCTCATGCGGCTGTGTAGACTTTCACTGGAGATTTTCATGTCCTGGAAATCTATTTGCATCTGTTTTATGGATTCCATTTGTTTCCTATGTTGGGATTTCATCATGTTCCTGAGCTCCTCTCTAGATTTATTAATCATGTCTTGCACCAGGAGCAGAATTTCTCCTGTTATCTGAGAAATTATTTCTGATTTCATTTTTTTCCAGATCCCTTTTTGTTGCCAGTTCAGTGGGTCCAGGTGGTTGAGTATCAGAGTGTTCCATCTCATTTCCCTTTGGGGTTGCAGTAGGTGATCTGGAAGTCTGGTTTTGAGATATATTTACATGTTTTCTCATTTCTACTGGGGGGAGGGCTATTGGCGCCTGCACGGATTACCTCCTCTGAGCTGGGAGAGGTGGGACAGGGGCCAGGAACAGCAGTAGGGATGGTGGCCCAAAAGCCCTTTCCTCTGGGCTGGTAGCAGAGGGAGGGATGGTGGCTGGGAGGCCCCTTTCTCTGGACCAGGAGCAGTGGGACGGCGGCTCAGAAACGCCTAACTCTGGGCTGGGAGTGGCAGGACCCAATACCGTGGTCTGGTGGTCCAGTGTCCTCTGTGTCTTTGTAGTGTGGAACCAGGTGGCTGTACAGAGGAGCGGGGGGCAGTGTCCAATGGATTGTTGCCAGGGCGCGGGCTGTTTCGACATGTTCAGGGAATCTGTTGACCTCGGTAGGGCGTGGGCAGACCTGCCTGTCTTCAGCAGGCTGATTTGGCATGTTCCATGTGACTCCAGACCTCAGTAGGTTTGTCCTTATTTATAACAGCATCTGATTGTAATTGTTCCTATTGTTTCTGTTTAGTTTGCGTCTCTATGTGGACAGAAACTGTCTTTCCCAATCTTGTTTTGCCCCCAATTTAGTACTTTCTAGGGATTTAGCAACTCAAGTTGCTCCATGACCTGTACAAAAACAAAGATTTAAAATTGTGGAATATGGAGAGAAGAATCAATTAAATCGCCACTCAGCCAGTTGGAATGTATGTGATGTGTCATTGATTGTTCAGGACTGTGGTAGCACAGATTCAGTTTTAGCAGCCCCTGCCAATTGGAAAAGTTACGGATCTGGCTGTCAGAGATATGATTCTATCTTACTCAGTGATATGATAGGTGTGACAAAAATTAATGAGTTGCTCAGCTAATAAAAACATAGTCTTAAATTAGCTGAATCAAGTAATGGATCTAGAAATAAAGGATTTTTTGGAGCTTTTAGCAAGAGACCTCCTCTTCTCAAAGATCTTTAAGAATGATTTACTTTTATGTGGAGATTAATAGACATGTATCTTTAGTATGACATGAAGTAATAGAGAAGGAAGTGATGCCCATGGAGCCATGCTGATCAGCAATATCGGTTATAGGGATAAAGGGGACTGAGATGCCTGGGCAGATCACATTCTCTTCTGGATTTTTTTTTTTCAAGAATTGAGCATCAGCAAAGAGACAGAATGAACCCATACCTTCTGTTTTCACAGGTTAACTCTACCAAAGTTCCCTCCTTAATCTGCAATAGGAATAAGATAACACCTTAAATGCATATTCCTGTGTTATTATCTTCAGGTTATCTAATTTCTTTGCAGAAGGAGAATTCCTGTATAAAATATATTGCTTTCAAAATCGATGGAGATGAGAGCTGCTTGTGTTATTTCATTTGTTACTACACTTTACAGTTTTGTATTCTCTTTCCTCTGACAACTCATTAGCCTGTATACCTGTATATCCTTGCTATTGGATATAAAATACATTTGAAGATAAGTACTTTAGCAATTATTTTTTATGTGTCTATTTGCTTTCCTTCTTTATTCCTTCAAATTAGTATAGTGCTCCATATGGAGTAGATTCAAAAAAGTTGTCCATTGCTTAAAATGTATTCTGTCTGGACAGACATCACTTCACACATTTGAAGCTGTCAAATGCCTATAAAGGCCTTTGCAGTTGCTGAAGCATCTCTCAGACAAGAAACACTTACTTAAACATTACGGAATTCTTTTTGCTTGATGAGTGTAATTATCATGTGCTAAAGGTTTAAGCCTGGGCATTTAGCATCTATTGGGATGAAAACACTTTTCCAGTATTATTTTTTAGAATATATCAGACCCCATAGTGTTTCATTGCATTCAGATTCACAGTTCCAGTAGACTTTATATTATGTTCTTTATGAGTATTTGTGCAACAAAATATATTACTGAAATACAACACTAAACTTCTCTGACACACCCAAACTTATCATGAATAATTTTATATTAGTTCATATAATTATATTTTCAGTGTAATTTCCATCCATGGAGTGCAATTTTCCTGTGAACTTTCTGTGAAGACACAGGGAACTTCAAATTTCTAATTCTTTCCCTTTAGAAAAAATTTCCATCAATATTTCTTCAAGTTGGAAGAGAGAATACGAGCAGATGGCTGTGGCAAACAGCACATTGCAATTGGGAAGCAGGGTACAGGTACTAGTGAATACGACATTTGGTATTCCATAATAGTCTTGAAAATTAATTTTAAATCAAGCTTCAAAATCATAATAAAGAGCAACTCATATATTATTCATTCATTTATTCCAAGGGCTAATGTTCAGAGTGTTAAGTACAATATACACTGAGCGAAGGTAAAGGAGATGAGGTTTTCAATTAAATACATAAAGTGTGGTCAAAAACCACTGGCATGACCTTAGTTATTTTTCTAGGATCACTGAATAACTTTTCTGGCACCCTGAGACTTTCAGCCCCGAGGACTACTTAGAATTAAGAGAGAACAAAAAAGTTAAAGATTGTAAGGAAACTACTTTAAAAGTTTTAATTTTATATTTTATGCAAACTCTAGTTGAATTTTTGAAGATAATTAGTTGGTCAGATGCCAGAAGTGGTAAATATTTTATACTTGCTCATGGAAGCAGGTAGCTGGAATGTCAAATTCGTACATATCATCAAAAAGCAGGCAATTATCATCTATGCTAATGTATAGACAGCTGCCTCTGGGGTTCACAGGTAATCAGAACTTTTATGAATAGTTCAGCACATATTTCTATTTCTATTTAAAATAAATATTGCTGTCTGAATGCAACTTTTAATTTTTTTTGTGGAGTTTCTTGGGAAATGGTAGTACTGTGAAGGGAAAGTCAGCTTGTTAAAAAATTATTCCTTTAGGTTACTAGTTCTGATTATCTCATTGGTATTGTAGGCAGAACATTCTTTAATACAAACTTTCCTAAGTAAAATATTCTAAATTACATTTATTTTTGCAAAGGAAGATAATTATGTAAAGCAAAGAAACTAAAATGAGGAAATGGCTCCCCAAACATAAAGATTTCAGTACAGATACACATTATTCTCATGGAGCTCATTAAGATCATGTAGAGATATACTTGTTTTGTGTGTGTGCTTAACTTTAAAGTAGATATGATTATGGGGTGCTTGCTTTGCAATTGTAATTCTGTATTAGGTACATTTTCTGATCTCAGAATATCTGCTATAGGTACTCAGAAAATTATGCATTAATAGAAGAAATATTTCATGATGGAAGTGATGGGGATATTTGTGTCCAGTAGACCTCTTTCTTTCCCACCTAGGAGTCATGAAGTTTGTAAAGTTATGTAATGTCAGCAATCATTATGTGTTAAATGGGGATTAAAAAGAATAGACCTCATAATGACATGAAGATTAGTTAAGTATTCATTAAAATATCTCACCTACTTGTATTGTTATACTTTATTGTTATATATGTTGAAATGAAAGGATTTAATTTTGATTAGCAGGTATTTATGGAAGACCTAATGTGCATAAGGTGTAATGATTAACAATAAGGTCACTTATATTTTTCTAACATGGCAGCATTTTTGAAGGGTTATAGCATGAGTTATCTCCTTGTATTCTTATACTCTCCCTGAAATAAGCATACTAAAGAACCAAAATAACTTGCTTGAAATCAAACAATTTCCTCATGTCAGAGCAAGGACAAGAGTATAGTCCTGATTACAGACCCACAGTTGTTTTGTCATACCTCACTGTCTCATGATGAAAGTGAAAATTCCCTGCCTCTGACTGAAAGTGAAAATTCTTCCACATTTCCTCTTCTGTCTAAAAATTCTCTCATCTTATCTATTTTTATCATGAATTCCACTAAAGTAAACATGTAAGGTGTTTATAATCACAGCTTACTTGTCCTCTTCCTGTTGACTCTGTCAAATTAAAAGCTAAAATTTTCATGAGGAAAATCAAGTGTGTCAGATATAATTGAATTAAAGAATACAAACAGTTATTAGATGCTTATTCTGTGCAAAGAACCTGTGCTGTGTGTTCTACTGATAATTGTGCATGCATGTGTAACTCCAAGGGTGTACCCATTATGTCCAAGAAGGAAGGCAGGTTTTATCTACAACTAGAAAAGGATAAATGTCATTATTACTGGATTACACAAACATATGGAGTCTTGAGAATGTCGCAGAGCATTTTGCATTTTATCCTGGAGTACAGTGCAATTGCGATGAATATCTCAGGTACTCACTACAATGGTCGTCTCTCTTCTCCCCTCACCACCCCACTTTCTCTTGCTCTTTTTTCTCACTGTTTTTTAAGGGTGCAGCCTTGACTGCGGAAGCAGACAGTTAGGGTCCTCTCTGGATGATCATGGCAGTAGATGATCTAGAACATTCAGATTTTTTCAAAGAGGAATACTTTATGGTCAGACTTTTTCTATAATGATTATTTTTTAAAGCATCAGTGTATTATTCAACAAAGAGCAGTAAGTATGATTTAGGCAAAAAAGCTTGTTAAGAATTTAAGATGGATTCAAAAGTTGTTACATTTGAATCCCATCTCTGCCACTACAAGCTATGTGAGCAGAGCGAGTTAATTAATCTCTTTGAGACTGAATATTTTATTTGTAAAATGGAGATAATAACAGATTTTTGTTGTTTTAAAATTTTTTTTTAGATATTTTGTAGTAGATAATGAGCACATTCATTTTGAGGGGTTGATACATTTTGTTCTTGAGGTTTCTGGGAGGTTTATGAGTTAACACATGTATGACTCATAAAATATTGCCTGATACTTAAGAAATTCTCAATGTACTGATATTATAAATGTTACGAGTTTTGAATTTTTATGTCTTATCAAAAACTTGCTCATTACACTATTGAGAAGGAAAAGAAAGGGTGAAGAGAAAGAGAACCCTAGCATATATATATATATATAGATAGATTTATTATATTTACATATACTTATATATAATGATTAAATAAAAATTTAATATTTCAAAGTTGGATCCCGCTTATCCATGACTCTCACATACACTTTGGCACACATATAATTATGAAATGTAGATGGGTATGAAAATACAAATTTTGTTTTTATTCTTTTAATTATTTTATCACCTACAAACAAACAGAAGAATGTAAGGAATCCCCACAGTAGGGCTGTAGGATTGCAACTGATAGAGTAACTAATTATTTGATGTGATCAGTAATGCAACATATTTGATACGGATCTTAAGAAATACCTAAGAATTTATTATCTAGATTGGAAAAGGACACTTCAAGTTAAAAAAGAGAGAGACATCAGGATATATTGAAGTCATAGGGATATGAGATGTGTGTAGTACACGCTGGGAGTCACTAGATTACCGTCTGTATGTTTGAGTTCTCTGACTATAGCCTGTGACAGTAAGCACTCCATGCAGAGCTTCACTGAGGCACACCTTCAGAAGTGACAACTATGAGGCAGTGAGGAAGGCACTACTGCATGGCAAGAGAAATAGAGCCAAGAAGCAACCACAACTCAGTCCTCAACCTACGTTTCTTGTATGACCTTCAGAGTTGTCTCTTAAGGAAATATGAGAACCAGATCTTTGTTTCTGTATGGGCAAACTTCTCTGGGGGTTGTCTTTGGAAGGCGTAACCTTGGACAAGACACCTTTGATGTTCTACAGCAGGGATCTCACAGACCACACTCTGTCTCCTGTCTACTGCACTCTGCTAATGTAGTGAAAAAGCATCATATACTACGTATGCGTAAAGAAATGTCCCGGCTCTACTCCAGTGAACTTTGGGTACTAAAAGCGATGATCCCAGGCCTAGAGTTATGCTCAGTGAGAGGCAGAGCTCGAGGCATCAGCAGTTGATATTCCTAGTGCCTGGGCCCGGGTACTTGGTTCTTGTGAAAAGATTACACAGGGCACTACAATTTACCTTCTGCGTGTTTTAGATCTAATTTATTCTTGCAATAAGTACGCTTCATCTTCCCTTACCAACTATCGAAGCCGTTCTGCATTTGTACTTCAATTAAAGGAGCTCATCACTTATAATGTTAGCATGTTAGTATCATCTCCTAGGGTCCTTGTCAGGTTGCTCGACTCCCCAACCCCTTCCTTAATTTAGCATAGTGAGAATCTAGTCCCATGCAAACTCTCCTGGCTCGTGCCAGTACCTGAAAGCTAGGGTATGCTGCTGCTTTCGTATTTCGTCCATCTTCTTCCACAGTGGACCAGACAGTCCCTAACCAAAGCTGTGTGGGAATTTGACCCTAATCGTTGGTCTGGTTGCCAGACCCTGAGGGGATGACTGCCAGGTCCTGAGAAGGACTGAATCTTGATTTTACATGACTTTTCCCTATGGTGAAAATGACTCACACCTACATTACCACCCATCCCCATTTCAGTTTACCTTAATTACCTTTGTAAAGGACCTAAGACCAAATATATCCTACAGTCTAGAACCTCAGCATTTCTTTGAATTTCCAGAGGAATATAATTCATTCCATGAGGCTATCCATGAGCCAAATTGAAAATTTTTCTTCTTTCTTAAGCCCTCAAGAGTCCTCCAGGTGGCTGTCATTTGAGAAAGATTTTTCAGTCATAGTCCATAATGGCCTTTGTCAGGACCTCAACTTTCTTTAAAGTTCAGCTACTCATCAAGACCTATATTTGATTCTCAGCTTTCTCTTAACCTCTCAGCAAAACTGATGAGAATTTCTTTGTAGAAAACCCAACAGGCCCCAGGGTTTCACAACTGGCTTTGCAGGCCAGTTCCTTGCCCGCTGCTCATTATAATTTGATAGAGCAATAATGATGCTTAACAATAGTCGTCAACACCTAACAGCTACTGTATTCTTCCACTGGTTCCAAATCCTGGCACAGATGCATTCCTTTGTATCAGTACCATTCCAGTTCACTGCCAGGGCCTTAGAGTGTGATCGACACCTGCGCCCATGAGCTGTCCTTGTATCACCTGTCCCTACTGATGCGGTCTCCATTGCCAGCTGGGCAGTGAATGCTCTAGCCTCAAATTCCAACTTGTTGTTTACTTCCTCAGACTGCTTCTAACACTAAATGTCTGTTATATGTTGATTTCTCCAGAAGCAGGTGCTGAGATGAAACTTGTTGTATGTGATGCTTTGTAGGGACTAAAGTCTGTGAAGGAAAGGGGGCTGTTGCACAATTTGGGAGGGAAATAAGTTGAGTGAAAATACAGCCCCAATAAATCTGAGCCTGGACCAAGCACAAGAGTCCAGAATGCCCTCGTCTTTGAGAACCCTGCCTCATTCTGTAGCCAGCTGTGAATTGCTGCCTCTAAGAAAGCATGATCTTGGGTAATATTGCTCTCTACAGTTGAGGCTGACTTTGAAGGGGGCGTAGCTGGAGAGTGTTGGCTGACTGCTCTTTTTCTGGCTGGGCAGCAGGTCCCTTCCTGAAAGAGGACCATGGAAAGCACATTTCCAAGTGTAACAAAAGCACTTCAGTTGTCTGCACTTATGTCTCAAAAGTGGAATTGCTGGATGATAGAATATGTGTACCTTTCAATTTATCCCATAATGCCAATCTTTTTGAGTGGTGGTATCACTGATCAGGGTATATGAAAATTTTAGTTGTTTCATGTCTTTCTCAAACTTTGAAATCATCTTTCATTTTCTTTTTAACTGTTCTGGTGGGTCTGACATGGTACTATATTTTGGTATTAACTCACATTTCAATATTTACTAATAAAGTTATACTCTTTCTCAATTGAGTTGGATAAACTTTTTAAAGTGAACATTTAAGGATTTTGCCCATTAAAAAGAAAATTATGTCACATTGCTATATGAGCTCCTTGTCAGTTGTATATGCTGCAAATTTGTTCTCTCCCTTCTGTTGCACTTAGGGAAGTGACTGATGAAGAGAAATTTTAATTTTCTTTGTAATCCAATTTTTCAGTCTTTCTAGAGGTAATGCTTCTTGTGTTTTGTTTAGAAAGTTACTATCCTGACATCATAAATATGTGCTCCTATAATATTTGGTAAAGGCATTTTTGTTTTTCTGTAGATTCCAACACAATAAGAATTAATTTTTGTGTATTATGGAGGTAGGGGATAGTTTTTTTTAAAAATCTCTTTTCCATAGAGAGCTATGTTTATCCCAGCATGATTTGCCAAATAGACTATAGACAATTTTCTTAGTGCTCTAATGTGCAAACTTATGTGAATAAAAGGCTAGGGTTTTTTTCCCCATAGCAACAAATAACCCACCAAATTTTAACAGCTCAAACCCCACAAAACTCATTTCTTATTTATACTTCTGTCTAGGTTTCTGTCACAGCTTTTGTGTGCAAGATTTCTGGTCTTAGGAGCAGAGGCTAAAGGAGAAGGGAAGCATGCACAGGTTCTTAAACCTTTTGCTCTAATATGATATTAACTCGATTTCACCTTTCATTGGCTGAAGTTATTACATGGCCAGCAATTCAAAAATTTTATGCACATATTATTCTTATGAAGAGAGGGTCAGCAAATTTTGGTAAATGCTAATATACATTTCATCAAACACTTTTGGAAAAGAGAAGAAGTAGTAGTCAATATATAGGCCGGCCAACTTCTCTTTGTACCAGTATCACAGTATCCTAAGTTATCCTAAGTACAGAAGATCTTACGTCTGAGTATCAGTACGGTAGTTCTCCTACCATGTTCTTTAAGAATGTTTTGTCCTTTTTGATCTTTCGTACTTGTACTTTTAAAAAAATTTTACTTTGGAAATTTTAAAGGATAAAAATAATGGTTTGAATTTTCATTAGGATTTTATCGACTCTGTGATTATAAAAGGAATTATTCATTGTTCTTCCATCTGGGGAAAATAATGGAACATCTACAAACATAAAGTAACCAAATTCAAAACTTGGGTATTACATGTTAGTAAAAAAAATTTGGATTGTGCCTTAAGTACTAAGATATACAATGAACATGACTCATCCTTCTTAGAACGAAAAGAGTGAAGTTTGTCAATTTGTTGCAAACACAGGCTTTAATTGTAAAAGACAACCAAATAATTATTTCGGTACAGCAAATATTGTTGGGCATGTAATCAAGTAACTTTTCTAGGTGTTGTAGGGTCCAAGTTGAATCCTAAAATCTCTATGAGGCAAATAATATAAGGTATGAAGTGATAAATCCAAAAAGTTTATCTTAGAAGAATGAGAAGTAAATACTATTTCTTGTTATTAAAATCACAGGAGTTCCTACGTAGGTAGAAACAGATTTGATGAGGGACCCTAAAGAGAAGGTAAGAAATAGATGGAAGGGTATTCGAGGTATTGCATGCCATTGAGAAGTCGTTATGGGTTCCCAGTGGCTCCGAGTGCTTTCAGGAGTTTCGGATTTAAAAGCTTGGCCTTTTAAACTGGGGAATTTATTCTTATTTCGGGTGACAAAGTCTAGGAAAGGGAAATGTATAACAGCTGCATTTATAATAATGAATACAAATTTATAGAAGGATGCGTAATTAGGCATTTAAAATTTGGTTCACTGAATTTCAAATCACACATTCAGAGAAAACCCATTATAAGTGAATTATGAGTTTAAAATTTTTGCAGAGCTCTTTTGTTTTTTACTTTCCTTTATTTTTTTTACTATGGGAATTAATTATAAAACTGAGCTTTCTAAATATGTAAGTAAAAAATTTCAAATTATGTTTCCCTCAGTGGTTGTAATTCATCTCTGTGCAAATAATGAAGCAATAATTTAATATGATATACCATTGTGCAAAATAAATATGCAAGCTGATTTATAACCATTGTATAGTGATATAGTTAGATTAAACATTTTGTCATTTTTAAAAAGTCCTGACTGATAATTTTAATCACTGTGCAGAAGATGTTATCATTTATTTTCATGTATAAATCACTTTATTTAATTTGTCTACTGAAAAATTACATTTTAATCTCAATAACACCTAAACTGACTCCATATATTTAAAAAATTAATATATTATTAAATATTTAAATAACTAATTGCTCCCAAAAAACAATTTTAGGAGAATAAAATCAATTTTTGCATTGGTCATATTGTTAAAGATTTAGAATTACATTTGAGACATATCTGTTGATAGCTCTCTTTAAGCATAGGCGTTAAAAATGTCTCACTTCAAAAATAGAGTCTTTGACACTTCAGAATACAAACTGATTCAAGTTGTTTGATAATATTTAGTTTAGAGATTCAGTTCCCACACATACTAATAGGACTACTTCAGTTTTATAATCATATCTGGTACAGCTATTCTGACAAAGTATTTTACCAATGTTTGCCATTGGTTTTAATAGGACGAGATTGTAGAAAAATCCATAAAAATATAACTTAATTAATAGGAAAAATCAAAAGCAAATGACATAGTGCCAGTATTCATTAGAATTGTTTTATACAAAAAATTCACTATAATATTGCAGAATATTAATAAAATTAGAAACTGAGGACACATGAAAGAAAGCCATTATGCTAAAAATCATGAAGCAGAATACTTTGCTTAGAAATATTTAATCTTCCTTCTAGCCTTCTGTGTTTTTGCTTGAGTTTTGCTATTTTTTATCTTTTTTTCTTTTTAATGCTTTTTTATTACTTATATATGTCCAGTTTATAGTCTACTGACTTTCATTCATCCTGGTTCTTTACTCTTTTCTGGTTGCTTAACCTTTGTTATCCAGTGACTCCTGTGTCTACTCTAGGCTTTTTTTGTCACTTTACTTTCATTTACTTTTTCTCAGCCTTTGTTGTACTTCTCCCCTGAACCCATGCCCACAAAGAATATGTTAATAATCCCTTGATGCTGATAATATAATGCCTTTGAGATTCACGCTACACTTCTGTGTGATTGTTAATTTTATGTATCAACTTGGCAAGGCCACCATAGCATATGCAGATATTTGGTTAAATGCTATTTTACATACTTGTGTGAAGTTATTTTTCAGATGAGATTAGTATTTGTTACATGGTGAGCAAAGCAAATATCCTCTATAATATGGGTGGGCTGCATCCAAATATTGGAAGCTTTGATGGAAGAAGATTGACTTCCCTAGAAGAAGAAACTAAGCAACTTTGCACTCAAACTACAACTCTGCCCTCAGTGCATAATTGGCCAGCATGCATGGCAGACATTCTAAGCCTCCTCAATTTCATGAGTCAGTTTCTTAAAAGGAAATTCTCTCTAGGCATATACAGTTATTCCTCCATATGTATGTGCTCTTCATAGATGGATTCAACAGAACACAGATTGAAATGATTAAGAGAAACCCAATTGAGTGTATACTAATATGTAAGAGTTTTTGTTGTCATTATTCCTTATACATTATCACAGTTACTTATATTTTTTTTACACTGTGCTAGGCATTATAAGTAACCTAGAGATGATTTACAGTATTCAGGAGAATGTGTAGGTTATATGCAAATACTGCGCCATTGTATGTAAGGGGCTTGAGCATCCATGTGTGTTGGCACCCAGGGTCTAGAAACAGTCTTCCATGGAAGTTGGAAGATGACTGTGTATATTTATCTGGGGGCTAGTTTTTCCCTGAATAACACTAACACATTGTAATTCGACTTATTTTAAGTCTTTGTTCCAGCCACAACCACAGGGCTGATTGATTGCTCAGTCAACATAGTGGTATGAAATAGTTCCCCTTCCTTAAAGACTTGAGGTCTTTGGTTAGTCCTGAAGCCTAGTCCTTGACAAATAATGCTTAGAAAGAGCAGTAGGCTTTGCAGTGTGCCTACATTCTCAATCATGGTTAAGTAGGTTTATTTAACATTTTTTCATCATTTTTATCCACATCAATTTCTGAATCACCATGTACGATTTTTATCTGCAGGTAGTAGAAATCCTCACTAAAAATGAGTTTAATATTGGTTTATTTTCTTAAATAGCAAAACTACAGGCAAGATCATGTTTGGTGTTGCCCACGTCACGGATCCTTCTTGTCTTTGCTTCCACCATCTTCTTCTTGTAGATTGTGTATGGTTTTCCTTTTCTGCTTATCATCTGCAGGTTGCAAGATGGCTGCTGTAGCTCCAGGTAGCCACTCATATTCAAGGCAAGAAGAAAGTGACAAGGGATTGGTACTAATTGCCTCTGCTCTTTTGTCTCTTATGTTGTTTCTTATGTTTTCCTGGTTATCTATATAGATGTTTTTAAAAGGGTGAACATTCAGAGTCAAAGATCTCTAGGTCCCCAAATATAAAGTAAAAACCTTTGGAAAAGTTCAGTATATTTATTTACTCTTTATTTTTTACAGCTTTATTTACTATAAAATTTAGCTAGCTAGATAGCTATATGTTAGAATTCAATGTCGTAAAGTGTTTTTATGTAGTTGTGTGATCATCACCACAATTTAGTATTAGGGCTCTGCCATCACTTCCACTTTCTCAAAATTTCACATGTCCACTTGCTGACAATTCTCCAGTCATGAAAATACTGTCCTGTTTTTTAAGTAGATTATAGAAGCAAGGATCTGATTTTTTTCACTTACCACAATGATTTTGAGATTTATCGAATATTAGGATGTGTCAAGAGGTTGTTATTTTGTGGATGAATAATATTCTAATGTATGAGTATGTATCATTTTCTTTGTCCACTTCCAAGTAGATTAATATTTGGGATATTTTCCCTTTTTTTAGGCTATTATGAATAATGTTGCTCTGAACATTTGCATGTATGTCTTTCGGTGAACATGCTTCATTGCTCTTCAGTGGATTCCTAGGAACAGTGCTGAGAGTTACTTAGTAAATTTATGGTTAACTTTTTAAGAGACTACCAATTTGTTATACAAAGTAGATGCATCATTTAATATTTCTGCTTGCAATAAATAAGGATTCCACCTTCTCTGAATCCTCATCAACATTTATTATTGTCTGTTTTTCCAGCTCCAGTCACTCTAGTAATTATGGAGTGGTATTAGTCTCATTGATGCATTAACTTGTATTTCTTTAATGATGAGTGTTCCTAAACCTTTCTTTAATGTACTTACATGCTATTAGCTTATTTTCTTCAGTAAAATGCTTTTGCAAATCTTTTGTCCATTTTTATTATAATTATTAGCATATATTAATTGTATAAACTAGTGAGTTTACTGGATGTTCCAGACATTTTTTTGCCCCTTTTAAAATTAAGTAGTTTGTCTTCATATTTTATGTCTCTTTTTAATACTTTGATGCCTTCTATCCCAAGTATGATTTGCAAATATTTCCATCTAATTTATGCTCATCTTCTCCTTTTCTTGATAGCGCTTTTTCAAAGAAAAAGTTTTAAATTTTAATGATTTCTAAATTCTCTTGTCGATTGTGATTTTTGACATATTCTTTAAGAAATTTTATAACTGAAGGTTATAAAGATGTTCTTTTCTTTATTGAGGAATAAAAGATTCACATTTTTTGATTCTATATTTACTTCCTTATCTATTATAAGTTAACTGTTGTATATGGTATGAAGTAAGGTTTTGCCAAAAAGACTATCCTTTCCTCACTGATTTACCTTGGTACAATTATCCAAGAGCAATTGATCATAAATATACGAGTTCATATCTGGACTCTGAAATATGCTCCATTGATCTATTTGTCTATCACTATGCCAGGACCATCTGTTTTGATGGCTGTAGTTTACAAAGTTTAAATACAAAAGTCCATTTTCTGTAAAATTTTCTTCCCAAATCATTTTGAATATTCGGGAAATGCTTTTCTACATTAGTTTTAGGGTCACCTTAAAAATTTCTGAAAATGAAACTCTACTGGGATTTTAATAACAATTTCACTGACTCTATAGATCAACTTGGGCCCAATTCATGTTGATACCAAGTCTTCCAGCCTATCTATGGACGTGGAAGCTCTCTCATTTTCTTTAGTTTTTCTTTAATTTTTATGAGCAATATTTATATTTTAACCCTAATTTTAAACTCTTTTGTTAAATTTGTTCCTCTGTATTTTATTCTTTTTGGTGTTCTTGAAGATGTGATTTTTACCAAATTTATTTTCCAATTATTTTTTGCTAGTATATGGAAAAGCTTTTCAACTTATCAAATGCAGTTAGATAATTTCTTCTTACTGGATTATTTAATTATTTCACACTTATTGCAACTATTGATATAATTTTGCCTGTTTTTTTTTTTTCACTGAGTTTATTGGTACATTTTAGGTATACAATATGATGACACTCATCATTGGGAATTTGTACCTTTACATAATCTCTCTTGGTTCTTATTTTTTCCCCATTCCCCTGCCCTCCCTTTTTGTCCTGTAAATGTCATAAGCCTTTCATACTCTTCTGTTCTTTCTTTACTGCCATGTTGTGTGTAAGTGATATTTTAGTACATTATTTATAATATTTGGCTCTATTACCAAATATATTTAGTTATTTTCATAGTGATTTCTATAGGGATCATAAAATGCATCTTATGTATCATATTCTACTTCAAATTACTATTAATTTTTTCTCAGTAAAATATAGAAATTTTTCTCCATAAGTACATATTTTATCATCCTCTATAGTAGCATTGTCATACACATTTTATATACTATATATCTACAAGTATATCACCTTAAAATTTTGCCTTACATAATTAAGTTAAACATGGAAATAAAATGTAATGTAATAATATATACTGCCTTTTTAATTAATTGCACAGTTGCCTTTAGCAGTGTCTAGTTACTTTGTATGAATTTATTTTACTACCTGATTTTATTCTTTTTCACTCTGAAAGAATTCCTTTATTATTTCTTAAAAAGTGAGTTCATTAGCTAGAAATTCTCTTTATCTTGGGGTGACTTGTTTCACTTTCATTTTAAAAAACATGCTTGCTGAATATGAAATTCTTGGTCATTTTTCTTTCTTTGGTTCTTTGAGTGTGTTTTTGTAGTACTTTCTGATCTTTCTTTTTTTTCCCCCTAAGGATAAATCAATTGTTAATTTTTTATTGTGGTTCCCCTTTATGTAATAAGGCATATTCTTTTACTATTTGGAGACTTTTTTCTGTGTTTTTGACTTTTAGTGCTGATTTGGTACATGTAGATATGGATCTTTTTTAGAATTTATCTAAATTGGAGTCTTTGCTTTTGTCTTTGTGGATATATATGTCAATGCTTTTCATCAAACTTGGAAAAATTTTAATATTATTTCTTAAAGTAACTTCGTCATGTCATTCATATCTTTTTGACATTTTCTATTTTGTGCAGAGTAGTCACCATGGTTTCCTTCAATTCCCTGTACATTTTATAGTTGCTGCTTTGGAATCTTTATCTTTGAAGTCCAACATCTAGTCCCCCTTAGAAACAACTTCCATTTGCTCCTGTTTTTTCCCCCTAGTATTTATCACACTTGCTTTCTTTGCGGGGGGGGGCGGGTACCAGGGATCGAATTTGGGACCTTGCACTTGTGAGGCAGGCACTGGAACCACTGAGCTAAATCCCCGGCCCACTTCCTTTTTTTTTTTTTTGGTGTTGTTTTGTTTGTTTTTCATTGTTTGTATTTTTGGATATAAAATAGACAACTTGGAAAATATATTGTAGTAAATCTAGCTTCTAATTCCCTACCTTCCCAGGGTTCATTGTTACGGTTTGTATTTTTGCTTTAGTACCTTTAGAGTCTGTCTCTCCCTTGGTATGTGGTCACTGCTGTCTCCACTCAGTTTTTTTTATTTTTTATTTCTTCATTTCCATGTCTGACATCCCAGAGATAAGTCAGTATAACTCAGTGATTAGACACTGTTTGGTTAAAGTTGTGCTTACATAACTTGAGCTAATAAATCTTTCACCTTTTGCTAGTGACCAGTGGATTTATGAGTTAGAGAATGAATTTGAAAGGCTGAAGTTCACAAGTGAGTTCTAGATTTTACTTTATGCTAGGTCAGCTCATGTCTCCTCTCTGCAATAAGTCTAACATTCAGTCGTATAGAAATAGATAACTAAGACACTCTCTGCATCTTCTGAGCATGCATACAGTCTTGAGTACGTGGATGCCTTTCAGATCACAAAGACAACAGAAACATAACCATCTCTTTGATGGTATAAATATTTCTATTACATTTCTGGCTGGTGTGCTGGTCTATCTTTGCATAGAATTGGTATCACAAACTCAGACTACTTGTGACATTGGTCTCCTTGAGACATTGCCACCAAAATCATCATTTCAGCATCACCCTGGGATGTGCCCTGCTCCAGGCCAAGCCAGTCCTCTCTGGAGCCAGCGGCTGAGCATGGAGGTTAAGACTAGCACAGGAACAGTCTTAGGCAACCATATTCCAAGTCCCACTGGCTTTATCCAAGTTTTAGTAGCTCCTCTTGAATTGAAGCTTTCTATTTGTTAAGTACCACTGGTCAATCTCTAGAACAAGAAATTGCTGTTTTTGACAATTTTGTCCACTTTTATCAGTTATTTTTCTGGAGAGAATGTGCAGAGCTTCTCATTCTCACATTCTAGGTGATGCACAATTTTCATCAGAAGGAGCAAAAACTTTCCCTGAAGACTCTAATAACTTCCAATTATAGATCATTGAAAAAATGTCACACGGCTGCTTTTGTGTCCAGGAATATTGGGGGAAAAGTATTAGCTTTTCAAGTTCCCATGATGAAGACTGGCAAGTCAGAACATAAGCATCTGGTCATGGATTCAGGGCATGATAACCAATAATCCTGCAACTCTCCCAATGTCATTTTCTAAGTGTGAAATACAAGTATTCTTTTTAACTCTCTTATAACAGTATTCCAAAAGAATCAGCTTTGAATTTCCTTAGGTTTCAAGTCCAAATGCAGAGGACAGGAGCAGAAACCTAGTTATTTTGTGAGGCATTGCAGTGAGGTTAAAATACGTAGGTCTGACACTAGCTTAACCACAGACTAGCATTTTAACTTTGGCCAGGTTATTTAACTTCTATACCTTTCATTTTTTTCCAAATGTCAAATGTGGATAATAATTATTCTTTCCTCAAGAGTTGTAGTAAGGATTAAGGGCTTATCAAACACTTTGCCTGGAGTCTGGCTCACAGCTACTATTTAACAAATGTTGGCTTTCTGTGCTCAGAAGGTACTTTCTACAAATCTAATGCAACTTAATATGGAATGCTTCTCTTATTCTCACAGAATATTTCCCTGTGATGACAAAACTGCAATTCTATATCAATAATTGCATAAGAAATGGTTAAATATGCTGTTTTATGGATAGAAATTCATGGGCATTTCGGGGGGTGACATTAAAGCTATCCAAGCTTAACAAATGAGGCTGCAGATAAATCTCTCCTTCCTCCTAGGCCTGAGTCATGGAACCAACAACTATGGCTGAGAAAAAAATCAATATATTGCATGAAAGCTGAAAGGATACTAATGGATTGTTTACTACTTTGGATATAAGATAGAAAGCAAGAATAGAAATGAACTGATTGAAAAACATTAGCTTAAAAAATATTGGATGCATATGGGCTAGGGATTTAGCTCAATGAGCCACACCTGCCTCATAAGCACAAGGTCCTGAGTTCAATATCCTATACCAGAAAAAAAAAGGAAGCGTATGAGTATATGTTATACATATATGGCATATATTTCTCGTTGTGATCCAATATAGAATAGATTTCTGATATAAATGATGGTTCAACTTTTGGAAAATTGGAAGGAAAATGAAAAATACATGAGATTTTTGTGAATATGGTGAGTAGCTAGCAGTCAGAAAAGGACTGGGGATATAGCTCAGTGGTAGAGCAGTTGCCTAGCATGTGCAAGGTCCTAGGTTCAATGCTCAGCTCCACATAAAAAAAAATTGAAAAAAACTAACAGAAAAATTAAACCAGTATATACATGTACATAGCATATGTGTATATATGCATATTTACACACATAAAGTTTTATTTTCAGTCAAAAGTGATAAAATTAGTTATAATGAAAATGAATGTTCTTATCCTTTGTATTTATAATGAATTAACATTTATGATATGTATATGTAATTATAAAATATTTCATAATAAATTTAAGTAGAAGTTCTAGTCATGTTTAAGAAATTAGAGAAAAAAAGTATTTCGTGTCATAATGTGGTCCAGAATTTCCTTATAAGAAATCAGAAATGTTGTGATGAATGAGCAATGGAAATAAAGCTGCTTTTGCTACAGCTTCATTCAAACACGGAGCAATGGGAACCATCTTCTGTTATGATCACTGCAATTACCACAATTCCTGCCCAATTTCTCACCCACTCTTTATGATCTCATTATTTCTCCAGAGAGGCAAAGCCTGCATATATTGTTGCTGATGATACAGACAATGAATCCGTTTGCTCTTTTGTGGGTGGTGAGTAGATGGAGAGGTGCACCGTGCTGCGCAGTGGCTGTGTCTCTCTGAAAATTAGGTCACTGCCAGTTCCCTGTATCACTTTCATTTCTCCAAATTCATTCCCGAAAATTGCCAACCACCTTTCCATTGCTCCTTCCTACCTCCTAATCACAGAGCTCTAACTGCTCTGTTTCCTGATTACTTGAAACTGAGTTCAGGATTGTTACCTAATAAATCCTCCAATTCTGTACTAGCCTTGTGTAGTCATATGTCAATTCCAGAAAAACCTAGTCAAAACCTATGAAAGACAAAAATGTACAGACCTTTCAGCAAAATTCTTTACAAGGAAAAAGTCCTTAGTGAGACACACATCAATTGTGTTATGTTACTGTGATTCTATTGTGTAAGAATGGCACAGGTGTAATTCCTGCTTAGACATGTTGAATCGGGGACTGAGGAAATCCTCATCACATTTAGGTGACCCTATAAGACTTAAAAGGATTACACTGTGGCTATAAAGAAAAAGAAAAAGCAAAGAGATGACAACTAAGGCTGAAGTTATAGAATAGAACAGTAAAAATAAAAATCATGAGAAAAGCTAAGAAAAAGGAATTTTTTGATGTTAAAACAGCATAAGATGAGCTCTCAGTAAATTCCTTGCTCTAAAACAACATGTAATACTATGAAATTAAGCCTATTATTGCTATCTTTACATGTGAAAATACTCAGGGACTGGAGGATTCACTTGCAAATTTCTGCTACTCCATAGATTCTGTACTGTATAGGTTTGTATCATTTTATGATTTGAACCTAGGAATAAAGGATGGATTGAAGATGATCTGTTATTCTCTGATAAAGACTATATGTACAGTAGGACTACAATACAGTAGAGCCCATCAGAGTTAGGTAGTTTATTGTCACACTCCATAACCAAACTATGTTTGAATTTGAGCCCTAGTACTCATTAAGTATGCAACATACTGACCGAGTCATTTTGCCTCTCTCCACTTCTTTGTCTACATCATTCACTTAAGATTAATAATAGTACACAGGCATATCACTCTGGGTTAGGGTCTGTCTTCTCTAATCCAATAGTTTTCAAAAAATACAAGTAAGAACCTTAGCAAGCCACTCTAATTTGACCAGTGGGGAGGTGTTTACTGTAAACAAATTACTGTTGTCAGTAATGTGGAATAATATGATAGATACAATTTGTATCAAATACCTACATCTAGATTAATCAAGTGGACAGTGATATAGTCTGAAATTGCATGGCTTCTCTTAATGAAATTCAAAGATTGGGATCAAAGAATAATTTCATAAATATAAGGGGCTGATCATTTTATTGGGAAGACAGAATAATGGATTTCCATTTCAAGATTTGGTATGATTAATCTGAATATTTTAAAGAACTATGCATAACTGTATATGAAATTTCTGAGTGGGATTAATCTGCATGCTATAACAAAATGTACATAACTTCTGTATGACATTAATGAAGTGAGCCTGGGCACTGGATGGCTGAAGAGCCACAAACCATAGTTTTCCATGTCATAAGCCCACTATTCTTTTTTTTTTTGGTTCTGGGGATCGAACTCAGGACCTTGTGCTTGTGAGGCAGGCATGGTCCCATTGAGCTAAATTCCCAGCCCTAGGCCACCATTCTTATAATCAGAAACTATTTATTTCCAACTGTTTCACATATTAAACGTACAATTATACATTGAGGTTCAGAATGAACTAATTACTTTTTGCAAGTAAATTGTTCTATTATTAGCTTTCCCAACACAATAGGATATTTGGTTTAAAACTGTGTTTACATTGTAATAAATTAATATTTCCATGGATTATTATTGAATTAATCTTTTCAGTGACCTGAATATATGTTTTCTTCTAAAACAGATCAACTACATAATCCCATTTCTATAAGGTTTGAACAGGTTTTTAGGTGAGGTTTATACTTCTATACGCTTTCTTGTAGTTTATTGTCTTTTTGTTTCAACTTCCCCTTTTCGTAAAGCGGTGCTTAGAAGATCATGAACTCTCACATTTTCTGTTTGTCTGGCTAAGTATTTACCTCTTCTTTATTAATAGAAACAGTCTTGCTAGGTAAACATTCTCAATTTGCAGAATTTTTATTTTTAAAACTGTACTTTGAATACACATCATCTTATTCTTCTTTTGCCTGAAAGATTTCTAGTGAGAAATCCATTGATAAACTTATGGAGGTTTCCTTGTTTTTCTCTGTTTCTTTCAAAATTATCTTTGACTTTTGACAAATTTATTATAATATGTCTGGGTATAGACTTTTTTGAGTTCATTCTATTGGGAAGCTTCAGTATTCATGAATGTGCATGATCATTTTCCTCCCTAAATATGGGGAGTTTGCACCCATTACCTCATTCAGTATACTCCCCCCGCCCCTACACACACCTCCTTTTCCCTCTGAAATTTCTGTAATGGCACATCACATAAGTTCTATAGACTTTTTTTCACTCTTTTTTATACTCTTCTCTTTTTTGTACCTTTAATTGGGTAATTTCAAAGCACTTGTCTTCAAGCTCATTGATATTTTCCTTCTCTTTCTTAACTCTCTTATTAAGTTCTCTGTTGATTTAAAAAAAATATGTCAGTCATCATGTTCTTCAGCTCTAGAAATTCTCTGTAGTTTTTTTTCTTTCTTGAAATTTCTGTTTAGTACACTTCTCAGTTTGTTCCTGTATTATTTTCCTGATTCAGGCTAGATATATGTCTGTGTTTTCTTATATTTCATTGAGATTTTTAAGACAACAGTTTTGAGGGGGTTTTTGTCAAGGACTTTATGAATGTTTTTCATTGAGGTTGGTTATTAGGGCTTTCTCTACTCCCCTTGGTGGTATCACACTTGCCTGATACTTTGTGGCCCTTATGACCTTCTGTTGTTGTCTGCACACTTGACACGGTCACCTCTTGTGGACTGACTGGGTAAGTTAAGTATCTTTTCCTGCGTTCTTGGACAGGTGACGCTTCCTCTAGAAGCATCATTTAGCAGACTTCAATTCAGGTCACAGCGCTGCTTCCTTGCTTCCATCCAGGCCCACAGTCAGCAGGTTTCTTAGAGGAGGCACAGGTTAGCATGGTTTCTGCCTGGTGCCTGGGCAGGCAGGGGCACCTCTAGGGCCATAGTTGGGTGGTTGAGGACCACAGATGCGTTCAGGAGGTGTGATCAGGTTTGGCTACTGCCTATTTGTTGCCAAATCATTGTTAATGGAGAAAGGAGCAAGGGCTTTTTCTTTTTCTTTTTTTGTGAGATATGGTCTAAGTAAGTCGCTAATTTGCTTAGGCCAGGCTTGAGTTTGTGATTCTCCTGCCTCAGCCTATTAGAATGTCAACACACCCAGCTGTGGCCAGAATAGTTTTGACAGCATTGCTAACACAAAGAGAACATAGAATATTTCTAAGCCCTTGGGCTCTGTGCAATAAGAGAGGCAGAGGAAAAAAAACACCTGAGGTATTGGTATTAAAATAGCATTATATAACTGAGTAAAGATAATTTGATCTTGTATGTACTTTTATCTACCGAAGGGTTAATTTATTATTACAGATTTTTCTAAAGAGAATTTTACTTCCTTGTATCATCACAGTATCATATTTTGGTTGTTGGCATAAATGCCCGTGGATGGACCTTGCAGGAAGCAATGAAAATTATGACTGTAAATATTAGCCTATTCTATTGTATCACTTTGAATGTGGAGAAATGCTGTATTAACGTTAATTTTCGAATTGTACACATTTTAAGAATTATGAATTTCAGCATTATTTTGTGTTCATTAAACAAATCATTTTACACAGGTGGTTTTATGCATGGCTAGATACATTTCTGACAATTGAGCACAATAGAACGTGAGCAGAAAGCCGTAGGTGTAAGTGACCACTCAGCATGTAGGCCAGCCTCTCTGTGTAGGCACCTGAAGGAAGGAACATTTCCACTTTACCCATGTGGAATTTAAAAATGCACATGGCATTTCTGGCAGTGATGGTGAATGGAAATCTTTAAAATAGTAATGAAATAATTCAATTAAACAGGACATGATGTGTGGACTTTCAAATATAATATTCAAGTTAGTAAGGAGATTATCTTTCTACAAAAGTAATTTTTTATTTAAAGATAAGAATTTAATGAATCATGCTGGTTTAAAAATCTTTCCCACCATTTGTTCACCAGAGTTTATTTAGTGCTTACTGTATGCTTTTTTTTTTTTTTTTTTTTTTGGTACCAGGGATTGAATTTGGGACCTTGCACTTGCGAGGCAGGCTCAGGAACCACTGAGCTAAATCCCTGGCCCCTTACTGTGTGCTTTTAAGAATGCTCTTCAATGAAGTTGAAAATTAGAATAGCATTCTTTTTGTCGAAGACTGTAAGATAGATACAAAACTGCATTGCATAATTAATGTTATTTTCATAATTTCCTCTAAGCAGTTTATGAAATTTTCTTTACTAGTTAATTCTCCCTTCTCATCTGATGCTTCCTGTTTGTCACTACTTTCTCTCACACCTTTGAGATCTTGACAAATTTTTCTATTACAAGGTTGTAGTAAATATTTAAGAAAAAAATCTTTACTTTTTTTTTTTAAAGAAAAAGAATTTTTGTTTCTCATGGATGCACATAGGGAAAAGTTTGAAAAAGTGAAGCAGGCACTTTTGATTCTACCTTGATCTAATCACTCCCTTGGTTCTCTGTTGGCAATGGTCCTACCTCCAGCAGCTCAGGATGAAATTGTTTTATTTCCTCTTTTCCAGAGGAGCAGAGGCCTCACGGTGACCTGCTTGGCATACTCAATGTGTACATGTAGCAGGAATGCACCATAATTTTGTCAGGAGCGATAGGAACTTACTCACATTATATACATCAGTCGTATTATTTCTTTCTTTATAGACATTTTTATCTCTTGGTTAGAGAACGGTTTTCTTATCAAGTCCTCCAAAGGCATCTCTTTACTTTCAGATTATCTTTTTGTCATATTTCCCCCACCATATCAAAATCTCTAAATTTTAGAAATCTGGAAATTTATAAATTTTAGAAATCAATGTCTATAAATCTCTAATGAACATTAGAATGATCTAGACAGTGTTAAAAGACAAAGTACTGAGTGAAACTCTAGAAATTCTGCTTCAGTACATTGGAGTGGAAGTCAAGATTTGAGTTGGAATTTTATCTTCCAAGATTGTGATTGTCCATGGACTATATGTTCAGTTACACTTTAATAGAATTAATATATGGTGATAAAACTATTCAATGGGCCCCCAAAAAGAAGTGATCAATTTAAGCTAATACTTCAGAAATTCAGCCAAAGAAGAGAAACTACTTAATCAGAGACACAGAAATTATTTGTTCTTCTTTAGGTAGTAACATGGAAAAGACATGTCAGAGATAAAAGAATTCCAGCAGGTTCAGCATGGGTATAAAGTGGTACACTAGAAAAAAGAAAATAAATCTGCATCACTGAAAGATAGAATGTAAGGGAATAAACCTAAGGGTCACGATTAAGGCCAGGTGTTTGGAACCAAATCATCAATAATACAACATTATATTGAAAGTATTTCTTGAGGGTATGTATAGCCAATACAGTAATATATCATTATTTTTAGAAATAAATAATAAGCAAGTCATTAATTTTAGAAAGATGATTTGGTAGTAATGCGGAACACAGAGCAAGCTGCAACAAAACTGAATGCAAAAAGAACAGTGAAAATAAAACTAGTGATGCACTCTGGGTAAATGATGTCAGGACTTAGGGGTAGTAAGTTGCATTGGAGACACATAGTAAAGTGAAAAGGAAAACCTTGCAATTATTGATTAGGTGCAGGAGGTTTTATATGGAAAGCATGCATAGCATTAAAGACTACTGGTGCAATTTATTGAGATAAGATATAAATTGCAATTAAATAACAGATTCAATGGCAAGAGCAGAAGAGAAACTGATTTGATGAATTATGTTTTAAAGGCGTGGAGTCTAAGCTTTTGGAAGGTACTTTTTGATATGTAAATTCATTCATATGTTCTACAAGTAATTGTAAAGGTTCTAGAGCTCAGTAAAAGAGGTTAAACTAGAGGTAAACAATTTGGGGAATCATAATATAATCAATGCATAAATATCTATGGAATAATGAGATTGGATGAGATCACTTATGAGAATGTGGAGCTGAAATACCTAGGAATCAACCTAATGAAAGAAATCAAAGACCTCCTCTCTGAAAACTATGGCACTCTGAAAAGAGAGATTGATGATGATATCAGAAAACAGACAGACATCCCCTGCTCCTGGGTAGGAAGGATTAATATAGTGAAAATGGCCATACTTTCAAAACTGCTATATAGATTTAATGCAATTCCAATTGAGATCCCAGCAGCATACTTCATGGACCTTGAGAAAACAATCCAAAAATTCATTTGGAACAAGAAGAGACCCAGAATAGCAAAAGCAATCCTAGGTAACACAGACATGGCAGGGTGTATCACAATCCCCAACCTGCAACTCTACTACAAAGCTACTGTGATAAAAACAGCATGGTACTGGCAAAGAAACAGACCTGAGGACCAGTGGAACAGATTAGAAGATGCAGAAACAACTCCAGACACACTCAGACATCTCATCTTCAATAAAGGAGCCAAACACCCTCACTGGAGGAAAGATAACCTCTTTAATAAATGGTACTGCAAAAATTGGGCTTCAACTTGCCAAAGATTAAAACTAGACCTATATCTCTCACCATCCACTAAACTAAAATCAAAATGGACTAAAGATCTAAATACGAAAATAGAAACTCTGAACCAGTTGGAACAGAGGTTAGGTAGAACTCTTGAAGACATCGGTGTAGGAAAAGATTTTATGAACAAAACCTCAGTTGCCCATGAACTAGCACAAACAATCAACAAGTGGGATCTCTTCTTATTAAAAGGCTTCTGCACAGCAAAAGAAACCACCAGCAGTGTGAAAAGACAACCCACAATGTGGGAAAAAACATTCACCTGCTCTTCCTCAGACAAAGGTTTACTATCTCGAATCGATAAAGAACTTAAAAAGATCAGACCTCTCAAACTTAAAGACTCAATCCAAAAATGGGCATCTGAAATGAACAGACATTTCTCACACAAAGAAGTAGAAATAGCAAATAAATACATGAAAAAATGGTCAACATCACTGATCATTCGAGAGATGCAAATGAAAACAACTCTGAGATTCCACCTCACTCCAGAAAGAATGGCTGCTATCAGGAAATCAACCAATAACAAATGCTGGCGGGGCTGTGGGGAAAGAAAAACCCTGCTCCACTGCTGGTGGGAGTGTAGAATGGTGCAAGCACTGTGGAAATCAGTATGGAGATACCTCAAAGAACTAGGACTGGAAGTCCCATTTGACCCCACTATTCCATTGCTAGGCATCTTCCCCAAAGATTTAAAAGAATCATACCACAGTGATATATGTGCACCCATGTTCATACCAGCACAGTTTGCGATAGCTAAAACTTGGAAACAGGGCAAATGCCCATCAACTGGAGACTGGATAAAGAAAATGTGGTTTTTTAAATAAAATGGAGTACTACTCAGCCATAAAAAATGAGAAATTAGAGACATTTATAGCTAAATGAAGGCACATCGAAGAGATACTCTGAAGTGAAATCAATAGGACACACATGTATAAATACCAAATAGTTTCTCTAGTGTGAGAAACTGAAAGTGTAAATAAGGACTAAATGTATAATAGGCAATGTGAAATAGGAAGAAAAGGGTCAAAGGGGAAGGAAGTGGGAGGGCTAGGGGAAAGGATAGAAGGGAATGGGATTAATATGAGAAAATGGAAAAATAGGAACAAAATCTTTGTAAATAGGGAGGAATGGAGGGGTTGAAGGGAGGGCTGGGCAAGGGGGAAAAACAACCAAGAGAGACTATGTAAAGGTGCAAATTTCCAATGATGAATGTCATTATATTGTATACCTAAAATGTACCAATGATTAGAATGAATAATCGATAATGCAAAATAGGAAGAAAAGGCCCAAAGGGGTAGGGGTAGTGGGAGGAGCAGGGGAAAGGAAAGAAGGGAAAGGAAAAATGATGAGACATGGAAAAAATGGAAATAAAGTCTTTTTAAATAGGGAAGGGTGGAGGGGGTGAAGGGAGGGCTAGGAATGGGGAAAAAATAAGAACCAAGATGCATCATGTAAAGGTACAATTCCCAATGAGAAATGTAATTGTGTTGTATACCTACAATGTACCAATAAAAGAATTTAATAAAGTACAAAAAAAAAAAAAAAAGAATGTGGAGCAGATGAAAGGTTTTTAGGAAAGAAAATTTAAGATACACTGATAGTTAAAGAATTGCCCGAGAAAGATCTCAGCATGGTTTAATTAGAAAAATAAAAGGAGAATTGAGGAAGCAGTGTCACTAAGCCAAAAGAAGAGAAGCTCAGAGGCATCAACTCATTTAAGAAACAAAATTGCTCAAAGACACCAAATATCATAGTTATTGAAAGGCATCTCCTGGATTTGGCAGTTAGGTGATCAATGATGACTCTTGGGATAATTCTGTCCGGACAATGATGAACAGGAAAACTTTATTTGAGTTACTGAAAGACTTAATGCAAGATGAGACCTTTGATATAGAGTACAAACTTTTCACTTATAGATAGCTTGATGAAAAAGCAAAGGAGCTAAAGTGTGTCTTTCCTTGATCAACAGTAACTTAAGTCAAGACAGCACACTTTAAATTGGTAGAAAACCAAGACTGGGAACCAATCTGAGGTCAACAAAAGGACACAATGAGCCTGATGTAGGAGGCACACAGGAAGAAATAAATCATAGTGGGGAAGGGAATGGCTGTCAAGGAGATGGAGAGGAACCCCCAGCAAGCAGTGACTGCATCTCAGCTTATTCCAAACACATCTAGACAAAAATATGTGATCAAAGCTTCAGGGATCCCTGTCTCAGAAGTCTGATTCTGCAACCAAAACTTGGCAATTAGTAGCTGAAAACCACATTCATTGTCTGAAAACCACCCACGAGTACTTCGACATTTATTATACATAAGAGAATACACAACCTTGATCTGAACCGAAATGAAGGAAAAACAAAAAGCTATTTGCAATAATTTCAATCAAGTTTCTCCAAACATCAGACTACTGAGTGATATTGCCAAGTCCAATAAATAACCTCTATATACAGACACATTTCAGGGTGCAGAAACCAGTGATTCTAACTGCTGGAAATGGCTTTATTCCCTATACTACCCAAATTCCAAATATTTAAAGTAAGTTTTGTTGCTTTCTTAAGACAAACAACTATGCTGAATGATATAGTGGATAAGAAAAGTGTTTTAGTGTGTACCTTGACATATTGAACGCAGGTTTGAGAAATAGATAATGATAAATCCTTCAAGAGAAATAGATTGGAGACTTGGTGAGAAAAGAATAGTGAAGAAAGTATTTTACCATTATTTGGAAAAACAATTTAGAAAGAAAATTTTCTAAGTAGTTTTAATCATTCTGCAAAAATGTTCAACAGTTACCTACCTTCAATGGCTACAGAAATGTTTTTTTAAACTTGGGTTCCTCACTTCCTAGTAGTCTTTGAGGTATTAATAAATGTTACTTATAAGAGGAATGGCTGCACAACCGCTCCCTGTACATTAGTATTTTAGTGTCACCGTAACAAAGTCCCGATGATTGGATGGCTTACACAGCAGAAATTAATCTTCTCACAGTTCTTAAAGCCAGAAGTCACAGATGAAGATCCGGTGCAGCTGGGGTTTTTGAGGACCAAAGAAAAAGATCTGTCCCAGGCCTACCTCTTTGGCTCCACTGTGTTCTCACATCCACTTGCCTTTGTGTGTGCCTGTCTGAATGTCTTGTTCTTATGAAGATGCCAGTCACATAGGATCAGGGCTCCCCCTAATGATCTCATTGTAACTTAATTCCCTGTTTCCAACCCTATCTCCAAATATGGCTGCATTATGACATGCTAGGAGTAAGGATTTCAATATGTGCATTTTAGGGGGGACAAAATTCAGTCCACAATGCCCAGTCTGAAGTGTCTATTGCTATATAACATTGTTACTGCACACTGGGCAGGTTAGACCAACACATGTTTGTTATACCACAGTGTGTGTGGAACAGGAATCTGTGCAGCCTTTAGCTTTGTCTTCTACAAGACTTCAGCGAAGACGTCTCTTAGGCTCTGGTCTCATTTCAGAGCTTTCCTGGAAAGGCTCTAGAAGCATAGAGCCCTAGCAGTTGGCAGAATTCAGTTCCTTGCAGCCTAGAACAGAGAGCTTCATTGTGTTGCTGTCTGCTTTTGATTTCTTGCTCTAGGTGGCTCTCCAACACGATCAACCTGTTTTATTGAAGTTAGTGAAAGAGAAAGTCTCTTTGTAAGATTAATGTTACATGATAGCAGCCGTTCTTTCTGGAGTGAAGTGGAATCTCAGCGTTGTTTTCATTTGCATCTCTCGAATGACCAGTGATGTTGAACATTTTTTCATGTATTTATTTGCTGTTTCTACTTCTTTGTCTAAGAAATGTCTGTTCATTTCAGAAGCCCATTTTTGGATTGGGTCTTTAAATTTGGGAGATCTGATCTTTTTAAGTTCTTTATAGATTCGAGATCAACCAATAACAAATGCTGGTGGGGCTGTGGGGAAAGAGGAACACTGCTCCACTGCTGGTGGGAGTGTAGACTGGTGCAAGCACTGTTGAAATCAGTATGGAGATACCTCAAAGAACTAGGACTGGAAATCCCATTTGACCCTGCTATTCCACTGCTGGGGATCTTCCCCAAAGAATTAAAAGAATCATACCACAGTGATATATGTGCACCCATGTTCATAGCAGCACAGTTTATGACACCTAAAACTTGGAAACAGCCCAAATGCCCATCAACTGGAGACTGGATAAAGAAAATGTGGTGTTTTTTTTTCATAAAATGGAGTACTACTCAGCCATAAAAAATGAGAAATTAGAGACATTTATAGCTAAGTGGATGCACATTGAGGCAATACTCTTAAGTGAAATAAATAGGACACAGATGTGTAAATACCGAATAGTTTCTCTGGTGTGAGAAACTGAAAGTGTAAATAAGGACTAAATGTATAACAGGTCATGTGAAATAGAAAGAAAAGGGGCAAAGGGGAAGGAAGTGGGAGGGCTAAGGGAAAGGATAGAAGGGATTGGGATTAATATGAGAAAATGGAAAAATAGGAACAAAATTTTTGTAAATAGGGAGGGCTGGAGGGGTTGAAGGGAGGGCTGGGCAAGGGTGAAAAACAAGTACCAAGAGAGACTGTGTAAAGGTGCAAATTTCCACTGATGAATGTCATTATATTGTATACCTAAAATGTACCAATGATTAGAATGAATAATCGATAATGTAAAATAGGAATAAAAGGTCCAAAGGGGTAGGGGTAGTGGGAGGCACAGGGGAAAGGAAAGAAGGGAAAGGAAAAAATGATGAGAAATGGAAAAAATGGAAATAAAGTCTTTTTAAATAGGGAAGGGTGGAGGGAGTGAAGGGAGGGCTAGGAATGGGGGAAAAATAAGAACCAAGATGCATTATATAAAGGTACAATTCCCAATGAGAAATGTAATTGTGTTGTATACCTACAATGTACCAATAAAAGAATTTAATACAAAAAAAAATTAATGTTACAACTTTAGGTAGAGTAACCATCGAAATGACTTCTCATCATTTTTACCGTATTTGACTGTTTAGAAGCAAGTTGCATGTCCTGTGTATACTCAAGAGATAGAAATTGCACAAGTACTTGAATATCAGGAGGGATAGGTCATGGCTTCAACTTGGATTCTTTCTATGGCAATGCTCTCTTAGAGAGTGACAATGGTTGAAATATATTAAAAGCTCTAGGGCATTATATGGGAATGTCCTATTAACCAGTTAAGATAAAGTATATTCCTTATCTGGGCATCTATTAAGACCATCCATAGCCTTCAACCTATTTTTCTAGGATGATGTAATTTTATTTCTCTTTTATACCATATAACTTAGTGCTTTGTACATCTTACCCCTTTTTCTGAGTCCTATGTTTCCATAAAAAATTTTATTAATTTGTCTTTCTAAAGTCATCCTATTATTTAAGCTTAGTTCAAATTTCATTAGCTCCATGCACATTCTCTTGAACATTTCCAGCTGGAGTTATACATTCATTCATTTGGTCCTTTATTTGACAAGTGATTATTTGAGAAAATGATAAGATGTTAGTTAGGCATGGACTTTATAGCAAGGGAGAAATATTAGTATTTGGTCTCTATTCTTTTGGAATTGTTTGCATTGTAAAGGTTGAGAGAAGCATAAAAAGGTAAAAAATCCATTACATAACTGCAGATAAAGAAGCGTACCATGCAGGCAAACGACAAGCTGCTCTTAGAGAGAAAAAGAGTAGTAACTTAAGTTTGCTCAAGATGGTCAGAGAAAACTCAAGCACAGTGACTCTGAGACCTCAAAGCTGATGGGAAAGTGGAATGATGATTCACACTGTGCAAAGCCACTGACTTGGAACAGAAGTTGACATTCAGGGAAGTGAAGGAACGTTGGTACACCTGAAATGTAATATGTGTGCAGTAAATGTGAAGAAGCAGCAGGACCTCCATGATTACTAGCTTGAAGCCCACTTAACAGTTCTGTTTGTATCCGAGGGCAAACGCTCAAGGACTTTAAGAAACAAAGCCACACTATCAGATTGAAGCTTTCAAATACCATTCATATCATGCTATTTAATGAATTAAAGAGGAGAAAGAAGCAGAGAAATTGATTCACAGTAAGCTTGTAGTGTATACCCAGAAATCAGTTCGCAATAGTGGCATGCTCTAGACAAGGAGTTAGTAAACTATGGTCTACGAGTCCCAATCCTACAGTGACCTGCTTCATGATGCCCCTTAAACTAGGAATATTTTTTTCCACACCTGTTTAGATTGTAAGAAATAAACACAGAATATGTAAAACTGTATGTATTTCACAAAGCCTAAAATACTTATTATCTGGAATTTTATAAAACAAAATTGTCAACTCCTGATTTAGACAAAAAGTAATAGCAAAAATGGAGAGAAGTGAGTGGAGTTAGGATATATCTATTTGGGCAGATTTGGCAATGGGTTTAATGTGGGTATAAAATCAAGGGAAGTTTAAAGGAAAACGTTCAAGTTTCTGATTAGAATAACTGGGGCAATGAAAATGTCATTACCTACAATGTAAAATCCTAAAAATGGAGAGATCTGAGAATGTATATTGGGGAGAGAATGGAGAATTCTTTTTTGGACTCCATGGCTTTGCCTTGTCTTTATCCTCTCTTTGCCTGCTGGATGCCTTTTCATGTCATATCTTTGCAACTTGGCATTACATTCATGAATCACATAAACTCAATACCAGGTGATGTTGGCCCTGGAGGAATTTGAGAGGGAGGATTCAAGCATATCCATTTTGTTCATGTTTATGTTGGCAACTGACTTCAGCTATCAGGAGTGGAAACAGTGGTTCCAAGTTTATCTTCCTAGGTTAGCACATCAGCGCTGGGGGTCAGCTATGGAAAACTCAATTTTGTGTTGGCAATTTCAGCAATAGATTCTAGAATTTGACAACAGCAGCAGCAGTGGTGTTTTCTTTTCAAATAAGGTCATTCTGTTGTGTGGTTTTGATTATTTTTTTTCTAGCAGCATAGCCTTGAACTTGGTTTTATAGACTTCACAACAATTTTTTGAGCTTCTGAATATCTTTTCTTACAACTTCTTTTTCTCAGTCAGAGTCAGTTTCTGTTTCTTGCAACTAAGAACCATGACTGATGAAGACATTTAATTTGATATGCCTGTGGGACATTCAAGTGAAGACATTAAACAGGGAGTTAGCTATACAACTCTGAAGCTCAGAGGAGAAGTCTTGACTGGAAAGAGAAATTAGGGAATTATTGGACTATAAATGTTATTTAAAGCCACAGGAATGGATAAAATTGTTTAGGAATTGTGTGTAAAGTGAAGGCTTGGGGCAGAAAATGGAAAAAAATCAACATAAAGAAGTTGAGGAAGATGCTTAATTTTTTATCATTCTGTTTTTTCACGCCATTTCATGCCTATACTACTTAATGTGTAGATACTCCTTCACCTATATGAAAATAAGTTATTGTGTATGCTTATGTTATGCTTTTTTTGCCTATAGGGAAAGTATTTACCTGTTCCTTGAAGGGAAAGCCTATTTCATTTACTCCTTTATGTCTCTCCAGTAGCCAGCATGATGTAATTATAAGCAATAGGCAGTTTGGTTTTATACTTGAAATTAATTTTTCAGTCTTTTTTTCATCTTAAATTTGTTATATATATACACATATACATACACACATATATGTTTAAAGTCAAACTATTTTCAAAATTAAATTCTATGTTTTGGCCTATGGAATACATACTTTATAAAATGATTATTTTGTTTTTCCTTAGACATTTCCTAGACCACAAGTCTGTAGATCACTGAGCTATTTTTTTTTCCCCAGAATGATCTTTGGAAAAAGTCTTAGCTGAGAAGTTTTCAACTCTGTACTTTCTAAATAGTCTGTCATATGCATATAGTAGCCTCCTAAAATGACGTCAGAAATTTAATATCTAAAGTTTATAAAATATTTTTAAAAATTAATGAAGGATGAATTAGTTCAGCCACTATTAACTCACTTTTACTTTTATCTCAAACAGCCATATTAAATAAGGTTAATATCATTCATGTCGACTTACAATTCTCACTGAAGACCATATGCTGCATTTTTTAGTATATTGGTTAGTGAGTAGAGACATAATATCAGGAAAATTAGATGATTTTATTTAATTTACTTTACATTTGTAATACTTTTTGCATGTTTGAGAAAGTTGTATTAACATATTTAAAATCTGTTAGATACCTATTATGAACTAGGCATTTTTGTATTTTAAGAAGTCCCATTTAACCCAGCTATTCCTCTGCTGGGTATATTCCCAAAAGAATCAAAAGAATCATACCACAGTGATATATGCTCACCCATGTTCATAGCAGCACAGTTTGTAATAGCTTGGAAACAGCCCAATTGCCCCTGAACTGGAGACTGGATAAAGAAGATTTTTTTTTTTATAAAATGGAGTACTACTCAGCCATAAAGAATGAGAAACTAGAAACATTTATAGCTAAGTGGATGCACATTGAAGCCATACTCTTACATAAAATAAATAGGACACATATGTGTAAATATTGAGTAGTTTCTCTGGTGTGAAAAACTAAAAGTGTAAATAAGGATCAAAAAATGTATAATTGACATTGTGAAATAGGAAGAAAAGGTCTAAAGGAGTAGGGGAAGTGGGAGGGGTAGGGGAAAGGAAAGAAGGGAGAAGCAAAAATATGAGAAAAGGAAAAAAACAGAAACAAACTCTTTGCAAGTAGGGAAGGGTGGAGGGGGTGAAGGGAGGGCAGGGGAATGGGAAAAAAATAAGAACCAAGATACATCATGTAAAGGTACACAATCCCAATGATGAATGTAACTGTGTTGTACACCTAAAATGTACCAATAAACTTAATGGAAAAAAAGAATACAAAAGAAAAGTGTAAATAGCATTGCAAGATACTTGATTTCTACTACTTGTTCTTTTATTACCTGTAATAATTCCATTTATGTTTGGTTGATAAGAATTTGTATATTAAAAATATTTCATGAAATTCTATGGCATTGTGCTACTACAGAGTAATTTCCAACTGAACTTTTGAAGGACACTGGACAATAGGCAAATTACTTTCTACTCCCACAGTTCTATCAACATTTCTGAGGCCTGAGTGTCCTCATAGTTTCTGGTAAAATATCACTGCTCGATCACAGTACTCAGGTAGGGTTTTTCCAAGTCATTATCTGGCAATGTTTTAATCTCTTTACTCTTACATGTTGTCAAAGAATTTCCATATTTATTGTTTTACTGCTACTGGCAAAACCTGTATAAGCCAAATATAAAATATTATTCCAATTGGCTACCCCAAAGTCACATGGATAGTGAAATGCATTGCTGGAAATAGAAGTATGTTCTTCGAATTATCATTCTCTATCTTTCTCCCATAGCTTCCCCAAACTAACTAGACTACAGTGAAAGGAAACATAGTATCAACCTTCTGATGATTATTAAAGACTGATTGTGGTACAGGCCAGAGATGGTGGCTTAGAAAATTCCTTTAAGTATTAGAATTTCTAGACATGAAATTTAGCTCATCAGATAATATATATTCACTGCAATTATTTTTTCAAAGGGTAAACATATTGTAAATTATTCTTGATGTAAGTATATAGAGGAGAGCATACAGAAATGTTGAGAAATGCTGGAGACTAATCCAAATATCATATTTGTAGAGGAGTTCTCTGTGTCAATACAGCAAAAAAAAAAATAATAATAATAAAACAACAAAAACCTCTAAATAGCATTATTCTTGTATGTGTAATTACAGAATTATACAGAGTAAAATAGATATGACAAGTGATTTACATGCCCAAGATCTCTAGATGGCTCCTATTGTCTTTTTGGATTCCCTTAATACACTTGAACATATTATGGGGTGTCTTCTAATCAACATTTGTGGCTTACTATAGGGAGGGGTGTGTGATTGAGAGAGGGAAGTGTACTCCCCTAGTGCAATGCATATGACCATCCTCACCTGGAAATCCCTGAGCTGCCAGTCTGGCATTGAAACCTCGCTACAGAGCTCTCCTTACCTTTATTACTTGACCCACATTATCATTTTAGCCTCATGTATTACCGTTCTCCTTCCTGGTATTTATGCTTTGGCCACACTTGACTGTTATCTCTTTCTTGAATTGACACCTCAAATGAACTTTAGTCACTTCTATGCCATCATGTCTCAAATGTTATCAACTCTATGAGGTCATTCATAACTTGTGTCTCCTAAAACCATGAAAATGTGCATCTTACCATCTAGCCCTAAAATTTAATACAATGCCTGAAAAACAGCACATATATTTGTAAATATTCAATGAATGAATGAATGAATAAATGGATACATTAGACAAAAGTCAGAATGTTGGAAAGAAAATATCTGCTGGAAAGAAAACTAATTAGAGAATTCACTAATTGTGTCCCTACTTGCATACCCTGTTGGTAGAGTTAAAAGGCTCTTTCTTGAGAGAAGACTAGAAAAGCTTTATGCATATTACAAGTAAACTGATATTTTTAGTTGAACATAGTGTCTTAGGTGTAATTGCAGGGCCCTGGGAGGCTGAGGCACCAGGATTACAAGTTGGATCCCAGCCTAGGCAATTTAGTAACTTGACAGGACCCTGTTTCAAATTCAAACAAACAATCAAACAAACAAACAAATGACAAATAGGTCTGGCTTCATAGCTCAATACAAAGGCCTTGTGTTGAAGCCCCCATACTGCAAATAATAAAAAAGGTAAATTCATATCTTCATACTAGATCAATAGTCAAGGTCAGAAAAAAAGCTTTATGGTAGGGGCTGGGAGAAAGTTCTTGTTAACTAGGAGAATAAATGTTCCTTAACCTTTCTATTTAGAAGATATTGACTCACTGCTAAAAGTTTCTTTTGCTTGCTGTTTCAAATCCCCAACATTCTACCTCAAAGCACAGAATATACCACATTATGACTGTCTATTCAAGAGCTGTGCAAGTGAACCATTTGCCCCATCTCAGTCAAAACCCTTGTCTTCTAGGTTCAAAACACAATTAACTTACAGGTCTCTAGAGAGAGTACATAAATAAAAAAATAAATAGTCCCATTCCCTTTGTAATTATGCTACCAAAAGAGTCAAACTACTCTCTACCCTTTACACAGAGGTCAACTGGAATAATTATTAGTAATAACGTTGATATTATGGATTTTAATGCCTTTTCCTCTGGAGATCAACTTGCTTTACACACATTATTGTCGTTAATCCCAATTCCAATTTTGTGAAATAGAAAGCAGCGGGCACTTTTTAATGTTTAAAGCACTACTTCCTCTCCCAGATGTAACAAGGGAAGTCCAAGGAGGCTAAGTAACTTGCCCAAGGTCATACACTCTGTCAGCCGCTGATTTAGATCTTTTTATTCTTAACTCCTGTATTTTCTCTTCTAACCCACACTGCCTTCCCAAACAGTCCCTTCAGGCTTCATTGCATAGTATACTGACCCATATCAGGGTTGAATTTTATTAAGTAACACAAGGTAAAGCCTTATAAAAGAGACCCTGAGTCAACAAGGAGTGCAATTGCATCTTTGTTTGTAAAAAGTCTTCTCCATATGAATGAACTGTCAAAATAATTCCATAATCCATTGTTCTTCCAGGTTTACAAATAACAGTCTTCTATTTACAGGGGAATGGGAAATAAACAAAAAGTCAAGCCATAGTGGCAATGAAAGACAATATATCTGCAGAGTTCATTTTTATTTTATAACTACATTTCTGTACTACCCCTAGTGCTCTGTAACTTTGATGTTGAGAAAGTTAATGAAAGGGAACAAAATTTAAGTGGGTTGACTCTCCTAAGTCAATAGCAAATATTAATTGAATATTACATTGAACAGCTGTAATACTAGTTTAACTTTTCAGCCCAGGGCTGCAGCCATTAAGCCAAAAGAACCCCAGTTATAAGCCAAAACAGTATTTTGAATGGCATTACACTGTCCATTCATTTCAAAAAGCATTTGTTTTGAGGAAGTCTAATATAAATTGATAAAAGAATTAAAACACTCCTCTGCCATGGAGAAGACAGGAACAGGCATATTGTAGGGGTACTTTTCTTTTTTTCTTGTGAACCAAAAAACTGAAGTTTGTCTGGGTCAAGTTAAACAATAAAAAGCAGCATCATGATTCCAGCACACTTTAGGCATAAGCCAACATTACTTGAATATGGCTTCAGCCAAAGGTTAGGTAAAATGTAATCGGGACTCAGCTTCTCCATGTGGTGTCTGTTTCTCAGCATTGCAACTCTACAGGAGAGCTTCCCAGACTCTCTCATTCTGCTCCAAGCAATCTTTGACTCCTTGGGTAATTATTTCTTTCCACTGAAATATGCCATTCAAGCCCTGCTATATATTTTTGCCTACATCTAGAATTCCTGGAGACAAACAGAGAATATGGCGCTCTCCCAGTGGTGAGAGCCACTCTTCAAAGATAAATACCTCCTCTGTTTTATGTTTTGTTTAAATTGGAAAAGAACAGTCTAACAAAGCCTGCACAGTGTCAGTGTTTAAGATCAAGTTGTTATGCTATTTACCAAAAAAAAAAAAAGTGAAGAGAGAAAAAAACCATGCACAGCAGAAACCATGAACCTTATTATATGACTGCCTCCTATTTTAACAACCGATATAAAATATTTTTAGAAACATGAATTTGTAGAACTTGGATGTGCAATACAAATTGTAAGTAGATTGTAATGAACTCCTGGAATATGAAAGATTTTAATGCAAATATCATCTTACTCTAAAATCCAACACTGTAATTTTATTAAGCCAAACTTGGTATACTTTAAACATATCTAGTGATTATCAGAAAAGAATATGGAAATATAAAATTATGACAATAAAAATTTATCAGTAGACTATTTTCATTTATATTCCCTTGATACTTTTCTAATTTCTTTTTGTTTTCCTATAGTTAATTATATTCCATTAGTGCCTTAGAGTTGCAATTAGCTGTTCTTTTTAAGTCCCAATTTTCTGTTAACCAATGTGAGCTTTATATAGTTTTGTATGAATAAATGTAAATGACTTGAGATTAGGCTCAGCCAGCTCCTAATCAGAAGTTTGTTGTAAGTTACAGTGCTTAACAGCACCACCAGTTTTGTGGCCATTGGTCAGCTCCACAACCATTGTGTGCCTCATATTTTGAATTTGTAGAGTGGGAATAATCACCCTACTAATCTCATAGGGCTGTTCTGATTAGACTTTAATCTGAGGCATGTGGTCCGTGTCTGACACTTTGTAAGCATCATCAAAGTGAACTTTTATCCATAACTTCAAAAAGTTTAGAGTTTCTCTTTTATAGTTAACCTCTCCATTTTAGTCTTTTTTTTCCTGTCTTTGTTGTTGTTTTGATTTAAATGGATATTAGGAGTGGATAGAACACTGGGCTAGAAGTCAGGATAACAATGTTTTTTGTTCTAAATTTGTTGTTTTTAAGGCTGCTTGGAAATTTCACTTCACCACTTCAGGTTTTTTAATTTCCTTATTTGAAAAAAAATGGAGGAGATAAATCAGTGTAATATTTTCAAGACATTTGGAAGTCAGCATATAAATTAAATAGTAAATAAAGGAACAATATAATCAGTGGTCAAATCTTTATTTTATCAAGGAAGTACATTATAAAAATCACAATACAGTGTCAATAGGATTTCACAAAAAAGGGAATTCTTTAATAACACAAAAAGGAAGAAAAACATAATCTTACAATAAGGACAAGTCCTTTTTATGAAATAACTTTAGCTTTATGAAAAAATCTTGTGACAGAATATTAAAATGGAAGTATTTTGGTATCAGTTTCATCTAAGGACTTAAGACAGTGGTGCGATATTATAAGTGGAGTTATGGGACCACCATGAAGGATTTGCAAAAGCTATTATGGAAGCCAATTTTGTGAATCCATACATTTTCCACCACTTTACAAGTATCAGTGTATTAAAAGTAGAGATTTTGAGGGGGTTTGGAAAAAGCTATGTAGTCTAATCACATTCCACTTTCTCAAATGGAAGATTTGAGGAGTGTAGATTGTCTATTCCACACCATCAGAAAAAAAATATTGAGGAACAAATGTTCAACTGAACCACTTAAAGTTTGAAATACGTACCCTGGAGCTTGGGAACCATAATGTTCTGCCAACTCTGAATGCCTGAAATATGAAAAGCAGAATGGAAAGCTGCCCTTTCAGGCAATGTGCATTCTCCAGGAGTAATTCAAAGGAAGGCTTCCCAGGGACCGGATATCGGCTTTGTGAGCATTCACAGCCCAAGAGAGGACCTTCTCCAGTCTTGTCCAGCGGTGGCCTGTGATTAACTTTCATGAAGCAAATGAGGTAAGGGGCTGATGAAGGAAGCCATGTAAGAAGCAGGAAGTGATACATTTGCCCTTATCAGCAGATCTGCTGGTAAGGATTTGAGAGCGGCAGGAACATTTCAGCTGATCTGTGGTTGTTCCCGATCAACTGAGGTCATTTCCAACATCAGACTGATCCAGAGAACATGAGCCAGTTATGGATGATGGCACGTTTAACCAAAAATAAAACTTTTCCTCTCTTTCTTCTTTTCTTCCCCTTTCCCATGAAAGTTAGAAAATCCCAGTAAGAAATATATAGGAAGAGGGGTAAAAGTGCAGGTTGGGGGTGGGGAAGGCAGCTGCACTCCAATCCCTCAGCAGAGGGAATATGAGAATTTCATCTATGGGCAAAAGAATAATAAGACCTAAAGAATAGATGTTAAGAAGAATAAAGGGACGGAAATAAAGTGTGGGCACATTTCAGCATAAATCTTATACTCACTATGATCCAACCTCATTGACAGGGCTTTTGCATTTTTTTAGATTTTGTGGCAAATCCTTGTGTTAGAACATTTGTGAACTAAAGAACCAGTCCCCTCAATGAGATCTGTGGCCTCCTTACCATATATAAATAGGAGAGAAAATGTGGAATACACATTTGTAAATTTTAATTCATCTTCTGAGACTAAGTTGTCTTCATTTGATTTTTTTATTAGAAAGTAAAATAATAATAACAGGTAACTTTGAGAAACATAAGTAAGTTATCTAACATTTACATTAACATATAAATAAATGTGCATATCTCACTAGAGTATTAAAAGACTTTTATACAACTCTCTTGTCTTTAATTTGCAGGTCTCTTAAAATTGTAAGAATAAAATTTCAAATTGTCATGGAGAGGGAAGATAGTTTAGGACAAGGAAGATGTGCTTACTTTCATGGGTCTAGAATTAGGTAAGCCTACAACTTAGCAAAGGTAACTCATGTTAGTAGAATGGCTACTATGGTCCAGGAAGTAGGTCAAGTACTTTACATATAAAATTTTGAGTAATCCTCACAAGGAACTCTTGACAATAGTAATTATTATAGTATCTCATGAAGCAAAACAGTAAATCAATGAAAATCTTTTTACATTAAAATTTTCAGTATAGAGTTACTAAGTGACAAGATTAGAATTTTAGATCAAGTTTAAACTCTTTCAGTCTATTAGTTTGCTGAAGCCTATAGAAACTTCTGGATATTTCTTTATTTTTAAAAGTTTAAATTCCTTATGCTTGAAAGATTTCTTCTTCATACAAACCATTTCATCAACAAAAGTGCCCATTTCATAACATTTTCCTCTTGTCCTCTCACCTTTAGTTGTAGACATTCTAGAGACACCTATATACTTACTAGTAGGTGTTTAAGCAACAATTTTGTATACCAATTTTTATACTAACTAACCTGTTAGATTATTTACTTCTTATGGTAACAATGGCTTTATTTCCTTTTTATTTCCAGGACATGGCACAGTATCAGGAACGTAGAAAGTACTGCATACATATTTGCTGATTTCTAAAATAAGTGATCATGAATTGTGCCTTCATTCATTCATTCACACATATTTAAGTGACTATGAAATGCCCAAAACTAGTGATTCCATCAATAGTGAGCAAGCTAGAGACAATCCTTGGGAAACAGATTTATTTTATAATTTAGTGAGGAGGAATTAGAGTTAAGCAAAAAACAAACAAACAAAAACTCTATTAAGAATGGTCATTTTTTCCCATGGGGAAGCTGGTAAAGCTGAGGGGAGCAGATTTTCTAGCGTAGTCTGAGTGCTGGTGTGTGGGGACAATGGGATGCAGTTAGAATTGTTTTCTTTTGATACTTCACAGACATGAATGTGGTGCTTGATGAGGCAGCACTGTCATTCTGCAACGAAACAAATGATAGAAAATTCATTTAAAATGGAACCGGTATTGACCTAGGTCCATCTACAATCAGAAAGGAAAGCAGATAGGTATAGCCATGGTTATAGTTCTGGTCACTGAGCCACTGAGAACGCACCTCAGGAAGAGATAGGAACCAGCTGCTGTGTGTCCCACACAGACTTCCCTCTCCTCACACCAGACCCTTTCATAACTCTCTTCTTTCCTGGCCTGTGGCCTTTGTCAGGGATAATCTCCTACTGTCCAGTCTTAACTCAAGCATCATGTCTTGTGTAAAATCAGTGTTCTCCAACTTCATCAGGAACTATCATTCCTTTCTTTTCTATACCTGCCACATCTTGTATCTTTAATGTCACCTAGTATATTGAGCTGAATTTTTGGTTTACCCTTTCATTTTACTGAATGGATCTTGCTCTTTTTTCTTTTTTAAATTTTATGAAAAGATAAAACAAAATTTCATAATAATAGAAGAGAATAAAATAGTTAATACACTGTGTATCACATGGTTTCTCTTACATGAGAAACACAAAATGTATATACAAATAAGGACTTTTGCTTCTCGAAAGTCATAATCTTTTCATTTTCTATTTTTGTGTCTCTAATACCTAGAGAAATTGTCATTTTATAATGATTTATATACAAATATTTACTGAAAAATTTCAATGTAAAAGCATTCCCATGAGAATTAAGTTTTGGATTGTCTACCCAAATGATCTGCCTACATACAATTAGACATGGGGATATAACAGTTGTGGAATTTTCCAAATTTTACCTCCTACTTTAGAAACATACACAGAAAAATTGCTTTTAATCTTCTTCTGAAGTATTCTAGCCTGTGGGAAAATGAAAAACATGAATTCTTGCATGAGACTGCCATGATCTGAGTCCAAGCTTTTTCCTTTATGGATTGACTTTGCCATGATTTTTTCATCTGTAAAATAAATGTAAAAATTGTATCTAATTGGATAGTGGAAATAAAATGTCTTAATTCAAATTAGAAATGTAAAGCACCAAAAATGTCTTTTTTTCTTAGTCCCTGAGACAGAATATATTCTCAATAAGCTTTAAAAAATCCTGATTCTCCTTTTATCATTTAGTATTTCTAAAGTTGAAGATAATAACTGAGTTCATTAGAAAAACATTCCAAAATGGTATTTGGAAGGCCAGACACTTCTTAGATTCTCTCTGTGAAGGGGAGGAGGAAGAAATGTTTTCAAACACAGAAGGAGGTGAATTACAGTGCTGGTCAACAAAGTTGCCATTGCCCTTGTGGGAAGCTTGGCTTTAAATATTGTGGGGCAAATTGTCCACTTTCTGGTAGAATTCGCAGCGTCTTTATTTCTAACCTTATTCCAATACCATGTGTGAGTTTTCCTAGAAACAGGGCAAGACCTTGGACAAGATGACTTTCTGTGTTAGACTCTGAAGTTGCTGAGAGCTGGATGCCATCCTTTAAGATAAAAGGAGCAGCTGGGAGTTGTAGATCTCCATATCTACTACTCCATGCGATATGCTATGAATTCATGCCATATTGCATTGAAACAATGCAATGAATAAAAGGCACTTTGAATTGAAACAATGAATTTTGATGAAATTCCAAACATTTCCCATATTAAAAATATTTCTTATTCTATTTCCAGAGGCATGTCTTTATAAAAACATTATTTTCCTTCCTTTTTTTTTACAAAAATAGTCACTGACAAGAATCCAAACCAAGAATATTTGCCCATATCTATCATTGGCTGTGCTGACATATATGTCTTGACCATTTTGTGCTGCAGTAATACAATACCATAGACTGTGTGATATTGAAAAAAAATGTGTTTACCTAACAGTTCTGGAGGCTAGGAAGTCCAAGATCCAGGCTACATCTAGTGAGGACCTTTTCGCTGTAATGTAACATAAGGAAATGTAACACGGTGGTAGAGAGAGAGCAAGAGAGTGACAAACTTGCTTTTATAACCAAATCACATCTGGGAAAAGGATATTAACTCATTCGTGAGAACAAATCCTGGTAATTTTATCACTTTAAAGGCTCTACCTCTCAACATTGTTACATTGGGGGTTAAGATTTAACATATGAACTTTTATTCTTTTTCCAGATGGGAATTAAATTTAGAGATTGCCACATGTTGGCTGTAAAAGAGTTATAGCCGACCACACAGAAAGTTAGTGGACAAAATATTCTGTGCAGTTAAAATTGCTCTTAATCAAACATCGCTCTCCCTACTAGTCATGTTACATCACAGGAGCATACCTGATTCAACACCATCTTCTTGAATATATTCAGCTTTTTCTGGATATCTATGTGTACCAAAAGTGAACTTGGGAATTCAAGGCCATTCATGACAAAATCATCTGGTTTCCCGGAGGCCAGAGTCTGGCTCTGACACAAACCAGGTATGGGTTGAGTGTATGAGGACTCCAGTGGAAACCCTGAACCTGCTCTCGGTCAGCCGCCCTCCCAGGCTGTCAGAGGAGTGGCAGGTAACAGAATTCAATTCCCTTTCGATTTTGACTAGGGCAGCTGGAGTTCACATGTGAACCACTGGTTTTGTTTCCGGCCATTGTTCTTTTCTGTTTAATTTTTATTTTTTATTAGCATGTTTTAAGTCCATGCTTACATTCTCATGGGGAGTTGGTATACAAACATAATACATTTTAATTCTTTTTCCACCCCCACCTCCATCTCTTGGGTCTTCTTCCCATTTGCAGAAGATCTACTTACCTATTTTCTATTATCTTTTAATTTGCTCTGTATTTATATTTCAGGTTTCTCATAGAAGAGAAGCCACATGATATTTAAGCTTGGTGTCTGATTTATTTGAATTAGTGTTATGGTCTCAAGATGCACCCATTTTCCTACAAATTGTTTGTTTATCCTGTACGGAAGGAGGTGTGCTCCAACTTCATCTGCCAAGAAAGCCCTCTTCTATCAAGCTATGGGTTTCCTTGCACTGTCCTTTCTCAAGGCCCCAAGAGAGCAACTGTCCCTTTCTTTGCCTGCCCCCCATCCTCATGCGGTTCAGTGGTAGGATCTCCTAAGAGAGCGCTCCTCTGCCAGGGAGCTGCTGGTATTTTTCCAGGCTGTATGTAAGATACCAGTTCTTGAATGTCCTGTTTTCTTTCCCAATCTCCCAGAGTTAGGCTAACTGCTAATTATCTTGGCTTCTTGTGTATTTGCTATGTATTTTGACTTTATCCCAAGACCCACTCTGTGGAGAAAGTGCCTCCCCATGTGCAGGGTGTGGTCAACAGCACGAGGACATTGAAAAATACATTCACATCATTCAGTAAACAAAAATAACCAAACAAACACAAATGAATATTTTATTTTGCTTGCTTTTTCCTTTTTTCCTCTGTTCCCTTTCAATTTCTTTTCTCCCCTTTTCTTATGTTCTTCCCCCACTTCCCCTCTCCCTCTGTCCCTCCTTCCCTTCCTTATTTCCTTTTTCTTCCTCAGAGCCACCTACGATAATTCTGTTTTGACCAGTTTCCAAGTTCTATATGGCTTTAGTTTATTTTTTCACAGAAACAAATGTCAAAGGCCTCATTTTTGCTCCTGAGTTATGTGGCTTTTGGTAAAATTGAATTTGTGTTTCAATTTTCTGTATTTACTATTAAAGTTTGTCATGGTCCTGTTTTTAGTGACCTTGAGGTGTCTAGTAACTGAATTTGTTGCAATATTCCTTTCAATACCAAACAGCAGTGTGTTTTTCTTTCTTTTTTTTTTTTTTTTGGTCCAAAAATAGACAACAAAAAAAGTACTTATATAGAAATTAACAGTTTGTTCACACCAAATCTTCTGTACTGCATTGGTGTTTTGGAGAATTCAAGGGAAATTATTCAAGGTTTCTTTCTACTCAGATCTAACATGAGTTTTTTAAAACTGCCTTTAAGCTTTTAGTAAATTTTCTATAGACAGTGTCCAAAGAACATACTTTTAAAAGCTCTACGTGGATGTATGCTTTTGATTGGATTGTATAAATTAAATCGAGAAACTCTTTTTTAGGGTAGAAGTATCATTAAAAATATTACATTGCCTTCAGAGGCTAATTTTTTTTAATATTTGCAAGCAAAAATTAAATTGTAAGCACATCTTTACCCTAATTTCCATACTCTTCACCGAGAATATACTATTTAGTTATTTCTTTTGCAAATCAGAGATGGGGAGTCAAATTTTAAATTTTTTCTTTAAAATTTAAATCATAATGATAAAAAAATCAAAAAGAAATGTACAAAACCACTTTCTCCCAAAAGCACTGCAAAAAATTACTCCTTGCAACATTGGACTACAAGAAACATTTGCATTTAGTAAGCTTCATTATTTATAGATGTAGAACTGCAACCTCTCATCCCCATCTAGTAGTTTATTTTAAATGTATAAGATTTACAAAACAAAAGTAAGAGAAACATGTGTTGAGCAATGAATAAATACTGCTAGTGAGCTTCTGTATTCTTTTAGTCTTACATTATTTTCATCATTTTTGACATAAAGATGTGTTTCACAAGAAGGGAAAACACAATTTGAAATAACTAGTTAAGCTGTGAATGAAAAACTGGTTAAAAAAAAAAAAAAGGAGGGAAATGGTTTCAATTTCCATTATACTTAAGGTCGCATGCAGGTCGTGTTTAACACAGATTCCATTTTTGTATATTTTAATAAAATACGTATAAGAACTTTAAGTAACAGCCGTGGAAAGAATTTGATCTAAAGGAGCAAAACTAAGTGTCATTTTAACATTAACCTTGCAGTGATGAATAAGCAAACAAGAGAAAAATTGAATGCTTTTTCTGAATTAGAAGGTAGAAATATTTGCATCTTAGCTACTGACATGAAAAAAGATTTGATAGTGGTGGCCTTGTAATAAGATGTCTTGAGTTTGGCATTATAACAGGAATAGTAAATTAAATATAATTTCATGTATTTTATTTAGAAACTCTTAGCATGTATGAGGAGAAAGAGTTAAGTGTCAGCTTGTCTTGTCCTTGGAATGTTTTGAAAATAGTGTGTCAGGAATTGAAATTGTTCTGATCACTACCCATATATTCCCTGTTTACTTTGCATACTTTCCCAGAGAGATGGCATCTACTCTATAACTTTGCTGTCATTCTTGGAAGAGGAGGCTGGTTTGGATCTTACTTCTAGCTTGATCTCCTGTCCTTGTCCTTTTTAAAGATACGTATTGCATCTCTTTCTACAATAGCTTATCATGCCAGGAAGAGGATATTTGCAACTTCAGGCACAATCTCAGGATTCAAAGCTAAAGTCATTCAACATTTCACTGAGACGTACCGTTATGAATCAGCTTTCTTTCTCATGGGTGGTATTCTGCTTATTTCTCTAGTCCACATGGCTGTTTTCTTTTCCATTGTATGAAAGGTAAAAAAATTTAAAAGAAGTTTTGAGGGAACAGCACAATGTCTACTGCCCAGCTGCTTGAGTCCATATGTAATAATTGGCCTGGATATAAAGATAGGCCATTATGAGACTTGTTAAAGTTTGTGTCAGTTCCCTGCAACAATCACTAAAGGCCTAATTCAGACCAGCTTTCCTCCACAAAATTAAATAAAAGAGGTACTGGATACACCATGCATCAGAGGGCTTAGTCAATTGTCTTTGGACAGCAGTGACCTTTGTATCCCCTCTATTAATGAGTGGGAAAAATTTAACTGCGCTGCACGCACCCTTGTATTTTCCAGCCATTATTTAAAACATGTCAGAAGCAGTTCAGTAGCCCTTCAGTCTTTTTTAACCTTACCACCAGTTACTCAGTCAAGAATTTTAAGCCCCACCTTTCTTTCTCTCTCTCTCTTTCTTTCTCTCTCCCTTTTTCTTTTTCCTTCTCTCTCTTTCTTTCTCTCTTTCTTTATTTTTCTTTCTTTTTTTCTTTCTTTCTCCTTCCCTCCTTCTTTCTTTTTTCTTTCTCTCTCCTTCCTTCCCCGCCTCCTCTTCCTTCCTTATCTCCTCCCTTCCTTCCTTCCCTATTTCCTCCCTTTCTTCCTCCCTCCCACCTTTCCTTCCTTCTCTCCTTGTCTTCCTTTTTTAATTAAACTGAGAGCTACTTGAATTTTTTGTGTTGCATAATTCTGTGGGAGTCTTGGAATTGTGCACCACTGAAGTTCTGTAAAATAACGGTTGTGATTGTCAACTAGAAAGTGAATATATATACTGATTCTTGCCATGGAGGTCACACTGTGTCTAGTTTTTTGTGATTTAATTGCATACTGAATGTAGGTTTGGATCTGTTAGAAAAAAGACAGATGCAGACTTGATGAGGTAATCTTTTACCCTCCACATCATATTTCACTTAAGTGGTAGTCAACATGCAGCCCTAATTGGCAGTCAAATCAGAACTCTGTTGACTGTAGCTAAATGCATAGAGCCTAATTGTATAATTCACATAACTTCATGCAAAATTCAAGGTATGAATGCACTTCCTAAGGATGAAATTGTTCAGAATAAATCAATGACTTTTTTTAAATCTTGAAAAGTTCATTTATTTGTAGGTCTGTGACTTCATGGGTCACTTAATTATTACATTTCAGAGTTAATTAGGGTAATGGACATATAAATACTATAATTGATATGGAACCCATTATTTTAATGTTTAATAAATGTGGAGGCTTTTTAGTCTTTTTCAAGGTTACAAATAATTTTTAAAGATATGTTTGCATTAATTCCAGCTTTTCTTTTTATCTTTCCATTATTTTTTAAACTCATTTATATTAAGGGACATTTAATATATATTTTTAATATATTTATTTTTGAAATTCTAATGGAGAGGAGTATTTAATAAATATTTAAGACAAGAATGCTGGGGTACACCTGTAATCCTAACTACTCAGGAGATTGCACAAAGAAGACTGCAAGTTCTAGGCCAGTCTGGACAAATTAGTGAGATCCTGTCTCAAAAGAGAAAAAAAAGGGGATAGGGATACAGCTCAGGACTAGAGCACCCCTAGGTTCAATCCCCAATGCTCTCAGTAAAAAAAAAAAAATAATAACAACATTTAAGTTCTAAACCTGGTCTTCACAGGTTAGAGACAGTGTTCAGAGAATTGTTGAATATTATCTACAAATGGTCCTCAATTTACATTGTTTGACCTGTGATTTTTCAGTTTTATGTTGGTGCAAAAGTGCTACATGTTCAGTATAAAACGTACTTGGCGTTTTGGAATTTGGTTTTTCCCAGGCTGGTGATGTGTGGTATGGTAATGGTTTTCACAGTCATGGGCCATAGCTCCCAGTAAGCCATGTGATTAGGGTGAACGCACTTTACCAGTGGTGGTGAATCTACGGCACGCATGCCGCAGGGGGCTGCTTGTTATCATAAAAAGCTCTAAAAGCTTCCCCACCATTGCCCTAGACTCTATAATGAAGTACACTGCTAAACTATGATGTTTGGTAGCTTAGGTGTACTAAATACATTTTCAACCTATTATATTTTCAACATATGATGGGCTTATCAGGAATTAACCCCATCTTTAGTCCAGAAACCTCTATTATTGAATTTTTACTTGAAGGAAGTCTCTCCTTTATACTACCCTTATTAGATACGTGACCTCCCAATATATGGAATTTTGCTCCTTTCCTTATATGAGATTTTTCAGAAGTCTGATATACTTGTCATCATCTCTGAAAGTTTTAAATTTTTTTTCATATTAAGTCAATGTCTGACTCTCCAGCTTTCCTCCACTGGTATAGTTCTGCCATTGAGACTCTCAGAAACTAAGTCTAATATTGTTCAAATGACAGTTACTCACTTACAGTCAGATGTCATGTTTTTTCTATCTTTGGTTCTTCAAACTAAATAAGCCCAGTCTCTTTAGCTTAGAAGATGTACCTTAAGAACTTGCCAGTTCTGGCTGCTGTTCCTTGGAAATATTCCAGTTCTGCTTAGAGGGTTCCAAAAACAGAATAACGTCTTCCAAGTGTAATATGAATAAGATAACATATATTGAGTATTTAATATTCATTGTAGGCCTATTTCAGTTCAACTAGATGAAACTATTTCATCTTAGTTATCACATCAATTTAATACATAATTGGCCAATATGAATAACAATAAATAAAACAATTTGAGGTATTTTACCTCTAACTTAATGACAATACTGATATAAATCCAGGACATATTTATATGTGGAAGTTTTGAACTCTACTTTCTACCCATTGAGATATTTAGACTCTTGATTCTGTCACACAGCTTGCAGTCCTTTCTTCCAACTTCATATTATTTATAAATTTGATGAAAGTTTCTCTTGAATTTTAATCTTCCATTATTCATTTTTATTTGAGTTTGGATAGCTGAATGTGCTGTGTGAAACACTCCAAACAAATAAATACTGATAAACTATTTCCCTTAGTTCATTCTCCAAATTACTAATAGAGAATTTAAATCATATTCATAAAAATTCTCATAAAACAGAGATTGAGGTGGTATCAACAGCAAGTATTATAGATGTTGTAAAAATTACCAACAGGAAAAGAAAGGGACATGTTTTTCCAATGCCTTTGAAATATATTTTCTCATGTAATGTTCATAAAAATTTTTGAAAGAGTTTTTGTTAATCCCATTTTACAGTTGTGAAAAATAAGGTCTAGAGAATACGATAACATCAGAAATTGCAATTGTTATAGAATAGTATATCTAGAATTAAACAAACATTCTCCAACTACAAGCTCAAGCATTACCTACTACACCACTGATTTATCAATGAGTGTTTTAACAATAAACAAAGACTTCAATAAGTTAAAATAAGGAAAAGAACAATCAAGATTAAAAACTGTAAAACCGAATGAAGCATAATGTGCATTCTAGCAATGGAAAAATACTTGGATATAAAGAGAGAGTTTTACTTTCATTTGGAATAAGATACCTACATACAGGAATCTTTTGTTCTACTTCTTGGATGTTGGGCCTCAAAGAACTAAGTTAGAAATTGTTGATATTTATTAAATGATTAAAATTTTTGGATACTCAACGCTGGTGGCAGGTCACTATAGATCTCCCAGTTGACCCCACAGAAATTACTTCTTCTACTACTTCTATATATACATTACTGTATGCAGTTTTTTAGGGGGAGGAGATGATTTATTGATTTTCTTCATATATGTCTTTTGTTTTGTGCTTTTCTTTAGGAAAAGCATAAAGGATAAAAAAGGGATCACTTGATCACATTCTAGTGATAGGAGACAGAGATGAGGGAAGACTGGTAAATTAAATACAATCTGATGCCCATTACGATATATAGATAGATAGATAGATAGATAGATAGATAGATAGATTTGACATTTTAAGAAAAGGCCAAATTCGGTTAGAAGTGAAATTGTTTTGAAAGATAATCTAAGAGTCTTAGAGAAAAAGGAATTGAGCAATGTAGTGATAGTGATCAAAAGGTTAGAACACCATGGTGAATGAGCTTGTTGGATTTAGAAAGCTATTTGTAAGGTGGTATTGCTTGAGTAGGAATTATAAAGGGAAGGACAGGGAGGGGTAAAAAGAGTATGGACAGCCAAGCACTGGTCAGACCTCAGAAGGCCTTGAAGGCCTTGCCTAAGAATTTAGATTTTGTCTGTTGTTGTTTGATGCAAGAAGAGAAGGGAAGCCATTTGTATTATTTTATTCATAAGATTTATTACCATTGTATTAATGTTGGATATTGAGAGTGAGCGACTAGAAAAGGCAAGACCAGCTAAGAATTTATTCCGGCTAGACTCAATGGCTTGTCAGAAATGAGGTCTAGTTTCAGTAGTGGGGCTTATCACATGGGTGCACATGTACAATCAGGAGCTGCAATAGAACTTCTTGTAGATTCAGAGGCAACAGTTCTTGCAGATTCACTGAAATGCTTCGTAATAATGTAAGTCAATATTTCTGAAATCTCTTGTTAAAAATATACCTTGATATGTCTATTTTTATCTCCAGAGGTTTTAACACTTTCTACTATCTTTGTCCTTTCTAATCTGCTTTTTCTATTCTTATAACATAGGCCTCCTACAACTTTAGTTTAATAGTGGCCCATTGTGTCCTCCTGGAGTTTATTTCTACATTGATATTATTTTATCTTTGGTTCTACTCTGATTCTCTCATATTCAACAATATAGTGGCAACCTGGATGATCCAGTTTGAACATAGCTTTCCACATTAGAGGCCCTTGTATATTTTTGCTTGTTTGTTTTTTCTCTGAGGTTCTATACTATCTCTTATACCAATCAGTTATAGCTAGAAATAGATTCATATATATTACTACATAAACTAGGCCTTATAAGAACAGTTTTCCTTATACAAAGAGACAGAAATGATAAATATAATTATCTCCTGTAGATATAATATACTCAGACTAAGAGGGTAATGGCAGCATGCAGGAAGTGGCAATGGCAATGTAGTAGGTAATATTTAGAAGACAAATCTGTAAATCTTTGTGTTTACTTATATTTTATGATAAGAAGACAAAAGAAGAATTAACAAGGGTTCTAATGATCCTGAAGAATCAAGAGAGATCGTTTTTATGAATGAGCAGAGGAAATATCATGGATAGAATTTGGATACCATAAAACTTAAGTTACCAGTGAGTCATCCCAAAAGATGAATGAAGCTAAAGTTCTTCCATGACACTAGGTCTAAAGAGTGAGATTTGCATTCATATCAAGAAGCAAGAGATAGTTTCTTTTTTATTTTAATGTAAAACAAGTAGATATTAATAAAGAAATTATAAAAACAGTTCTATGAAAAAATAATTTTTCATAAGAAAAGTAAGTAGAGAATAACAGTGGTAAATACACTGCGCATCATGATCTTTTCTTAAACTAGGAATGTGAATGATAGTGTCAGTGGAGAAGAGGAACAGCTGAACAACCCTAAGGGTATAAAGGCATGCAGAAAAGGAATACAATGCAAGACCTGAAGATGAAGTGTCCCGGGCATTGAAAACCTCATTAGCAATAAGAAGAGAACCTAATGCCAGATGAACCTAAGAGAGTATGAAGAACATTGCTCATTGCTGTCAAAGAAGCAGAAAGTCAGGTAAGATAACTTAAAAGTGTCTCATTTACTTAGCAATTAGATGTCCTTGATGGTGTTAGAAGGAACCTCTTTGGAAATGTGTCCTGATCAGAGTAAAATTGTTGGTTGATGAATAGATAGAAAGTGAATTTGTGAGAATGTAAATGTGGACATTCTTGAGATTCTGAACCTTGAAGGGACAATAATGAAATTGGCATATGTCACACACACACACACACACACACACACACACACACATACCCGGCCATGGCACTGAGGACTGAACCCAGGGCCTTCACACTGAGCTGTATCTTAGCCCTTTCTAATCGAACATATTATTACTTAAATGTTGGCTACCTAGAGATTCTGGGTAAGGAAAGGAAGAGGACAGAAGTGCAATAAGCAAACAATATGTCACCGGTTTTTCTTTGGGTGAGAGGAATTTGGACTAGTTTACATGCTGAGAGGAGAGGTACAGATATTCACAATTCAAGTGGTCACAAAAGAAGAAAATGTGGGGACTAGAAATGTTTAGGAGGAAGAGTAGGCCGTAACACAGGGAAAGAAGGAAGCCAATGTAAGGGCGTATCATCAGGTTGGCCAAGCTATGGAATAATTCCTCTATTTTTCGCAAGAGTTTGAGAAACAACACAAGTGCATTTCATTACTTTCTATGAGCCTTTCTTTGACCATTGGCTGGATACCCAGTGGTTAACATTGTGCTTTATGCAGGTTAGTTTTTTGAAATCTTATGCTGGGCGTGTAAGGGGGACAAATATGTAACTACAACATCTCTCATGATGGAGTCCACAGAAACATTTCAGTGCAGGAGATAACATGTGCTCCAGACCCAAAAGGATGTGCTGGTTTGATCCAATGTGGAGCTAGTCATTGTAGCCAAGGTGGGGGGAAAAGATGGATGCAGTCATACCATAAGCAATGATGTCCTGCAATATAGGCACATGAAAAAGAAAGGAAGCTAATGGAGTAAGGTGTTAAAGTCATTGAAGACACTTGTCATGCTGCCCAAATCTATCTTATTAATACAAATAATATAAGAAATAATACATTTCTTGATGAGGGAAAAATAAATATTTTCTAATACTTTGTTGGACATTACTAACCCTACCTAAAAGGAAATGGTTGAACTCAGTTTGACTTACTCCTCTGGAGGTGCCTGATTATTATTAATGACCTCTTTATATTCTTAATATATAAAAACTATTTGCTTAGAAACTATATCACATTATTTTTCCACAGAACATAGTATGTGCTAAGGATAGTTGTCCATAGTTGCAAGAAGTCTCCATTTTGCTCTTGTTTTGAAAAATAGGATATCTGTCTTTCTACATTGTTTTTTAATATAGTTCCCATTCCCTATGATTATTCAGAAATTCTCTGTGGTAGTTCTGAGAGAATTGTTTGCTAACTCTAAGTCTCCTGGAAGTTTTCCTGAATCTAAACATAAACTCATTTTAAAATCATTAGGTGTTTCCTATCTGTTTTTCTAAATACTGTGGGGTTCAGTGGTCTCTTTGGACTATTTGGGCACTATATATTACAGAATAAATGACAGCTACACTAAACAGCATATCATCTTCTAAATTTGGAACCTAAATTACTTTTGTCTTTTTTGTTCTTATGAACAAAACTGAGTTTTCTTGGATTGAAATACTAAACTGGAACCCTTATATGCTGCTGTAATTAACTTATTGGTCATAAATATTAGCACGCATTTCTTAGTAGAAATATAATTGATAATGTGAATAGAGAATACTAAAGGCAGTGATTTTAGTCTTATCAGAAAACTTCTTTGGTTCTTATAACACTCCTTAATATGTAACTAAAAGCTAAATTTCAAAACAACCATCTTGCAATGGCCACTCTACTAAGCTAAACCAGCCTGGTTGTCTGATATCTTTTCTTCTGAGACAACAAATAAGTGCAGATTATTTTCTAAGATCATTTGTCATTAAAGGGTGGATTCATCTCAGCCTATTACTACAGAAGAATAGAAGCAATGTAATTGAAATGAAGGGAAGGAGGAGTGGGTTACAACAAAATACTGTGTGTATTGTGATCCAGTTGGCATCGTCCTACAGTACTTATGATGGGCATTGAAATGTGTCCATCTATTCATTCTTTCAGAGGAGATATGGCCATTTTATGATCACTAGATTGCTGAGAAGCAGGTTTTAAAAAGCACATCTTGTCTCACAGAACTGCAAATTAGAATAAGTTTGTAAATGGTGTCTGAACTTTGAATTCATATTCCCGAGCAGACTCAGCAGTCAGCATGTTTTCTAATACAAGCATTTAGGTCCTAGCCCGTTTAGATTTACTACTCATCCCATTGTTGGCTGAAAAGACTGAGAGAATTGATAAAGCTATTTTATTAGCAGGGCTACCTATTGAGTGCTCTTCCAAAGCCTCCTTTTATCACACTTTAAAAATCATTCTCTAATTTAACAACAATATTAAGAGAGCTCTTTTATTCTGTCCAATTACATGAAAGCATACTCATTTTTTAAGGGGTTAATCTTTAGGGATGAAACAGATTATCTGCTTTTGAACCAATTTAAGAAGAATCTCCAGAAACAAAGCCAGGACAAATAATTATTGGCAGTTCACAGAAGGCATTCTGTGCCCACCGCTCTGCTGGATTCCGTTAAAGTCAGCTTGCTTGTCTTAATGGAAAACACCTGTGGTCCGGAATGTAAGAAGACAAATCAAACTAACTGTGCTTTGAGACACTCAAACTAAATTATGGAAATAAAAATCTCCTCTTCTCAGCATCACCAATGTCCCTCTTTCCCTTGAAACAGATATTAAAGAGAAGCTGTTTTGAAAGTATTTATTTCCCTGAAGCATTTCAGAACTCTCCACTTTGTCAAAGAACACGTCAGCCAGAAGATGAGGCTCCCAGACTCCATTATTTCAGGGGTCCATTAAATAATTCTAAAAGAGCGAGCTTGTAAAAAACAAATGCAAATTCTTTTCATCTCAAACTTGGGGAATTACTGGTATATTACAGAAGCAATGAAGCTATTTTCTCTTGTACTTACACCAGGTGAGGGGTATCATATAATATGACTTATTTTTTTCAAAAAAGGGACAATTCTGGATAAGTGCTGAAAAGGATTGGAGAAGATAAATAGCTAGAGAAGAGTTATAATGTGATCCGAGGGAAAAGTGATGATGCCCGAAAGATAACTTATAATAAAAATGATCAAAATCATATATATCTGCATTAATGGGTGGTCATAGGAAACTCTAAGAGTAAAATGAAGATATTTGAAAAAGCACATAAAGAACTATGAGGAAAGAAAGGTTGACATGTTAGGGCAGAAGTGTTATCATCAGTCAGAAGGTAGAGCTCCTCTCTTGGGTTCATTTTTCCTGAAAGTGGAAGAGCCCTTAAATTGGACATTGTAGAATAAAATTTATTCAGAACAGGAACATTTTTCTGAGGCTGTTAAATTTGCAGGTTACTAGAAAGGAATGATTGACAACATAATTAGATTATTTCTCTGGATAAGAATGAGGAGAAAGTAAAGAGAAGCGAACATCATAAGTGAAGCCTGATTTATAAACTCTCATGCCCATGGAGAAAAGTGCAGAAGGCAGAGTGGATGTTGTATAAATGAAGTAATCTAGGTGTTTGAAAAAGCTTTTCTTCCAGTTTTATCTCTTGGATCCCAGGATCCTACTCTTCTGTCTCTCCTCTTCTTTTGACACGGATTTTGAAAAGGATATAGGAACCTAACTCTACAAAATGTAAAATACCAGATGATCAATAGTCGCATGGTCTCATTGTTCACAAAAACCAATTGGGATATTAGGGTGTTATGGTAAATTCAAGAGCACATGCTTGGTCTAACAGAAAGAATCCAGATAAGTATCACCACTAGGTATGTAGCCCAAAGTTGCCCTATCTTCCAACTTTGTAAGAGAAAGTGGAAATCCAGATTTAATGAGGGATCTGATAGTTTTTAAATGTTATAAATTTATTTCTTGGTTTATTGTTACAGTTTAATGCAGATTAATTTTCAACTGTCACCGTATGTATTCATTTCTTGTTTATTTATTTATAACACTAAGTAGCTCAATGCAGACCAAGCTAAACAACACCTCTGGGAAACACATAATTTCTATTGATCATTGTTTTGACATGACTACATTATAGAGAGTGGGGAAAACTACAAAAGGGAAAATTTGGAAATAAAGAAGGCCCACATGATATGCCTTTCAAAAACTTGGTAATTATTCACTTGAAAACCTTCTAGAAAGCTCTGCATTATAAAGATTTGCTCCTTAGGTAATACAAAGAAGTACATTGTTTGGAGTAAGGGCAATGCCTAATTCCCCCCACCCTTTCCTTAATATGTTCAGCTTAAACTTGCTTAAATACCATTGGAGATCTAATGTGCTTTTACCTTGAAGTAATGCAATTGAGACAAGATGAAAAAGGTAAATCCCTGGAACTCCTGTCCCTGATCTTTAAAGGACAGTAGCAACCACCGTTCTATAGATTTCCTAACTCTAAGGAGAACTAGTCTGATGGTCCACATAAAGACACTGTGGTTCTCTTAGATTTCTCACTTTCTAGATTCTATCTGGGGAAATAAAAACAACACAGGTAGCCTTACTGTCAAGGTGAATGTGTGGGGCCTACTGTTGTTGTGTGTATGCAAACCTTGTTCCTGTGAGTCATTGCATAGCATGGATTAACACAGTTTCCTAAACTGTTCTCAATGACACCACAAAGAACTGGCTTATACATATGTCCTACAAAACACATTTTAGTATTTATGATTGATACCCAGAAGTAGTGAGCCTGGATCAAAGATTATGTACATCTAAACTTTACCACATTAGTGATATTATGCACATATAAACTTTATAGCATTAGTGACATTTTCATTTATAATGGCTAAGAGTAGATATTATCCATACATGAAATATTTGCCAAACTAATGCATTAAAATGGTATTTCACTTTTTTGTTGAGCTTGAGCAACATTTTCCACATGAGACTGCTAATTATAGACATTGTATAAGAATTATGTGAATAGTCTAGTGAGAACTACAAACCAGTGAATCCTTATTTAACTTTTGTGGTAAGATAACTAACTTGCAAAATGTAAACATTTAGCAGATTTTTAAAGCATTTATATTGAATTTATTAATAATTGTGCATTATTGTTATGTTTAGATGGAGAGGCAACTTCTAGATACATTAAAATGCATATTCTCTGAAGATTACATAAGCCAAATAAAACAGCAATGGTAGTAACTGATACTCATTTTCCATAACACCAAAAGAAGATGATTAGTACTTATTTTAAATTTCTGTAAAACATTTAATATATTTTCAGTGTACTAAATGTATATTAAAGTCTAAGTAAGGTAATAGATATTAAATGATGTGTTCTCCTTTAAAACCATCTTAGTAGGTCAAATTAACAGAACTTGAAAAGATTGTAAAAGCAAACTAAACTTTTATAAAAATAGACCAAATTTAATTAACCATTAAATTTTTAAAAAATTACCTCATTTTCAAAGAATCCTTTTAATACACCAAAGGTACCAATGTTGTTATTGTTGTGCCCCAAGTGTACTTTTGTGCAAAGTTTTTCATGCTGCTGATGAACTCTTATTGAGTCCATACAGGCATGGAAAAAATAAGGAGATATTTATGAGCTGACTCCAGAAGTCAGTTACTTCTGATTTCTTCAAATAATTTCGTATCATATTTGAGAAATTATTTTGAAAAGAACTCTGCTTTTCTGATAGAGAGGGATGGAGAAGTACAGGCTTCGCTTCAGAGAGACCATTTGCAGCCTACCCTACTCTTCTTAGCATCATAATCCATATGTGAAAATTCTGATGCAGAGTTACCTGTATCGTTTCCAAGACTGTCATGTCTATATTCTGCTTTTTCTGAATGTCTTTGATATAGAGTACGAACTGTTCTTGCACTGCAAGATTTACTTTGTTTATTGGTACTTTCTCTCCTTGTTGGAGAGTTTTGAGTTCTAGAATAGCACTTCTACGCAAAACAAAGTTTTAAAGCAGTTTATAAATCTCTGAGAATGTGCAAGACATAATGATCAATTTTCAAATTTTATGAATCGAAACATTAAGGTTTTGCATTTATTCATATCTACAAGTATCATTTTCAACACTTTTCAATAGCTAGAATCTTTGTCCCTTGAGGGTTGTAACACAAAACAGTGGCAAAGGGTGCTTTGTCCTGTCCTGGTGAATATTGAAAGAAAGCCATTCTTTTACATAAGGTCACTGAAATTAGCTAGCTACAGCTGCAGTGACTCAAACCTGGGAAAGAGGACAACTCTACGTTTAATGTTTCTGAACTGAGATTAAATGTAATCTCTGTGGGTTACACTTTAAAGCCCAAATCAAGGGGAGAGAGGATAAGTATGGGTGTAAATAATCATGTACTTGAGTTTAAAAAATCAGTTTCAAAGTGCATAAAGACAGTTAGAAATTGACATAAAAATTGAGTGGGCTATAAAACAATAAAATGAATCAAACAATTATTTAGTTATTGGAATATCAAGGTCAATGGTAGAATACAAAATCCCATTGTTTTCTTCACTGATCAGATTGAATCATCTTAATTATTTCATGTTGTCATTGGTGACACCAGGAAACCCCAGACTAGCAACTTCCTGGACAGCCAGTCTATGAGAGGTGTTAAAAACCATTCTTTGGAAATAATCAGAAATGTGGTTCTAGTTAAGTCTGGTTTGTACCAGCAAATGCCAACATAACTGTCAAAAGGGAAAATGATCCCGCTCCAGAGCATGTAAGAAATCCCTTATTCTGAATTTGAACATGTGACAGAAAAGAAAATGTTATGTATAACCTTCCATTGCTTTCTAAGACTGATAAGTTGTACTAAATGTATGGTCTTTTGTTTGGTGGGCATTCACACAGAAAATTGTCATCTTTATCCTAATGGTCTCTGGCACTCTTAAAAACAGCAGTGTGAAAGGGTACAGGGTATTGGAAATTGAAGCAAACTCCGTTACTTTCAATAAAAAAGGGAGAGACTTGGGAGACAGGAGTGGGAATGAAAAATCAGAAGAATAGGAAAAAACAGGCAAGGGCCAAGAAACCTGAAGAAAAGAGGGAGAGAGAGGAGAAATAGTAACAAAAAGGTGAAGCGAAAGCTGATCTAACTGCGATTTTGGAAAGGAAATTCTATGGTGTGTTCAATTTGTACTGTCATTCACTGCAACAGTACATCTTTGAGAAATTCAACACTATCCTTTTGGTGAATACAGGTACTGTCAGGAAGACCCTAAGAAGGAGGATAAAAAGACAATTGTCATATATTTTATTTCCAATATCAAGCAAAAACTACAAATTATAGTAATTGATAAGTTTCTCCCTGTCTCACTAAATCAGTTTTATCAATAGCCTCGGAAGGAAAAATTAGATGACCAGTCATGCAACCTGTACTCATAGTCACAGCATTGAATGTTGGTAAACTAGTGCACTTTGAAAAGAAGGCCCTCCCAAAAGTAGAAAGGTTTAAAATCATGATGGGTGAAGGAGTAATGAAACACACCAGCTCTGAGAGTAAGAAATAAAGGTGCATATTTGGAGAAAGGATGGAGTCCACATAGGTTTGCATTATATTGTTAGACTAGGCTGGGACCAAAGGCGGTTAGCCATAGGAAAGTGAATCTGGATTTACTATGAGAAAGTACTTTTTAGCAACTATCTCTGTCCAGCCGTAATAGTTACTTTGCTAGGTCCCTGAGACCATTTACGCATATGTCCCTCGTTAGTCTAGTGGACCTATCTGGACGACATATCCTCTAGGCCTAGTAGACGTCAAATTCTACTTTTTGCTATTCTTTCATCTGGTAGTGAATTTGTTCAATTCAGAGAAAATAAATGATGTATTGTGTCACAGGATATAAAGGAAAAAATAGAATCTCACATTTCAGCCAGTTTATATTACCATTATTTAGGTAATCATAAATGTCTAGAGTTTAAGTTATCTCCTAAATATTTTGAAACTAGAGTTCACAATCAAATATGTGTTAAACATGATTTATCATTGGCTATCATAAATAAGAGGGACGGGTAAAAGATCTTATTGGAGATATAATTTCAAAGGATGGATGATCAAGTTTAGTTTTAGAAATATATGTGAAGGAGAAAACCAGGAGAGGAAAAGTAAGAGATAATGAAATATAAGAAAAAAAGTGGACAGGAAAGTAGAGAAAAAGGAGAAAACAGGCACAGAGAGAATATACAAGAACAGGCGGGATCAAGTGTGAGTGTGTGTGTGTTCTATTTCCCATTCCAGTGCCTTTCACCAGGATGGCTGGAAGAGCAGTGAGAAAAAAGATTTATATTTTAAACATGTATAGTTATGGAGAAAAGTCTATGACATGCCAAAATGTTGAAAAAAAGCAGCCCCTGAACTCTGACTAGAAGGATTATGAAATTCCAAAAATACACCAGACTGTGAGAATTACCACCTACATTTGCAATGTTTTACAAGTTAAAAATGTCACAGTGCATAAAAATAGTGTTTTCACCCCTCTGGACTGGTGGTTGGTGGTTTAACTTGAGAAACTGGAGTGTGGGGGTAGTTTGAGTAGTCTGAATATGCATTCACAGCCTGGAAATAAAATGAAAAATAGCTTTCTTCATCCTTTTCTGGTGTTCAGGAAACATATTTAGTTTTCTGTTTCCCTCAGTGTCTTTCTAGAGAGAAAAATTTGAGGGGGAACAGCTTTGTTTTCAGACATGCTTTTAATCAATCGCCTCAAATACAAAGTGATTGTGTCAGTTTTTGTTACGATGACACGAAGGTCTTTTTAATGTTTTTTGTTTTGTTTTTAAAACCAAGCTAGCTAGGAAAAGTAAAATAGAAAACGGTGTTAGAGAATTCCTTAAGAATAGACTGATTCCTAAAGATATGCTGTGAAACCTGAACAAGTTTGCTTTCAAGGGCTTAGTTGTTCTGTGTTCAGCACAGTGGCTCCCTGTTGAAAAGCTCCCAGCTTTGATCACGCACACAAACAAAAGCGGCTCTCTTCCAATCTCCTTGCGCTCTCTGTGCAGAGCTCTCTGGTTGTCTCTTGTGGATCTTCCACTTCACAGTCCTGGGGCATTAGTAACACCAAAGGTGTCCCAAACATATGGCTAACCACAAGGTTTCCGTGTGGGCTTTGGCTTCGAGTGTATCTGATGATTACACATTTCAAATAGGAACCCAGCTGGTGATTCCCTGAGCCTAGCAGGTCTCTATTTGGCTCCAAAGGATCTGGGAGTGGATTTCCCTGTTGGAGGATTACCCGTTTCTGTAATGGCTCAGCTTCTGTTGCTTTGACCCTTTGGTCACCTCTGCTTCCTGGGGATGGGGCTGCAAGGATAGCTCATTCAGATTGTTCAGGAGCTGCAGCAGCGCAGCTGGGCCAGGTGGGCCCGCAGGAGCAGGTGAAAAGGACCCATTAGCAGAAGCAGAAACATAGTTTTAAACAGGCTCATATGTTCAATTCACCACTGCAGGTTTTTACTTCCTCCTTGAACTTCTTCTTTTTTTTTTAAACTTGTGGTTTTCCTTTTAACCCTGATGTTGGTTCCTATAATCAAAAAATTATTGATAATGGAGAGTTGAAAGGCTCATTTTTATTTTGCCTTCTGTCAAAGGGAAAAGTTAAAAAACTCCGAAATCTTTAAAACATCTGGGTAGCCTAAATGTTTCCACATAGTGTAACTGAATAACAAGTTATCTTTCTTTATCCTTTTTTTTTCTCACTTTGTCTTTGAAGATACAGTTCTCTCTGCCAGGAGCATTTTTCTACTCTTTTGCTAAATTCCTTCCCAAATCTATCAAAACAGATGTCCTGAAGTTGACCATTGACCATGTCCCTTTAATTCTCACAGACCCACGTACTCTTGACATGCAGATCGTCTTGCAATTATAATTCATAGCTAAGTATGTAATAATTAAGCAGGAATTATCTAATGTCCATCTTCTGCAGTAGGCCGACTCTAATGGGCTGGGATGGTATTGATTTTGTTTCATGTGTATTAGTGGTTAGCAGATTTCCTGGCCTAGATTGGAGGCATTTAATAAATATTTGTTGAATGAACAAGGTGAATATGTGAATAAATGACCGAAGAACTCAGTAAACTTTTCCTTCCCTATCTAAATTACGATGTGGCATTTTAAAAGGGTCTTTCTTGGACAAGTCAATAAATCTCTCATACATAGAAGTAGTTTGATCCATCCGAAGGAGAGGCCAAGAGACATCAGGTCTGTTCTTTGAATTCCTTCTTTTCCACACACGTCAGACTCCCAGAACCCTTTTAGCTGCTCTTTGAGGCCTCTGAGTGAGCAGAAAGCACAGGAAACACAAGGATGCAGGTGGCAGGGTTCAACTTGCAGGTCTACCACAGACTGGAAAGGGAGCTGAGGTGGTTTGAAAGGTTGAACAACCGGGTTTGCCTTGGAAGAAGTTGGAACTGGTTAAAATGGACCTTTCTTAAGAAACAGTCTGCCCATTTTCAACAAAGGTCTCTTCTTTATGGGAACTGTCTGCAACACTGTTGGTGTAAACCTGCAGCTCCTACGATTGCTCCTGTCCTCTGAGTCAGTATTTCTTCTTTGTAAAGTCCCCACTAGGTGTCTGACTACTGAAAGGCCTGCCTGTTCTTAGGGTTTAGTGGAAGGACCTTGGACTCCGGAATCTGAATATGCAGAGTGGTGTCCCTGCTCAGTTGGTAAATTTCTCCGTTGCCCTACCTTCCCTTTTCTTATTTAACCCCCAACTCATCTCTTTTACATTTTTTTTGTGAGGGCAAGATAAAATGGTAAACAGTTTATAAGTCTCTTTCCAAATCTATGATCCTCTGTTCTTTTTCTTACAATTCACTTGAGAAATAAATATCCCCTTAAATATTACTGGATAGATGTGTTTCATGTCATCTACAATCTTCTACATACAAAATCTTAAGGCTGAGTCATTTATAAAACAACCAAAGCTACTGTTTACTAAGTACCTGCTGTGGCTAGGTGATCTAAATAAATCATTAAATTTAAGTAATTGTTTCTTTTGTAGACTTGGAGACTCAAAGGTTATATGGATTTATTTTGAGCCAAGTGCTGAGTAAAAATACCATACATCTTCTTAAATCTCCATCACTTTTTAAAAAGAGTCATTGATTTATCAAAAAATCAGATACATTAACAGATGTGTAGGGAAAACAATAAAAGAGATGTGAGTCTTTGGCCTTTCAAAAAGTTTTTAACTTTAGGCTAGTTTTTTAACTAGCACATATGAACAAAATTTGCATATAATTTCATGGGTTTTATGAATCGCCTTAAGCCAATTTATGGTTCTTTAGCTTAATAACCCCTGCAGTAAGGTATTATGAGCCCCATGACAAAAAAAAAATTCCTCTACAGTACACAGCTGGCCTAGGAAACTTAGGTAAGCTGAAAGCCAGCTCAATGTGGCTCACTCATATAGAGCAAATCAAGAGTTCTCAGCAGCAGCACTGGGGGAATTTGAAGGCCATCTCATTCTTGGTTGTTGGGTCTGCCCTGTGCATTATAGGAATGTACCAGCACTGTCCTTGTCCCTCTGCCCACTGGATGCCAGTAATTACTTCCACCCCAGGAATTTCTAGGGATGCTCTGTTTGAGACTACAAATGTCTCTACAGTTGCAATATCCCCTGGGGGAAAAATCTCCCCTGTCTGAAAACAGCTGAGCTGAGCTTAACAGGGTAGCAGGGCAGAATGCTTAGGCACAAGTGTTCCATCGTTGATTCTTGAGATTTCAGGATTTATGAATGTTTGGGTTTACTGAGTCTTTAAAGTTTGACTTGCCAGAGTGAGGTGTGGGCTTTGGAAGCTGCCACACTGATTAGTTTTGATTTTCTCCTCAGTGGCAGGCTAAGTAAAGATGGGAGAAGGGCTGGGAGCAACTCAGATCACATTTTACCACTTTGAGAAATATTTAAGAAATTTCTCCTTTAGAATGTAATGCCCCCTCTGCAAAGAAAGATTAAACCATATTTGCCCCTAATTGTGAGTTTCCTAATTAGACCTTCCCAAAGATATGTTGAACTTTTTAAAACACTAGATTTTGATTCAATCTACGAAGACGAATCGTTCTGAAATCTAGAGCCACAGTATGTCTGAGGTGGCCAGGAAGCAGAAGTTCCCTGATCTCACTGGATCTGCAATCTCGTGGAGTGTCTGATCTCAAGAAATGAGTGAAGGGGAGCTAAAGTGATCGGTTCTACCATCTCCCTCCTTGTTCCCCTGCAACTCCCCCAGTTTTGTATCTTTCTTTTTAGGGAGGAAGAAGAGAGAAACAAGAATATGTAGTTATGCCTGCTATGGTGGTGCATATCTGTAATCTCAGCATTCTGGAGGCTGAGGCAGGATTGCTCGAGTTCAAGGTCAGCCTGAACTACATAGTGAGAACATCTCAAAAAAGAAAGAAAGAAAAAGAAAGAAAGAAAGAAAGAAAGAAAGAAAGATGTAGTATGTGAATTAATCTCATTTACTACTCCGACACTCATTTATACTTGAAAATACTGCCCCTCACAAATCCTCTTAGGGTTTGGATCTTGAATGTCCCCCTAAATCCTCAAGTGTTCAGAGGTGGGGCTTTTGGAAGGCGAATGGATCCTGGGTGTGCTATGCTTATCTTTGGGTTAATCCAATGAGTTCAGAACTGAACATGCTGTTGGGGACGGAGGGTTGGTTGAAAAAGGTGAGCCACTGGTGCTGTGACCCTCTCTCTCCCAGATCCTCCCTTTACTCTGCTTCCTGGCCACCAGGATGTGAGCAGCTTCCCTCTGGCAGACCCTTCTACCCTGGGCCTTTTCTGCCTTGAATCCAACTGGCTATGAACTGAATCCTCTAAAAACCGTGAGTCAAAATAAACCTCTCCTCCTTTAAGTTGTGGGTATCAGATATTTCGTCCCAGCAACAAGGAAAAAGACTTAAATAAACACCAGAGAACTTTTCAAGCTTCCGTTAAATGTTAGTCTCAAGAGCTGAACTGAGATCTCACCATAGCTCCTGTTTTTCTTCTTGCTTTTTTCTCCTCTTCCTTTTTCCCCAGCCCTTCCACTCCTCATCCTCCTCTCTTTTTCCACATCTTCTTCTGCCTTCCCCTTTTATTCCTTGACTATTTTAAAGAAATATCCAACAAATAAAAATGAGCATATGTGTAAAATATAATAAATAAATCATGAAGTAATATACTACTCAACTTGGTAACTAAGGATTTTTTCAAGATAAATGAAACTACTTCTGTAGTCTTCCCTCTTCCTACAATCCTACTTCTTTCTAGAGATAATCAATATCTTAAATTTTCTGCTTATTATTGCCATACCTTTTGAAAATGTATGTACGTACATATATGAATGTATGAATATAGAATAAAAATAGTTATAAACCTTGGGCAGAATCCATTCAAACACATGAGCGGGATAGGTTGAATTACCACTGCCTTTGAATGAAATTCACTTAGTCCAAAAGAAAGCTCTCGTTTCCATGAAAATACCATTTTTAAAATGCTCACAAATAGGAATGACCAATATTATATTCCTAGGAGTCATTTATATTTTGGTACATAGCTAAAGGTCATTAAATTTTATGGCTCTAAAATATACTATCCTGTGCTTGCTCCATATTTATTAAATCATTTTCTCCATCTTTAGATAATTGAGTCATTTTCATTTTATGTACTACATATATGAACATTTGTGTATAAGTTTTTGTCTCAAGAAATATATACCAGATATACCAGATGCACTTTTAGTGTAATGAGTATAATCCCAGAAGTGGAATTGCTGAGTCATGGATTATAAGAATGTGTATCTGTACAACATGCTGCCAAAATGGTTTCCTAAAGGATTTTTCCAACTTATATTTTCACCAAGAATGTCAGAATCTACTTCAATGTCCATTATCTTCTACAGTTAGTAGTTCAGACATTTTGTCAACCTAAGAGGTATAAAGTTGCATCTCATTTTCTTATTAGTTTATATTTTTCTGATTACTAAAGAAGTTGAACATTTTCTCATACATTCATTTGCTATTTGAGTTTCCTTCTCTAAGATCAGTGGCCATACTTTTGGAAGTTTTAATAAACACTTCAATTATATTCCATTATATTTTCAATTATAGCATATTGTATATTTTACAAGTATCTTATCCCATTGTGTGAATTGTTTTCACTTTTTAAATAATGACCGTGTCTATTGCTTTCTACATGGCATCACAACTTCTCAGGAAGAGCAACACTTTTACTCAAACTTGTCTTATCTAATCCTTTTTTCTCTTTATCTTTAAAAATTATGAAATGCTTCTTGTAGTATTTCTTTTCTAAGCCTTCCTAACCTTTACTGGAGCCCATCTGTAATCTACAGTAAGTATAGAAGATTTTTCAGTTTGTAAGGAGTTGGAAATAAAGATGTGTCAGGAATATGCTCATTTCAGAGGAAGTGGAGTGTGTGTGTGTGTGTGTGTGTGTGTGTGCGCGCGCGTGTGTGTAGAAAAGCTAGAGATTCTGGTTTCTATAGCCAGATGGTAGCACCTGGCCAATTAAATTTTGGAGATAAGACCAGATGTATGGGGTAGAAATTGGTCTTGTTAAAAGAATGGGGCTCACAATAGGGAAGCTGTTGACCCCCAGTTTTATAATTTGATGCTTCTGAAACCATACCAACTGTATTTATCTTCCCCAAATCTATGTTTATCTCCCCACTGTGCGGGAATTCTAATAATTTAAAATTGATTAGAGTTAGAAACAAAATCCCCAAGTAACCAAAATCCCCAAGTAACCAGGCCTTTGCTTACTTACTTCTTACTGCCAAGTCTAAAGAAAGTCTATTTAAATTAATTTATCCTGAGGGATAGGAGCTTTACTAGGGGCTTAGAGAATTCCATTTACAAGAGGCTGGAGATTCAATGCACCTCATCCATGTGGGAAGGAGAGAAAGAACAGCATTTTACAATCTCAGACAGAAAACTTGGGCTGTAGTTACTGCTCACTGAAGGAGTGGAGGCACCTTTGTCACCCTTGAAACTTAAAAATCTTTCTGTTCTGTTCAGGTTTCCCTATTTTTCTTCTAGATACAGCCAAACTTCCTTTAATTGGAGATGAATCAAATGATCTTTATTGTCCCTTTCATTTGATAATGTTGTACATGTATGAGCAGTAGGCATGACCACCAGTTGAGTTAGGCAACATGATTGTTGCTCACAGCCATGCAGCAGAGTAGAACACATGAGGTTTTCGGGGAAAAATGGGAACTATAAGAAGTCAGTAAAAACTGGGGTCAAAACTAAGCTCCGCCAACCTCTAGCTGTGTTACTCGGAAAACTTGTTCTTTTGAAATTCTATTCCACAGTGTTTAAAATGGGTAAAATGATTTAATTTTCAGTGGTTATGTGAGAATAAGAAATATATGGTGACTGTTTAAACAGTTTATTACAGTAAAAGACACATTGCCGTGAATCTCTCTCAGAATATATCCACTCACTTTGAATGCTTATCCCATAGTTCTTGTCACTTTCAGAAGCTGTTCTGGAAGTCCTCTTTCATGTCTTTAAGAGTTGTGATAAAAAATATGGCTCATGCTGCTGCTAAGTGCCATCCAGTGGAAAGGCAGTCTAATAAAACATTATGATGTGTCCTCATTCACCTTACTTACTAAATCTGGCACTTTATGACTTCTAGCTCTTCCAAAAAGTCAAAATGACCATGAAAGAAAACATTTTTAAGGGACTAAGGACATTAAGACAGCTCCAACAGTACAATCATAGACACTCATGAAAAAGAACCTCCTGAATTGCTTCAGAAAGTGGCAAGAACAATGAGAAATAAGTGTTTGAAACAATAAGGAGTATTTTGAGAGGGATTAATAGAATGTATCTTTTACTATAATAAATTTTTAAAATTTAAACCTTCACTGTACAGCACTTTTAGATCATATCCAGTTATTGTATAAAGTATGACACCAAGTAGATCTTCAAAATGGTAATGTAAATTACTTATCACTGATACCCTTATTTTTAAATAGGTATTTTTAAGGTATTTTTTTCCTCATTGAATATGTCTAGTAACTGTCTACTCCCTTTTCCCTGATTACGGAAAGAAGCAATTTTGAAGTGAATTCCTAGACCCTCTTAAATCTAGAATGAGCTTATGTAGCTCTTTATAAAATAACGACTTTTTCTTTAACTAATCTCTGTGGGAAACATTACTATGATTGTGTGGTGAGGAAAAGAAGGATTTTTTATAGATTCTTTAGGTATACAGAAATGACTGATGGTTGTTTAATTGCCAAAGCTCAGAGAATTACCTAGTGTATAATGCAATCGATCATTTAAACTATGGAAAAATCATAGGTTTTAGAATCTGGCAGGACTAGATTTAAATCCTAGTGTCATCATTTTTTATTTGTTCATACTTCAATATTTTATTTCATTCAGATTCAGATTTTTCTTGTATGTATGGAATTAAAATATGGGTAATTAAAATATATTGAATATGAAATTCAGAGCACAAAACTTGGAAAAATGTAGGCTCCCATATAAAGTAGATATTAAAATAATAGTGATGCTAATTGGCTAAATGGCAGCATACTAGAATAAAGATAAGTAAAATACAATAATTTCCTTAAAGTAATTAAAGATAGCATTCCAGTCAAGATTTAATGCAAGTATAATTGGACATTTGCTAGGCTAAACCTATATATCTATGTAGAGACTTGTGAAATTCTAGAAGGAAGACTTAAGAACTGAGAAATTAAGTGTATGGTAATGAATAGAAAGCAGGAAAGATATTATTGACTGTAGAAATGCATTTTTAAAGAAAGTGAGAAAGCAAAAATTAGTGAAAGCAATAGTAAATCATTAATATTCATAGAAAATTCTGGAGTTTTAGCTCAACAATTTAGTATATGTAAAGACTATGTGGAAGATTCAAGAATCCATTACAGTGTTGTGGCAATCTCTTTGGGAAACTGTGATTTCTTTTTTTAAACATGTGGAACAGACTCAAATCTGAATTTTTCTTGAGAAAACCACCCAATGGTTTCTCATGACCATGGTTCTTCTGGTCACCTTTTAAAATTCAAAAACCTTGCATAAATATAGATTGGAAACAATGAGTCAAGGAGTCAAATTAGGGCATTATTAATATGTCACAAAGACAGAAAATCAGACTGTGCAAAATAAATGTTTTATAAGCTATCAAGGATATGAAAAAGAAGAAAGCTTGGTATATGTTGGATATGGAAAATTAGGAAGAATTCAGTTTTGAGATAAACTTATTTTTCTTGTGAAATCACCATTCTCAAAGAGGAACATTGATCCAAGCCATGCATCTACCTGACTGTGTATTCATCTGTCCATCCATTCATCCTCTCATTCATTTAGGGTCTTCTATCTTAACATTTACATCACTCGTTCCAATAAGAAAAAAAATGGTTAGAATAACAATAACCATTTATATTAGCGGGAGCTGAAATAAATGTCACATCATTAGAAGTAGCAGTATTTTTTTCTCTAGAGAGGAACCATGATCGTCCTATTGAATAATTTGCTATCTTCTAAACATACTAAAGGCAACTAGAAGTTGAATTCCTCATGGTTAATGGTTCTCTCCCATGTTATTGTTTCTTTTTAATGTAAGACTGCTCCTTTATATTTCTTCACCACTCATCCATTCTTCTCTAAAGGAGGGCTTAGTGAAGACTGCACCAATGTCCCCCAACACAACGATGCTCTCACTAGCATTTCACTTGTGTGAATCACTCCCTGTTGAAATGTGGGCATACCTGTAAATGGTAATACATCAAAATCATTGTTAATTTGTACTAAGTTTAATGAATTTATAAAATCCTTTTGTGTACACTATTTGTATAAAATAGCTTCTTGTGTATGGTGTGGTAAGGATCAACTGCAAAAATAATAAATGGGGTCTAGAAATGTTCTTTGTTAAGGAAGCAGTGGAAATCTGCAAGATTGCACCAGCCACTACAACAGAATATATTAAACATATTTTTAAGACACAAAGCATTCCAGTTAGAAGAGGGAAAATTGAAATAGTAGTACACCATTTTATAAAATCAAACCTAAAAATTCATCAGATAAGCAAAAGTGAGCACTTGGTAAATTGTCAGTGCAATTAAAAAAATAGGATGTGAAATGCTTACTTAAAGGTAGTGAGAATGTAGCCATTAAAACCTTAGTGGAAAGTTCTCTGTGGACACCTTTTAAAATTTAAATATGGGCCCGGGATTTAGCTCAGTGGTTCCGCTGCCTCCTGTGCAAGCACAAGGACCTGAGTTCGATCCCTGGTACCAAAATAAATAAATACATAAATAAATAAATAAATAAAATTTAAATATGAACATACCTATAAAACTGTGTACCTATTTTTAGGGATTGCTAAAATAAAAAACCCCACAAAATTACTAATATGGGATATTATATGTATAAAGATGTGAATACATTATTGCCTATTAGAAGCCCCCAAATTGAAAGCATCTTGAATGTTTATTGATAAGGCAAGGATTAAAAATTTACTGTTTATGTCCAAGAAGAAATATTAGTTAGCTATTAAAAGAATGAGTTAGATCTATATATATTGAACTGAAGGAACATCCATGATATATTAATCTATGAGAGAAGCAAGATGCAGGGTTCTTAATGGAGAATTTGATGATCTTTTTGATAAACTAAGTTTGGAAAGATACCTCCCTGACTTTTATACCTCTGATTATTTCAGAATGGTGAGCTTGAGAGAATTTACGTGTATTTTTTAAATTTTTTATGCAACTGTGTATTGTTAAATCTACTGAAATATAATAGAATATAACAAAGTGTAGCAGGGAAGATGAGCTCTGGTGAAGAAGGGAAAAGCTATTGATAACAGAGTTTAGCACAGACCATCCGGTACCCACTTTGTACATCAATTTGCTATATTTTGGGGGGCATTGGCAATGTTTTATGAAGTCAAGTGTTAGAAATACATTCCAGATCAATTTATGCAATATTTGTTTTTCTTTAGAATTAAAACTTAAAAAAACAAAAACAAAAACTGGATCGTTGCCGAGAGATTTGAAATTTTGAACAGAAATTCCAGGAAGCCAGAAGGCTCTGGGTAGAGTGTGAGTCACAGGGAAGGAATCCATCACCATCTGAACAAAGCTTTCCTCTAAAAGCCTAAACAAGGTGATAGGTCATGGGTGGTGGGTTACTGTATGTGTAATGACATAAGCAAATATTAATAGGACTGCTCTCCTCAGGATAATTGATGACTAGCTAGAAGGAATTAATTACACATTTTATATTCAGAAGCATAAGGGGTTGGTTTTACCCTCCCCTTTTATTCTCCTTTCACCACCCCTTTCCCATAGGTTCTTAGAGAAGGTTTGCTGGAAAATCAGGAAAATGAGAGACTTCCTAATGAGGATTTACCTTTACACTCACGAAAGAAAAGATAGTATGACCTGAGCAATTCTCAATTTTAGCATTAAATTTTATATTTGATTTAGCACCTAGAACAGAAAACTTTCTCAAAATCTGAATAATATAAATTTGACCACTTGGTCACAGCTTTTATATGTTTCACTTAACATATTTATATTTCCATTTATATGTATTTACCAATCACCATATTTAGGGAAAGACACTGGTAATGGAGTAAATAACAAAACACTGAAAATCCCAGCCATTGTGGAACTTGCTTGCTATCAAAGCAATTTTCACGTTGATTTCTCTGAATATATTATAGGACATCTACATTCAGATCAAAAGGAGTGATTAGAATTTTTGTCCTCTATTTATTATTTCCATCCAGCTGATATTTTAGATTTTATACCATATTGAGCACACCTTGTAATCTTGAATTTTCTCATATTCAATAATGCATTATACCCATTTTAACTCCCTAATAACTTTTTTCAAAAATTTTATGTGATAATGATTTAAGTATTTTCTTACTTTTCTGGTTGCTGAGATATTTTGTCTCAGCAACGAGAAAAGTGACTAAGACAATAATGATTCGTTCATTCTTTTATCCAGTCAAAAAATGAGTGCTTGCTAAGTCAAGCACTATGCTAGACATGAAGATGATAACTCTGAGTAAAAGCAACAGTGCATGGTGGGGGAATAGGAAAAGGAACTGGACATTAAATGCCATTCTAGAGAAGGAGCTTGTTCTGGGTGTGCATCCTGTCTGTGTGCGCAAGGCTCAGTGCTCAGAAGGGCCCAGACTAGTTTAATGCCCATTTATTGCTCCTTGGAAAGTCTTGATGGCTTTATCTTTGAGCTTCTGATTAGTATATGAAATGCATTGGAATGAGTGAGAATGACTGTATTCGTATAGGAGATGCACACTGCTGCCATTCCTTGCTGTCCCATTAGCATATAGTTTGTGACACTCCAGGAGTGCAGAATCCCATCTAGTCCATTAAGCATGAAAGTTCAGCAGGACTCAAAAAAGCAAGTTGTGTTATATCTATGACTAAATGAGGACACTAAAAATCATGCAAGGTCACATTTTGGTTGTTGTTGTGTAAGCCTGAACATTCTCCTGACAAAAATAATGCAATGGTGTTTTAGGAGACAAAAGTGGTCAAGGAACCTTTTTGTAGGGTTACAAGCTCGAGGCCAGCCTGGACAACTTAGCGGTACCCTGTGTTACAGGTTTTATCTAGATGTCTTCCTAAAGTCTTATGTAAACATAGGCAGGGCTTCTGGAAGGTAGTTAGATTCTGGGAGCTTATAGTTGACTTCCTGTGAGGAGGAGGAGACTGCTGGGAAGAGGCAGGTCACTGTGGCTGTGCCCTGCGATGTCATATCTGCCTTCTCTGCTCCTCCCTTGACTCTTTGTGCTTCTTGTCTGCATGCTGTGAGCAGCTGTCTTCCTCTATGTCCTTCTGCCATGCCCACCTGCCTAGGAACCAGCCAGCTACAAACTGAAACATGAGCCAAAATAAACCTCTCCTTCTTTAAATTGTGAATGTCCAGTATTTTCTTCCACTGATGAGGGAAGTGACTAAGACATCCCACCTCAAAATGAAAAATAAAAGAAGCCTGGGGGTATAGCTTAGTGTAAATACCCTGAATTCAGTTCCCAGTAACACATGTACACAAAAGAAAAAAAGAAAGAAAAAAAGAAAGAAAGAAAGAGCCACGAAAGGACCTCTATAATGTCTTTTATGCTCATGTTTCATTCCCATGAGACACAACCAATTGAATATGAGGAAACAGAGTAATGAGAAAAGTATGGCAACTCATAATTTCTTTCTTGTCCATCCTTCCTTCCTCATCAGTAAGATAAAAGTAGATAAACAAGTGGAATTTATGTGCATTAAAATGTGTTCAAGGGGCTGGGTGTTGTGGCACATGCCTGTAATCCCAGCAGAGGCAGGAAGATAGCCCTGCATTCAAGGCTAGTCTGGGCTGCATAGTGAGTTCAGGGCCAGGCTGAACTGCAAAACAAGAGCCTGTCTCAATGCTCCCCCACCAAAAAAAAAAGTGTTAAAAAACATTTGAGACAGTTTTGTGTATCTTCATTGTTTTAGTAAGGACAAAATGCATTTACGTGTACATAAAATATGAGACCTGTAATTTCAATGACTCTACATAAGAACTAAATGCTCCCATGTATTCATTTAAAATGGGCACTGTAAAGCATTAAGAACAATAAAATTGTGCTAATAATTTAAATACTTATGCATTTAAAAAATTATGACAATAAATACCAAATTAAAAAAGACATGGCAATCCTAGAGAAAGATCATAGGAGAATGGACATAACTTTCTATTTAATACTTTCAGTGGCAATTTTTTCTGTTTTTGAATGAAAAATCACATTTTTGTTTTTTACAATGTCTCATAAATTACACAACTATACATGGATAGAGGAGTAGAAGATTTCGCTTTTCCTGATGACACTCAGCCAGAGAAAGTGGACATGATATTCAAGTTCTGATTGGCTAATTTCAATACTTTTAGCCACTATAATATTCTGTAAAAAAAGCTTGATGATGCTCTTCTGATAATGATGTGGATGGGCCCAAATGAGAAGTGAGAACAGAAAATGGTCAAAGATTATGAAGAAAAATGCTGTTTCTCTTTCTCTTGAAAATAGGGTACAAAGCCAAATCAGACAACTTCCATTAGGGAATCTGAGGATTGCTCTTCACTTAGACCACTTTGCACGTAATTGCTGTGATTTGCCCTGTGGGGAGAAAGAGAAATTTGGATATAAAGTTATTTATTGTTCTCAAGCCAGATCTTAAAAACCATCATGCCATTCTGTTGGAAATAAGACAGGTCCTGAAAGATGATTCTGGTTTATACTCTGGATTGATCATCTGTTGACCATCCTCTTATAATTGTGTGTGCTATTATTCCACAAATATATAAATTAGAGAAAATAAATATTAGCAAATGATATTTTATGGTATTTTTTTCAAGATTATTTTCTTCACTGCTTCCTAAAGGTGTGCAATATAAACTTGATTTGTGTCCTCCACTAGTTTTGTGTATAGCAATAAGAGAAAGGACACACTGTACCACATCCATAGTGTGGCATAAGTAAGGTTGACAAAGAGAAACACGAACACAATGTTAGGGGTTGAATACAAAATATAGGATCTAGAATTTCTATACAAGATGGAAGAAATACAAAACACTATGCCAAACGTACCTTGTTAAAAATTAAATTTAGTGGCAAATAGTTTACTGAAGTGGAATTAAATCACAATAAAGGGTTTATATTTCATGAGTGTGCCTGAAATAACCACAGTATTTTTCTTTACTCTCTCTAAATGGTAACTCATTAAAAAACAAAAACAAAACATTTAGACACAATCCTCAACATGAGAAGAACATAGGTATACAATATCCAGACCTAGGATTATTTGACTTTTTATAAGATTTTAATTGCATTTTACAGATTTCAATAACTTAATAAATAATACACAGCATATGGAGCTGGAAATACTCAAGACATTGTGGGTTATTTTCATATTAATTATTTTTCACAAAAGACTTCATAATCACTCAGGTAAAGAACAAAAAGAAAAAAACATATGGTGAGGAAGGCAACTATAATTTTTATATAATATTACTTTACTTCTAGAATGGTTGAAACATGCAAGAGTAAATTTTCCACTGAATCACAAAACAAAACCACCCAAAACAAAGATGTTACTTTTTATAAGGGATCTTTTTGGTATATATATAAAATTGGTAGATTTAATGGAAGCTAGAGATTTAACAAAAGCTTGCATATTGTCTTCTATGTATGATAGAGAAGTATGAATCTGTTGATAAAACAAATGGTTAGATTAATAACTGCTAAAGCTATGCTCCCAAGAGATTGATAATACACAGATGTTAACCAATAGGACATTAATAGCATGCCAGGTCCATTGAATGCAGATGCTGGTGACAAAGCCACCAAGGGATTAGCCCAGGAGAATCAAGATTCAAAAAGACCTCAGCAGTCTGAGAATGGGTTGAAATTAGTGGGATAAAATTCTGTAGGTATAATTGAAAATATCATGATTTGGTTCAAGATATTTATTGTGCAAGTATATTATAGAAAAGATATGTTTCCCATCGTCATTGTACTCAGTAGCCTCCACTGAGTGTGACTTTAATATTTGTCAACAGTGAGTTGTTGTACCAGCAAAGATAATCAAACCATATGCCACATTAATAGAACCTAAAATAAGAGAGGAAATTATCCCAGAGGATCAGCCAACAGTATGGCTTGATATACTACTCAGATTACATCCAGCATATTATATTAAAAGCTCATCACATAGCATTTGAAAAAAAAATAGGAATGTTTTATTTGTAGAAAGATATCAGGGGTACGTGACAATTGATTTGGCTTTTTAAAGGGCTTCTATATAAGATGGATAAAATGTATTCTTTGTGATTCAAGTAGATGTATGAGTTCTAGAAAGAAGTCATGAAGGGGCCACCTTTGATCCAATAGGAGGAATAAGTAAATTGCAAGTCTTTAAAAGCAGACTGGACAACTTTTCCAGGCAGCGAATTCATTTACCCTGAAAGTATATGAGATACTGGAAATTCAAGTTATCATTGTAAAAGATTCATTTAATGAGTGACAGGTGAACTAGATAACCTTTCAGTTTCCTTCCAAGTTGCAACATATTTCAAGAATCAAATTAAGACTGAGGAATTAGGTACCATGTGAATGATGAATGTATTGCTAAAGAAGCAATATCCTTTGTCATAAAGCAAGTTTTATTACCTAAAATATACCACTGGAATGTGACTCTTTGTCTAATGTGGTATCTATAGAAAATTACTCATTTTCCACCCTGTATTTGAGCTATAGTACACTAATTTGAGAACATTTTCCTATCCTGCATTCACAATAAAATCCTCCTGTATATAATAGAATTGAAACATAAGCATAGAAGACATGATGAAATTTAAACTCTGTCTCCTTTCCACTAATCATTACTCTTTCTCTTTATTTGTAGTGGTGATATTATTTTATTCCATAAATACCATTAGGTTAATATTCAGGAAGTCAAATTTTACTAGTCATGACTAATTATGAAAATAATAATAAAATGAGTATTTGTTCCCACTGTTTTTCTCTTGATGGTTCACCATTGTGCTGTGATATTAGACTCTAGGATAAATGCTAAAGCTGACTGGATTTGAACAATGCTCTTTTTGTCATTTCTATCTCTTAAAAAACTTGCCAAGCAGACCTGGTCAAAGATTAAGCAGCCCAATTTATTTGTTATGTTCCAGCTTCTTTTGTAGAGAAAGTTTTATGCTTTAAAAGTCTAGTAAATACTGTAACAAACAAGAATGTGATTCATGTGAGTGTAAATATTATTTTGATTTGTAGTATCCAGTATGAGAAACTATAAATCACAGGCTTATTCAGTCAAATCAGACCAATTGTGAAAGTAAATTTTAATTTTAAATAGAGATATTGAATTCATCTTCTCTCTAGAGTTCATAAACTCCCCAAAGCAGATATTTGAGTGCTGGTACTAATCCAGAAGCAAAAAAGCAAAACAAAACAAACAAAAAACAAGAAGGAAGGGCCTGGATTTAGTTTAGTGTTTCAGGCGCCTGTCCTGCAAGCACAAGGTCACGAGTTCGTTCCTCAGTACCAAAAACAAAAAAACAAAACAAAACAGAAAAACAAGAAAAGGAATTCATGAGGTCGATTCTACCCTGCACTATATTTGCTGTTTCGTAATTATAAACCATAGTAACGCATGTGCCTCTGTGTGATTACTAAGTTTTATTTTTCTCAGAAGACGAGTTACAAGAAATATCTGTGCAAGGCAGTTAACTCTTTCCAACAGAGGCAGGCTATCAAAGCAGCGAGTGGAAAGAAAGCATTTGGCCTGAGGCCTGGTGCTATTGGTAAGCCACAATTTCTTACACTGCCACTATAATTTTAATTAAGTAGAAACCAGGCTTATAAACTTACATTATGACCCACACTTTATGACCCTTTTATATCTCTTGGGTTCTGATCACAATGAAACTTTCTCTGTCGGAAGCAATTTAATACAAACATTCCTCTGGCAGACTATAAAATGTGATTTTTCAGTCGACCTTTTAGAGGTACGTTGGGTGCATATTGTGTGCTCAGTTGGAAAAGAGAAAAAGAAGAAGAAAGAACGGCAGTGTAAGCATTGAAACATATGTGTTGTGCTCCTATGAAGCAGATTTGCACATGAAAAAACTACTTAGAGATCCTCCTAGCCCCATTTTTGCTTCCCTCTGCAGAAGGCAGATGAACAGCTTTGGCTGAACATCCTAGCCTGTTAAAGACTAAAAAGCTCAACGTTTAGAAAATTTCTAGCTCTCAAAGTCATCTTATATGCACTTTCTCTCCCAGCCCCAACAAAACTGTTTTTTTCTGCAATGGAAAATCTCTTTCTCCTTTGAGGCTAATTCTAACCAGTTACCTCTCAAACTTCAAGTCAAAGAAAGAAATAGGAAAATAGAGAAGTCTTTACATCATTTTTTATTACAATTAAAAATAATGCCAGATATTTTAACAGAATTACACTCTAAAAAAAGTAGTGGAAAAATAGAGTATTGAATGTAAATCATTAAAATACAAGAAGAGACAAGTGCAAGTTTTGAGTAGAAAAAATTTGGTTAGAATAAAATATGTAGGTTCCATATTTAGTGTGTACCACATCCAGAAATATGCAATCATAATGAGCCTCTGGGAAATCTAAGTCACTTATTGTAATGGTTATTTGGTTTTGAAGTGATCATGTGATAATTCCATCACTAGCTACCTTTAAAATGTTTCCTGATTCCTAATGCTACAGAGAGAATTAAATTGCCAGCCAATTCAAGTTTCTCTCACCAATGCTTTCCTTACTTTTCTCAGTGATCAGGATGCAAGGGAACAGATTGGTTTTGTACATGTGAAAAAGATAATGAATTTCTTTGAAACTTAAATTGGGAGGCAAAGGAAAAATCTTACACCATTTAATTCCCACTGATTTTTAAAGGTGGTGTGTCAGCTATTATCAAAAACAAAAACAAAAAACCCTAAACAAACAAAACTTAAAAAAGAAGATATTTATTCCAAGGCAAAAGAAAACAATGAAACAAACAAAAAATGATAACTAGGTCAGGTGATATTTATACTAACTGATTTGATTGTGGTAATTGATTCACAACACATATATACATCAAATCATCACATTGGACACCTAAAACTTGTAGAATTTTATTTGTTAATTATTATACATCAATAAAGCTGAGGAATATATAAGATATTTCATATTAAAGCAAATGAAATCAACTGCATTGGTGACTTTAGATCTGTACATATAGACATTGTATATATAATCTACATATGTATACACACACAGTGACTATTATTCAGTCTGAAAAAAGAAATCTTTCCGTTTTTGACAACATGTTTAATGAACTTGGAGGACATTACGCTAAGTGAGACAAATCAAGCACAGAAAGACAAATACTGTACTGACTGATCTCATTCATATAAGGAATCTAAAATATCAAACTTGCACAAAGTCAGTGGTGCCTTCCACAGACTAGGAGTTATGGACAAGCTTTCAGAGCTTTTGATGATTAACAATAGCTCGCTGCAGCACGCATGCCATATTTTCACCACTTGTGGACTAGGGTGTGGGAGAAATGATGAGATATTGGTCAAAGGGTACCAACTTGTAGTTATGTGATGAATGGGTCCAAATGTACAGCATGGTGGTTATAGTTAATGGTAATGTATGTCTTAAGTACTCTCACCACACACACACACACACACACACACGCACGGTAAAACTGTAAAGTGATAGATGTGTTAAATAGCATGGTTGTGATTATCGTCTCACAATACCAAAACATCATATTTTATACCTTGAATACCTACATTTTTATTTGGCTCAATAAATCTAAATAATTAAGACATTTAATACTAAAAAGAAAATAAACTTAATTGGTAAAAACTTTATTTAATAACAGGTAAATAATACATCCATTGCCTGGGGAAGAGAAAGTTCCTGGTGAACCACAGATATACTGTACTGAGTGCCTTTCTGAATTTGGGCTGGTAGATACATTCACAATCTCTTTATTCCGTGTGTCTCTCACTGTAGCTGCATTGCCATTGGTGGCCTCTCTGGTTTGTGAGTGATACAGTCTGTGTGTGTGACTCTACTCAGTGCTACTGGACCAGAGCCTGAGGAAAGAATAGAGATGGATGGGGCGCCCCTTGCAAAATGGCTTTATTACCCCAGACTGCATCTGTTGTGGAACCACTCAGAACTGTGATTCCCCAAGCATGGCTTTTATGCCAGCATTGGCAGGTACTTGTATATTTCAGTCATATCTAAATTAAAAGTCATCTTTTGCAATTCTCTGAAGTATAAAATAAAGCAAAACCATAAAATCTCATACTTTTTTGTTTTCTCAAATTTCTGGAAGAAGAAAATACTAGGTGGAAAAAAGGCAGTAGGAGTCACTAAAATGAAAAACTTAGTGACATGGGACAAGTGAACATTTGCCTGAAGATAGATAAGACTATATAATATCGTGACTTAAAGCACTCAAGTTCAACACAAGTTTAAACACATTCTGATGGTGGTGTTCTATGATTTAGTTGAGCCTATTTCCTTAGTTCACCAAATCTTTCTATTTAGGTATCTTATTCCACATCTGATCAGTGAAAATTTACAGGCTGGTAGTGACACATTGAAAATGAGTCCTAATTTTCCAACTATATCACGTATGTGCTCAGATTCCCTTCTCCCTGGTAAGGAACATTTTGATTTTCACAGTATCTTACATTGAGAAATTATCTAAATTTTACTAAGTCCAAGGTAATTACTCTTTTCTTTTTCCAGAAAAATGACTGATGAAAACTTATAATTTCTCTTATAAAACTACTTTTCTGCAGTGCTCCCAACTGAGGCCTAATGCTGTGTTTCACAATGGAAAAACGTGACTTTGTTGCAAGTCCACAAAATAATTAGATTGAAAACTATCCACAGTACTCAAAATTGATTTACAAGAGAATGTCTAGTCTTTATCTTCACTTTATATCAGAAAGAAATATTTTAGCACTGGAACTCAGTTTGGAAACAAAATGGAAAAGCAAAATAAAATTGAAAAATAATAGTCAGTAGATATTTTTTCTCCCTGTATATGTATTTCCAAAATGTACCACTTTTTGGAACTGTGCAATTTAAAAAGTATTTTCCAGAAAGAGAGACAGATTCTTTTGCCTTTCAGTTTAGTACAAATACTTTCTGTCTTACGGGTTACTTAGAGGTGAACAGGATTAAAATTAACAAATGTATATGGGGTTAAATTGTGGAGATAACTTCTTGAAATTTAATACGTTTTGGCACCTAAATAATACCTTGTATGAGATTGTTGTTACATTGGAATCACAGATACAAGCAAAATAACATCCACTGTAGTAGACAAAGTATGTAAGATGTTTGAAGAAATGTCCATCCTAGGGAAGATTGTTGCAGGTCAATACAGAGTTTTAGGAGGAGGACATAAGCAATATAGTATTCGACATTTGTCCTTATGTCACCCATACCGATGCCCAATTGGATAACCAATCTACATTTGA